>NW_027529638.1:3275569-3312557 GCF_008692635.1 Crocuta crocuta | reverse complement strand
AAAAAAAAAAAAAAAAAAAAGAAAAAGAGAGAAAGAAAAAGGTTACATACTGTGTAACTCTAAAAAGAAGCAGAACAATCGGTCGGCCCCTTTGCTTCCTGGAGGCAGGGTATTCTTCATTATGGTGTGCACTGCTTAATCTGTTTATGTACGAATGAGGCCAAGACTGAGAAGGCTCTCTAGCAGGCCCAGGATACGGCACGAGGTGCTCTGCCCCTTGGGCTTCACTACCAATGAGTAGATGCAATGATTCTGAAAGAATCTGTGGCTGAGAAGCATGCTGTATGAAGTCTCTAGAAAGCCCCAATAGGAAAATCACAGCAGAGACCCATAAGCTTTTGAAGCAAGGTCAGGTATCCTTCTGCTGAAAACTCGTCTGTTCTGCTTCAATATAATATATGCCTTTTCCAAAATTACTGCACTGTGCAAAATCAGGAAAATAAACTACAGTTTCAAAAACTCGTGTTAGAGGCACAACATTCAAAAACTTCAGCAGTGACACATTAACAACATAGAAAGGACCCTTAAAACAGGATAGCACAATTTCACACTTTAAATGGTTACGAAGTACATAAATACCACAATAAATGTGAACTGAAGTTTGCTTGGGGGTGTTATCACTGGAAGGATTGCAGCTTGTGAGTTACTGTGAAGTGGTCGAAAAAAGGTTATCTGAACATTTCTCAACGCCAGCTCTGGAACACCATGGCTCACTGTCCTTGTGTTATCTCTGCTATACTGGCTGAGAATATAAATAATAAATTATAAAATAAACATACATTTCTGCTCCTTTGCTAGCCTCCTACTCTCATACTAATGCTGTCTGAATGGTTCTTAAGGCAACTGGGTGCTATGACTCTTACTATAGTCATCATTAAAGCCAGTATCTTCAAACCAGTACAGCTGTTTTCAGGAACACTTACCACATCTGACAACATGCTGTGTTAAGCTGTCATGGTGTAGCCTTATTGAGTCTTCACCATCATTATCATCATTACCCCCTATATCCGCATGGCTATCAGCAGCAAATTACTACAAGAGTTCTGTGGTCCGATCATCAGCGGGACCCTATCTCTTCAACATCTCCACCTACTTCCTCAAGACCAACCCACTTTCCTAAATCAACACACCTTTTGCCGAGTTTTACAAATTTCTCTATAAGAATCAAATCTTTCAAAATTGCAAATCAAGTCAAGGAGGGTTTTCCACCACACATAATGCAAACGCTCTTGTCACTCTGGGTCGTAAACAATGGAACGAATGAAACTCTGATGTTAAATCTATTCCAAAATTCTATAACCACATCCGCATTCTCACTTTCAATAATAGCAATCAGTGTCTTAAATGCTCACATTAAATAGTAAGCCATAAATGCTATAATCGTACACGTATCACAGGGCTATCTCAGGTGATTTTTTGAGGAAAAAGCAGGAAAAAATGGGGCTGAGTTCAATTTTTGTAGAGAGATAGGCTTGATAGGAATTGATAGGCATTATAGGAGTTTTTAAGTCTTTCTGGTTTTGTTTTTGCAATAATCCTCCTACAGCAGAAAAGAATTAAGTAAAATATTGCAGATTTGGGTGCTCCATCCATTTTTCCTGTACTGGTAGTTAACTCTAAGGCTGACTTATTTCTTTTAAAAGGCTCAGCTTAGTTTGGTCTGTGATAAACTACTACTGGTTTCAGCTCTGAGTCTCTATCTGGCACTAGTGGGAAACAGCACAGTAATGCTATCGTTCAAAGCCTTAACTCCTATTTTATGTCTTTCAGATTTGGGATCTGTGAGGCATGCATTCATAACAGATATGTTTCATGAAAATTGAGTTGAATTCAATGTATAGTTGCTTTCTTCAGTTTACTTCTATATCGTAGTTGTAAAATGCTTCTGGAGCTTTCCATCTACACTCAAGGCTTTGTGTGACAGCTGATGGCTCAGGAATTTGTAGCACTGTTTCAAACTACTAAAGCAACCACTATTGGCACCAAAAGAAGCTATTTCCACAGTATACACTTCTTTTCTCTAAAAGCCTTTGCATGAAAATATCTGTATGGAAAAGGTCATTCCTAATCTTTTCACTTTTATCTTTAATACAAATGCTCAACAATCTTTCCTTTTCGTCTATATTTTGTGCCTATCCTGATCTCCCAATATCTGATGATGGTCCAGCCATATTATTTTGTGGTGCTGTCTCTGATGCTCCACAGATCCCTTTACGCCTGCTGCTCAGGACACAGCACCTGTTCTGAGCTCTTCCTAAACATCTGTCTCAAGCTTTTCCTCAGTACTTAAAACTTTTCTTCTGTACATATTGCCTGATATTTTTTAATGAAATTGCTTAATATGTTTGGGATGTTGAATGGGTGCTTTTTTCCCCAATAGAAAAGTTCGCCAATCTCAAAGAACAGTAGAACACAGCCTTGTGGGGAAATAAGCACGGTGAAATGTGGCAGCCAGCACAGGTCTGGGGTGTGTGCATTTTATGTATTCTATGTGGCTCAGTGCAGCTGGGTGCAGTGTTCTGTGTTCACCTGGTATTGCTCACGAACAGCACTGCACATAAATAACATAAAATTTGATTATACTAAAATTGGTGTTTAATATATCTACTACACAAATAAATTCACACTTTAAAAGCAGAGGGACTTGGGGTGCTTGGGTGGCTCAGTCAGTTAAGCGTCCGACTTCAGCTCAGGTCATGATCTCATGGCTTGTGGGTTCAAGCTCCACGTCAGGCTCTGTGCTGACAGCTCAGAGCCTGAAACCCGCTTCAGATTCTGTGCCTCCCTCTTTCTGTCTCGCTCTTCCATGCTCAAGTTCTGTCTCGAGACAGGTTCTGTCTCGCTCGCTCTCGTAATAAGCAAACAAACAAACATTAAAAAAAAAAAGATTTAATGAAAGTAGAAGGCACTGATCTCTTTTTGTGAAAAAATTGTTGGCTTGAAAGGGGTCCTGATAGGAACAGAACAGTTGGCCATGGGACATCAAGTGACCATGAAACTTGAGTTATGTGATCTGGTTATCTGATCCACCAACCTTAAACCTGAGCATAAACAGCAGCAACTCATCATCAAGTTAAAATGGGAGATCTGAAACTGAACTTGAGCAGGTTCAGGAGGAACAAATAAGCTGCCTGTGCAGCTGTCCCAGGCTCCCATGGTACCTACTTCTGCGTTACTGCTCCTGCTCCTTCAAACAGGATTTATGGCATTTGGGGAATTCTTTATGATCAGATAAAGTGAGGGGGAAATCTTGAACTTGGTTTTCAACGATTCACATACTGTTAGAAGAAGCCCAAAGTGATGTAAACAAACAAGGTTGAGTGATTTAACTTCATTTAAGAGAGGTTTGGGCAGTACATCTTACCATCCATTTTGTAGAAAAAGAGGCGGCCAGGGGTAGAAAGCTATAATACGTTACGGACAGGAGATGAGGAGAAGAGTAAGAGTAGAAGACTGATGACCAGAAGTCTGGGAAAGAGGTACACTGTTGAACTTCGCAGGACTTTTTCTGAGAACAGAATGCAAGAGCAACCGTTTTCCTTGAGAATGTTCAGCAAAGTGCATCTACTACAAAGGAAATTTTTAGTAATGAAGAAAACAAGATGATCTACTTTGTGAACACCAATAACAACAAAGCCTCTTGAATGCTTGCTCCCTGGGTCTATAAACAAATGGCCATGGCAACATGAATAGAGGCTGTGTATACAGGTTAACAAGACAGTTCCACACCAAGATTTATCTGACTTCCATTACCAACAAATACCTGACCTGCCAAGAGCACCAACGAGTTTCCACAATAGCACTATTTTTTGGGAGAGTCAATCAATTGTCTGGTGGCAAGAGGATTATACTAGACCCCTTTCATCATGGAAGGGACAGTAACAGAAATCTACTCTAAGATGCCTTTCCTATCTACCCACTTCTGGCAATACCAGTTGTGGGTTGAACTACGTCCTTCCAAAATTCACGTAATGAGTAACAACTAGTACCTCAGAATGTGTTTATTTGGAGATAGCGTTTTACTGACATAATCAAGTTAAAATTAGGATGAATCCTAATCTACCAACTGGCGTTCTTACACAAAAGGGGAAATTTAGAGACAGACATGCCCACAAGGAGCATGCAATGTGACAATGAAGACAAGGATCTACAAGTCAAGGAATGTCAAAGTTCCAGCATACCATCAGGAACAAAGACAAATGGAAAGCCTTCAGAAGAAACCAACTCTTCTGACACACCAGCTTCCAAAACTGTGATACAATACATTTGTATTGGTTAAGCCAGTTTGTGCTACTGTGTTATGGCACCCATAGCAACTAACATACCACAGATAGATAGAAAACCTAACTGAGAGGTACCTGGGTGGCTCAGTTGGTTAAGCGTTCAACTTTGGCTCAGGTCATGATCTCAAAGTTCATGAGTTTGAGCCCCATGTCGGGCTCTGTGCTGGCAGCTTGGAGCCTGGAGCTCGCTTTGGATTCTGTGTCCCTCTCTCTCTGTTCCTGCCCCCCTCATGCTCTGTTTCTCTCTCTCTCTCAAAAATAAACATCAAAAAAAATTAACAAAAATAAATAAAAAAATAAGCCTAATTCACACAGTACACTAATGATACCACAATGTTCTTGACCAGGTCGCTAAGAAAAGTGCACCACTGAATTCATGTCCAGTGATTTCACCACGTGCCTCAAAACATAGAAGGGGCTTAGAGAACAGCAGTATTGCTTAGTGAAAATTTAGCACGTGAACTATAGAGAACACCTAAGACTGATTTGTTGTTCAATAGGATGTACAAGCAAAGTAAATGCTTTGAATCAGCAATCGATTTGATGCTACTTCCCCCCCAGCCATTATATATAGATTTGTAAACTAAGATGTAGGCTTAGTCTCTTATACTATAGCTATTCCTCATACCTAAAACCCACTCACAGAATTTTTAACTTCCTATTAGTATTAGTTCTCAAGAAAAGAATGCTTCCATGCAGGGACATAACAATTATCTCATTAAATTAGGGTAGAGATTGCCACCTAGCTACCAATGCTTCTTTTACCATTGAGTTACAGATAAGTAAGTAAGTAAGTTACTATACTAGTTGGGGGTGATGGATTTTTATTACCAAAAAGAAACTGTGTTGTCTTGAATGCAGACAGGGAGGACCATGTCTGGTTTCACTGGGAGGCCTCAATAGTTCTATTCTTAAAAGTTATTGGAAAACTATAGAATAACCTAATAAAAACAAAACCATGATTATTTTTAGATAAGTAGTTTTAAGTTATTAAGAGTCCATCTAGAAGAATTATAATTAGCTGCCCTGGGGAAGGAGGAAAGGGTGCTGGTTCAACCATATATTAAAAGTATATTTTCAGGGTGCCTGGGTGGCTCAGTCGGTTAACAGTCCAACTCTTGGTTTCGGCTCAGGCCATGATCTCCAGGTTCGTGAGTTTGATCATCACATCAGGCTCTGCACTGACAGCGCGGAGGCTGCTTTAGATTCTCCTCCACCCCCACCCCCACCCCCCGCACTCTCTTTCTCTCTGTCTCCCAAAATAAACATTTTTTTAAAAAAGGATATTTTCCCTTCCCCAAAAGTTACTTTATCGTACCACTAGAATATTTTAATAATTTAATTTTATAACTCAGAGATAATTAGTACCAGATAAATTAAAAAGAAAGCACAGTCATAAATGAAATGCCAACAGCTTCTGATCTGGCTGTGAGAGAGAAGTCTAATTCATCTGGATGCATTTAGGTCTGATATCCATAGATTCAACATACTCTGTGTCTAATAGCTGATTTTGATACTTTAATTCAAATGTAACTTACATGATCCAGTCTTTTCTTCTTTATAGACTGATCATCATTAAACTCATCTTCCTCATATGGCTCTGAAGAAGAAGATAATTTTCTTTTCCTGGGTCCACCACCTTCTAAAATGGAGAGGCACAATCAAAGTTTGCACAAGTATTATAAGAAGCATCAATGTTAAACAAAAGTAAAAAAGTTATAATGAACATGTGTAGATAGTTCTCTGACATCAGGCCCAATGTTATTTCTTCTACATTATCATGTAAACTCAATAAATGTCAACTGAATTAAAGGAAAAGTGAACAGAGATTCTTACCAGTCTTTCAAAAGTATAAATCACTCTAATGATGTTATTTGTAAACCATCATTATTTAATAACAGCATCGCTAAACTGAATGGTCCTTCTACAAAGCAATACTGAAAGGAAAGAGTTCTCCTCAATGACTGAGTGTTTAGCAGTGAAAAAAAGTTGAGCCCTATCTGTGTAGCTTATTGAATACCATCACTAATACCAATAATTGTTTACTATGTACCAGGCTTTGCAAAGGGCTTTTAGAAACTGTTGCTTCACTTATTTTCCACAATCAACTTACAAGGTAGGTAACAGTCTCATTTAATAAATGAGGAGGAAGTGAAATAAAGACAGCTCAAGCGATTAATGCTCTTAACCTAAAAACAAGAGAGTGTAACATACAGGCTATAACAGTGTTAGAAAATTTACATATTCTGCCATAACTGAAAGAAAAACTCAAACTATATGATCTTAAAAAAGCTTTATCACAGGGGTGCCTGGCTGGCTCAGCTGGTAGAACAGGTGACTCTTGATCTTGGGGTTGCTGAGTTCAAGTTCCACGTTGAGTGTGGAGATTACTTAAACTAAAATGCTAAAAAAAAAAGGAAGCTATATTATGTATTAGTAGTTTGAAGATATTTATCTATTTCTTATATACTTTTACTTTCATAAAGCCAATTCCTTAGACATACTGCTGTGCTAACGTGAAGGCATCTGTTTGAGCTTACAAAAGTACAGTATTCATTACATCAGTACCCTAATTATGCTGTTAGAAATAAAACTTGTAGAAGTGCAATATTCAAACTAAATACAAACATGACAGCTTTTAAGTTGTAAGCCTGAAAACTTTATAATATGGTTATAACAAAAAAGGAAATGTTATCAACATTTTAAAGTCTAATTTCCATGTAAATGTTTAAACTTTTGTCTTCTAATTTGTTCCATAAAGTAAATGTGCATTCTGCAGACACCGAGTAATTCCAAGCATCCACTTTAAAAAGGGATCATCACAATTATATTTGCTGGGGTGGGGTGAGCACTGTTAGTCATATTCTATGTCTGGAAATAAAAGCTTCAAACGACATGATTTATGCCAGGTCACCTCGATATGTTTCTTTCCTGAAAAAATAAGAGCTTTGTTTTGTCAATAAAGGATTATTCAACCTTAAACATGTTTATACATCCTTCCTTTTTGTTAATATTATGACACCAAATATTTACATGTATTTAAAAAGGCCACAGGCAAAAAATTTGCAAATAAGATAGGGAGAAAATGCAAATCTACAATCTGACTGCAAAAATATTACATAACAGTACACAACGTTGTTACCTACATCTATCTCTATAATTATTAATTAAACAGTTTGCATTTATCTGTATGTTATCCTCAGCCCAAGTGCAGCTACCATCTGCCACCATACAACGCTACTATAGACTATCTTCCCTGTGCTGTGGGGACATGTTCTCACTTGTGGTGAGTATAGCATATAGTTATGGAATCACTTTTTGTACACCTAAAACTAATATAACACTATGTGTTAACTGTACTTCAGTAAAAAAAAAAAGTTTGTGCATATATCTAAAGAAAACAAGTTAATATTCTATTCTAAATATCACTTCCAAATTGTGCTTCATACTTCTCATCTTTTACTGGGGGCACTCACCATAAATTTCAGAAAAAAAAAGTTAAAATTAAAATTATTCCTTATACCTCAGATGAAAATAAATTTCATCTAAGTTCAGTATTTAACAATAAAAAATAAAACATGAAAACTATAAAAAGAAAATAGACAAAGAACACATATTAGCAGTTCAGCAGGAAAAAAAATGAAAGAATACTCAACTTAATTAATAATTAAAAGCAAGTAAAACTTTAAAATACCATTATTTTTCATCCATTAACAAATAGTAAACAGACAGACCCTAGCAGACCACAGGCATAAAGGCACTTTTAAATGTTATGCATTGCTCTAGCCCTTCTGGAAGGCAATCTAAATAACACACCTCAGAATTCTAGATATGTGTATAGTTTAGTCCAACAATTCCTTCTCTTAGGAATTTATCCCACAGAACTGACGGAAATGTGTGCTCACGTATACATACAAGAACTCTCACAAACTGTCTAAAACCCAAGATATTAAACAAATTAGAATATACTCATAAATTCCACTGTTATAAATTAGGTAGACTTTTATAAAATAAACATGGAAAGATGTCTCTAATTATTGAAAAGGTTACAAAGCAACAAATATAATAGGATCACAATCACATTAAGAATGTTTTGCTTATTTTTATACAAACACAGAGAAGTAGAAGGAACAGCTAGACAGACTCTGGACAACATCAATACAGTTCATATTTTTACCTTTTAAAATAGGATAAAAACGCTGGAGACATATATATGTATATATATACACACATGTGTATTATGCATACATATATGTCACCTAGTGTTCGTAAATGAAAACTTTCAGAAAGCAATGAATAAAAGGTACCTATTGTTTAATATAGGAGTTATTATCTATAAGAAGATTATAACTTGTGCTAAAACCAACATCCATCATCATGATGCATAGAACTGTCCAAAATCTCTTACATATATTTAAGAAGGCCTTTTCACAATGAGAAACAATGAAATCTGGCCATGTGTAGCAACATGGATGGACCTTGAGGGTGTTATGCTAAGCGAAATAAGTTAGGCAGAGAAGGACAAATATCAGATGTTTGCACGTATAGGAGGATTAGGAGGAACTTGACGGAGGAACAAGGGAGAGAAGAAGGGGGGAAATGGTGGGGGAAAGGGAGAGAGGCAAACCATGAGAGACTCTTGAATGCTGACAAAAACTGAGGACTGATGGATGTGGGGGAGAGGGGGGATGGGCATGGAGGAGGACACTTGTGGGGATGAGCACTGAGTGTTACGTGGAAACTAATCTGACAAAAAACTATTTGTAAAAAAAAAAAAAAAAGATTCTCATGATAAAGGAGGAGATGATTCAGAGACCCAGAAAAGCAGGCATATCTATACTACATTATATGTGTAGTAGACATCTGTTCATATTTGTTTTTGTTGCCTGACTTCCATCCTGATCATTGTACTCAGTTTCTCTCGAGTGCAGGAGTTGGAAAACTATGGCCTGCAGGCAAAATCTGGCCTATTTATTTTATAAATAAAGTTTTATTGGTACATTAAAAAAAAAAAAAGAAGGCCTTTTCAGGGAAAACGGTCTTAATATATCCAAATCAGTTTCCTGTTGATATCGTATACTGGAGGGCTACCTTACGTTGGTGTCATTCCAACACCTGAGAAGTGTAATGTGCTAAAGATGAAGATGACTGATATGACTGTGCATTCCATTCTAAGACGAAGCATGGAAGTTTACTTAAAAACCAAGAAAACCCTGATTTCTTATTTTCTTCTAACTTTCCACTTGAAAATATTTTTTAAAAAAAGAAATATCAATGTATAGTGCAAGAATGAGAAGAAAAAAACTCAAAGGAAGTTCACATTTAATGTGGACTGTAAACTCCATGAAGGCAAAGGTTTTGTCCATTTTGTTTCCATATGTAACCTCAATGCCTAACACAACATCTCGCACTAGTACTAAGTGCACAGTATCTGTTAAATTAATAAATAAGTTGAATGATATAAGTTGCTCAAGAGAAAAAATATTAGGCACTACTATGGAATAAAGTTTTTCTACAAATTTGAAAAGATTATGAACTATTGAGGTATTATAAGAATATGTAAAATTTTCCAATCCATTTTGCAACTCAAGAAATGTTCATTATGTGTACCATTTTTCAGGAACTTTGAAAGTAAGTGCTAGAGCTATAGTAATGAGGGAGCTATCAATCTTCTCCTGTACCATTTTCTATCAGATGGCCCCTGCAAATAAATAACTGCTAACATTTACTAGGAACTTATTATGTGCCACACACTACATAAGAAATATACAGTATCACTTCTTCACAACAAGCTATGACATCAGTACTATTATTACACTATTTTGCTCCTAAGGAAACAGAAACACAGAAGAGTTAGGCAACACTGCCCAAGGTCACACAGCTAGGAAGTGGAAGAAAAGGAAGAATCTTAACATTCTATGCAGTTAGCACCCACACAACACAATACTATTCCCTTACTCAGATTGGAAAGAATGAAAGAATTAAAATATTTCACATGGATGAAACAATATCATCTTTGGAATGCACGCCAGCAAAATCTACTTGGGAGAGAGGGAAATAGGCACTTATTCACACAATATTAATGAAAAAATAAATTAGCACAACCTTCAAAAAAGTAACATGGAAGTAGATATTAAGTAGTGTATATTTTTTGATTCAGCATCCCAGTTTGAAATTTAGCCTATAGAAATAACATAAAGATTTCCTTATAAGACTATTTACTTTAGTACTATAATAAGATAATAAAAATATAAATGCTAATTAACAGAGAAATAACTAATATACCAATCTTACAGGCTGTTACAGAAGAATGTTATGAGCCATATTTAAAAGATGGATAAATCTGCTTGTTCTGATGAGTTACCCATGAAAAATTATCAAATGATTTTTTCAAATAAGCAAACCAATACTATTGTTACATTTCCTAATTTAAAGCGTGTGTGTGTGTGCGCGTGCATTGTACAGTGGTGGGGACAAGCATAGGAAAAGTTGAAAATGATACAAAGCAAATTCAAGGGCGATTAATGGGAGTGTGGGTTCGTCTTCATTACTTAAGTACTTTTATGGTACTGGGAGTATAGGTTATTTTTACTGGTTTGGTATATACAAGTTAGGAAGAAAATACAGTATTTGCTTAAAGAAATTGGAGGTGCTTTTATACTGTAAGCTCCTTCAAAAGCATTTATTTTTGTATCCCAAGCCTGGAACATAGCATAAATATTTACTAAATGAAGGAATGCTGATTACCAGCTAGGACTTTCCACAAGACATTATGTTCCTACTGACTCAGATTTGTAGACCTGTAAATAAAACCACAATGCAATTAGAAAGGACACTTGAGAAAGAAAGAAAATATACCTTCCAAAACTTCACTGTTACGAGATTTGATCTGTAGAAAACAAGCAAAATTACCAATGAAAACCTGCCCCCTCCCTAGGGAAGAAAAAAAAAAAATCAACCTAGAAAATGTGATTCCCAAATAGCTGTATGACCTCAGGTAAGTCACTTAACCTTCTTAAGCTTCAGTTTCTTTATTTAAAAAAACTGAAGCTATTAGTAACTCATAAGGATCCTGTAAGAATTCATGAATGTGTTTAGTAAATTGTAGAGCAGTATTAAAAATGTGAAGATATTTATTATTATTATATAACTAATAAATACACATGGGTGGAAACTAAGCCAGGCATACCTGCATCACCAAACATCAGCAAGGCAGCAGCAATTGCTCCATCCATAGTGCTTGTTGATTCAATCAACTAATAGAACAAGAAAAGATGGTTTGAAAAAGAACGCTTTAAAAAGTCTTTCACAAGTCTGTACAATGTAAGCATTTCTTACAATGTTGTTAGATTTATCATCACTGTTGATGAAATACATACATACAGTATATCCAAGATTTTGTTATTTTTATGTTTTAATTTGCAAGGTTCTACATTGAAGCCTTAAAAACTCCCCATTTATATGTGTGTCCAGGCAAAGAAAGAGAGAGAAAGAGGGAGAGAGGAAAGAGGGATACTTGTAGACATCTGTATTATTCCTTTTTTGTTTATTGTCAAATAAACCACAACTCTGCAGGCATTTTTTTAAAAATCTAATAAATTCTTAAGATGAGTGGGACAAAGGGTTCTTTTTGATTTTTCCTCTATTTGTGAATCATCTGAATTTATTAAAGAACAGTCATATACTATTCATATAGTTAATATCCTCAATATATATTTTTATAGTATTCTATGACACTCTGTATTTCAGAAGGAACTAAACATCTGTATTTTTCTTTTGCTAGTCTCCCTAATTTCCAATGAGCTACTTGTTTTAAAAAAATCTTACATTTTGGTGTGGTGATTCAGATCTTTCATACTTGTTTTATAATTACTGAATAAATGCTTTTATTTAAAAACTGGAAAAAAATAAAATGAAAAAATGAAAAATCTTACATTTTTAAACAAACTATTTTTATATTAAATTAAATATTCTCAAAACAATTAAGAGCACTCACTCTCTTCTGGTTTTCTTAATCTTGGATCCTTAAATATTTTATAAGCCCCCCCCTTCATTTTCAAAATACCAAAACACATTCTTATCAAGTTTAGGATTAAATTTATATTTTACAATTTCTTGAATTCCTTTATATGGGTGTAAGAGTCTTTGCAGAGCACTTTATAAATGTTACCTTAAATCTCTTGAAATGATTGGGATCAGCTGAAACAGAGTACTTCAAGAGTGCTCTGCTTTGGAGTAATATGCTAAATTCCCTAAATTTCAAATACTGATGTAATGAAACATGCACATAAATTCTATGTATCACTCTTATTCTCCCACTGCAATTATAAAATTAGAGATAAATATTCGTACAGAAGGAAAAAAACCCTTAAACTACATGAACAATTAGCAAGCAGGCTAAAGTATTTTTAAACTGCAATTTGTTCCTTTGAATATTTAATACTTCATCACGTATATTCTGTTAGAAGCTCTTTCCAACATTATAAGTAGCCTCTGTAGCTACTAGTTGTTACATGTATTGTCTTCTTATTCTAAAAAAAGAAAAAAAATCACATCAGGAGGAAAATAACACTGCTAGCAAGGTGCAGACTCAAGATACCACTAGCTTCATTTAGCTAACAGTAAGAAGGTACCAAAATGATTTAGGGAAACAAAGATTCAGGTTAAAAATAACAAAGAATAGAAATAATCTATTCTACAGTTTAAACTAGGAGGCCCAGAATCACCTTTAGTTTTATGTGGCCTGAACAGTTTTTTTTTGTCTTTCTTTAAATTTGTTACCATAAAAAGTTAACAAATTACTGATACAACAATGACATGGATGAACGTCAACCCCTTATGCTAAGTAAGACACCAGTTGCAAAAGATCATATATTATATAATCCCATTTATGTAAAATGTGAAGAATAAGCAAACCTAAAGACAGAGATTAGTGGCTGCCTTGACCTGGAGGAGGGAAATGTGGAGTGATCGTTAGAGTACAAAGCTTCTTTTTAGAAATATAAATGTTCTAAAAATAGATTATGGTTATAATTGCACAACCTTGCAGGTATACTAAGAACAACTAAATGACACACTTTAAATAGGTGATCTGTATGGCACTTAAATTATATCCCAAGGATGCTATTAAACTGATCAACAGTAAAAAAAAAGAAAGAAAAAAGAAAAAGAAAAAAGAAAATCCAACATTTTCACTTTATTTGGAAAATTGGAATACCTGATGTAAAAAATGGGCTATCATTGATATCACAGCCATATCATGCTGACGCTAGAGAGCAGCTACCCATTTCAGAGACAGCATATACTCTATAATAGGTTGTTGTCTCTCACTTCAAAGTTACCTGCCTAGCCCATCCAGATACGGTAACTCCTGAGGTTCAGATTGGACACAATGGTGACAAGAGAGAAAAAGATGAAAAACACATAAACTTACCAACTTGACAATAAACTATGAAAGAAAAAGAAACCACATAAACTTGCAATTAAATGGTTCCCCTACGGTCATTTAAATAGTAAGTCACAGAGCTAAGAATAAACTATTCACTAGTAATCTTCAGAGATTTAGTCTCTACCTGAAACTTAACTGAATAATCAATTTTTATGTGCTCTTATAATGAGATGCCTATTACAATGCGAATATAGCCACTTATTTTGTTTCTACTCAGGTCAATCGATTTTACTCAACAAGGGTGCTACTGGTGGGATAATTCTTCTGTTATACAGGGCCATCCTCAGTACATGGGGTGTTTACAGTGTTCCTGGTNCTGAGAGTTCCTAATGGGAGATGGGGAAGTCTCTATTTTAGAACCATTTAAACTAAAAAACAAAACAAAACAAAAAAACAAACCATAAGGTATGTCAGTTATTAAGGGAAACTCAACTTATTATATCATTTATAGGTGAATATCTTACCTATTTAAAAAGTTAATACTCCCAACAAGTAAATCTCTGGCATTTACTTTTATTATTACATAAAAGTTAATTATTTCAAACATACTTTAAAAAAAAACAACTATCCTCTAAATATAGTACTAGATACAAGAGAAATACAACATCATTATAGCTATAATAACCAATTACTATAAAAGGGTATAACCTTAAGTAAGTCATTGTCACTTCTTTGTGGGAAAAGTTCCTTCAAGGTCTGAAGTTTAGCGTCTTTAAGGTCTTCCAATTCCGAAAGGTCTTCTAATTCTGAAATATCATCGTTATGTCTACCTGCCATGGTAGGAAGGCCCTGGGACTCTTCATCTTCAGAGGGCTCAGAACTAAAAACATTTTCAGAGGAAAAAAAAAAAACCAGTATTTTAATATATTATTGTTATTACAATCATATATGTATATGTAATACAGTTCTTCTCAATCTGAATGCAATCTATCCCTATCAAAGATTAAAACAACTTTTCTCATTTCAGTATGGTTATACAGTATATGTAAAATCTACATTCCCAGAGTCAGCATACTTTGAATATCTCTTCATATTATCTGGGCTGGGATGAAAAAGAACAATAAGATAGCTGGTATTTATTTTAAGATACACAAGGTCCCCAAGCACCAGAAATAAGTATTTTAACAAGCTTCTAGGCTGACTTCTTGATCCTGCTCTAAGAAAATGCTCTAACGTAGGTAAAATAAATCCCTTCCTTTGTCACTAACGCCTGTCCTCCAATATTTGAAGGTAACTACATGGCTCTCCCTTTCCATTACACTCAGACCTCTCATCCTTAATGTACTAATCTCTGAATTCTCACTCTGCCTTACTACAGTCATACTTCCTGATTCTGCCATCTAGTTCAGTGAGAAAATTCAGGTTGGAATCTTCTCACAATTTCTACCCTGGATAACCACTTTCAAAGGTTCTTACTCTGCTAACTGTCACCTTCACCTAATGATCAGATTCACTACCATTTGGTGAGACAAACTCATGTGCCACTTGATGTAGTATTTATGTTGCCTATGAATCTTAACATGCCTTGGATTTAACATCTAGTTCATAGGAAATAAAAGTGAGAGAGGAATAAATTCAATACCATCATAAGGAAACAGAAAAATCTATTTCCTCTAAGAAAAGCCTCTTCTTAAGTTAATATCATTTAAAAAGAGAAGGGAAGGGGAGCCTGGGTGGCTCAGTAGGTTGCGCGTCTGACTTCAGCTCAGGTCATGATCTCACTCACGGGTTTGAGCCCCACATCAGGCTCTGTGCTGACAGCTCAAAGCCTGGAGCCTGCTCTGGATTCTGTGTCTCCCTCTTCTCTCTGCCCCTCCCCTGCTCATGCTGTCTCTCCCTCTCTCTCTCAAAATAAATGTTAAAAAATTATTAAAAAATAAAAAAATAAAAAGAGGAGGGAAGAGGACTATTCAAGATAAAAAGAGAAGTCAGGAGTTTTATCATGCAAATACAGTGGATTCTCCTTGTTTGGATACTGGTTTGGAAAAGCAGCTATAAAACACACGAATATAAGCTGGGAATTAGACGATAATGGAGAATGGTTCATTTCTAACAGTACTCGGTTTTCAGGAGGAGGAAGATGTATTACCAAGTATTATTAAGGGTAGAAGTGTTCAGATGTCCATAATTTAAAATACTCCAGGCCAATAATAATAGATGAAACAATGAAACAAGTTAACAAACGTTAAGTATAGGTGGTAGGTATATGGGTGTTCATTGTCCATTAGTTTATTTTCTTGTATAACTAGAAGATTTAAAAATAAAAGAAAAAATCCACAAAAACAAGAGTTGATGACTTTGTGTCCTTTTATCTAGTCTCAGATCAAGTTCTTCCCTTCTGCTGAAGGTAAGTCCCCTCTCAGTGCTAAAGGATTCTAACCCTTTCTACTTCCTACAACACCCTGCTTCAACTATCTACTGTCTTCTTTCCTCAATCTCTTCTCTCTGCCTAAGCTCTTCCTCCCAAGCCTACAATAAGCTCAAGACTATATTAACGAATTCAGTGTAACAAGAGTTCTAGAACGGTGAACATAGCACTGAACTAAGCAAATTCTCGGGGCACCTGGGTGGCTGTCAGTTTAAGCATCCGACTTCGGCTCAGGTCATGATTTCATGGTCGTGGAATTGAGCCCCATGTCGGGCTCTATGCTGACAGCCCAGAGCCTGGAGCGTGCTTCCAATTCTGTGTCTCCCCTGCCCCCTCTCTGCGCCTCCCTCGCTTATGTGTGCACTCTCCCCCCCAAACTAAATTTAAAGAAAACATAATAAGCAAATTCTCCTTTCCGCTACAAATTTTATAAAACTGATTTTTCAACTTGCTCATTTCCTACATAGTTCTCATCTCAATGTTTTACTACCTTCTGCCTCACCATTTTGATGAAATTGTTCTTACCAGGGCAATAACATCCTTTAAAATGTCAAATGTAATAGAAAGAGCCTAAGTGTCCATCAACAGATGAATGGATCAAGAAGATGTGGTTTATCTATACCATGGAATACTACATGGCAATGAGAAACAATGAAATCTGGCCTTGTGTAGCAACATGGATGGACCTTGAGGGTGTTATGCTGAGCGAAATAAGTCAGGCAGAGAAGGACAAATATGTGTTTGCACGTATAGGAGAATTAGGAGGAACTTGACAGAGGAACAAGGGGGAGAAGAAGGGCAGGAATGGTGGGGGAAAGGGAGAGAGGCAAACCATGAGAGACTCTTGAATGCTGACAAAAACCGTGGACTGATGGATGTGGGGGGGAGGGAGGGATGGGCATGGAGGAGGGCACTTTGGGGATGAGCACTGAGTGTTACGTGGAAACTAATTTGACAATAAACTATTTGTAAAAAAAAAAAAAAAAAGTCAAATGTAATAAAAATCTTTCATTGGTTAGCTATTCCTCTGTAGTCCCATCCACTGCTGAGGCATCTCTTTGAAAATCTAAACCTATAACCATGGGTTGTGCAACATTAGTACTTGTGATTTTCTTTTGCCTCTCCACTTGTCCTCAATCTCTAAAGAAGGCTTTTCTTGAGACTTCAGACAGAGAAAACATTAAACCATCCAAGTACTTTGATCACATACCTTCAATCTAAAGACGAAAGAAAACTTACAAACTCTGAACTCTACTTAATAGGCTTAATGGTCAAGTCGTATGATTACAGCAATTCTGTAACTATTTATGCACACTGGATAATTGAACCAATTAAGAAATAAACTGACATAAGAAAGCAGAGTTCTCATAGTGAGAAAAGGAACTATAGAAGGCAAGGCAAGGAAGAGGCTTGTAGTGGTAGATTAGAATTAAAGGTATCATTAAGGGAAGCCTGGGTGGCTCAGTCCATTAAGCATCTAACTCTTTGTCTCAGCTCAGGTCATGATCTCACGGTTCATGACTTCAAACCCCATATCAGACTCTGCATTGTTTGGGATTCTCTCCCTCTCTCTCCTCTCAAAATAAATAAACTTAAAAGAAAAAATATCATTAAAAACTCATGATTTAAAAACACAAAAAACAACACACATACATTCCCTTCATATTTCCTTAGTCCATAGAGCTAAAAGGGCCATGACAGAACCCTGTCTTGCCCACTAGCAAAGAAACACTTCTAGTCTCCAGATTTCCAAATATCATGTTCTATTGAAAGGAACCAACCAGTACCTCCTGGGAGAAATGGCTAATTCTAAATTCAGACCTAGGGGAGGGATAATATAAGTCTGGACCATCTTATGCCAGAAGAAAAAGACTCGTAAAAATGACAGGAACCTCTCAAAACTAGAGAGGGCCCTCATGTGCCAAAACTTAACAATTTGAGCACCTAAATGAATAACAGTAAATGAATAACAACTCATGGAACAAATAAACATCAATAATTCCATTTTGATATTTATTTATACCATATAAATACTATATAAATGAATAAATGAGGAGAAAAGACAAAACCCTTTCTTCTATTAGAATACCAAATAAAGTATAAAACCTGAAATGCTAGTTAAAATACCATCAATTTGCAACCATCAGTATAATAACTGACTCAGGTTAGAATCATCAACAGATACTGTAACTACTGAGTAAAGGTCTGCTAAGGAATAAGATCATTACCTAGTCTCAAATTATCTGCCCATAGATTAATCACTGTAAAAGGGAAAATGGTAACTTTATAGGTGAAACCTGGCAGGTTTGTGAGTGATCCAAGTTCACTTCCACAATAAAGAGACAAATCGCTATCACTGTGCCTTGAAATATGACACACCGAGCCACAGAATCATTTATGTAGCATTCTTGAAACTTAACAAATTTAATCATGAAGAAAATCAGGTTAAGCACAAATTGAGAAACATCCTTAAAAAAAATGGCCTCTTACTTTCAAAGGCCAGGAACATGAGAAACAAACAAAAAAAGGCTGAGAAACTGTTTCAGATTAAATGAGACTAAAGAGAGATGACCCTGGGTAAAAAATTCCAACATGATACTAGGAGAAAAATTACAATAAAGTACTACTTAAAATGTGGTCCAAGGACTGACTACTGGTTCTTAAACTCACACTGTTATCCATCAATGACAGGATAAGGAATTTACACGAGATGGTAAAACAAATAATGTTACTAAGCATATCACTTAATCCAGCTGATTTTTCCTTATACAACCTACTGGCAAAGGACCTGGTACACTGATTTACATTCTAGGGCACATTCCTTATTTACAAACCAGGACTTTAGAATAGCACTGCTATAAAGGACATTACTGGGATTAATAGGTAAAATTTAAATATGCACTGTACATTAGATAAGTATACTGTGCAATGTTAACTGGTAATTCTGAATATGAAATGCTACTTTTGTAATTTAAGAGAATAACCTTGGTCTTAGCAGGTAAATGTGAATCTAATACATTTAACCATGTAGGATCTTCACTATTTTTCTTCACTACTTTTTATTTCAGAGTGAACGTCATGAGAAAGGCATATTCATCACAGCTTACAAAAAGTTCATTTTAAGAGGAAATTCTCATCTTATCAGCCACAGGCAGTCTTGATCTCCTGCTCCTTGAACATTTTCTTCACTTAGCTTCTGATCACACAACCTTTTGACCTTTCTCTTACCTCAACAACTATTCCTTCTTAGAACCTCTACAGATTTCTTCCCATCTGTTTCTAAAATCCCAAGTTCCCCTGGCCTGAGTCCTTCAACCAAGAGATCTTCTCTTTTCCAGCTACATTGGTGTCCCCTGGTGATTTCACTTTATCATATGGCTTTAAATATCAAATCTATATTCTGACAATTCCTAAATTTAGATGCTACCCAAACTTCCCCCTAGAGCTCAAATGTCATATATCCAATTGCCTACTTAACATCTCCTGCCTAGATGTCTATGAGTCTTCTCAATTACAGCATGTTCAAGACTGAACTGTCACTCTTGGTCTTCAAAAGGAGCTCTCCTGTCATACTCAAAACAGTCTTCCTTATCTCAGTTGATAGTAACTCAATCCTTCCAGTTGCTTAGGCCAATCCCACGGTCATGTTTGACTCCTTTTTCTCCCACCCCACATCAACAATAAAACCTCTCTGCTCTACCTTCAAAGTATAGGCAGAATCTAACCCCTTCTAATCATCCCAAGTAGTAGCCCAGTCTAAGTGTCCATCATTTCATGCCTGGGTTATTACAACAGTATCCATACTTCTATGCTGCTCCCCTTCAACCTCAAAGACCTTTTTAAACATGTGAGTGAGATAATTTTACTCCTCTTCTCTCTATACTCCATCAGCTTCCTATCTCATTCAGAATAAAAGCTAAATAGCCTATGGGCTCACCACAATTAAATTCCTCTTCTACCCCACTGCTTACCTTGTGACCTTGTCTTTCACTCTGTATCATTTGCTTCCTTAGAAACATCAGGCATAACACCACTTCAGGGTCACTGAACACGTTACTTCCAATGACCAGAATACTCCGCCCTGCCTCCCACCCTCATACCCACATGGTTCACTTTCTTAACCCCCCTTCAGCTCTTTACTCAAGCATCATCTTCTCAATAAAGCTTTTTTCCAATTGTGCTCTTTAGAAACCACACTCCTACCCCTGGCCCTGAACTCCATTATTTTCCTTCCCTTTTGGCTATAATATTTATTATTTGGCATACGACATTGTTTGTTTATTGTCTTTCTACCTGACTATGACACAAGCTTTGTGTTTCTCCACAGAATGTGCCCAAAAATGTTAAAATGATTTGACTCAAGAACAGATTGTAAAGCAGTTACAGATGATCAAAGGTGTATGTTCAAATAATTTCCCTATCTTAGAGGGCTAAAAAATATTATCTCCTCTCACTAACCTTTTTATTGAAAAGTGTCTGTTATCCAGAAGCATATGCTGTGTGTGCATGCACACACACATGCACATACGTGCCCATACACATACACAGTACCTCTCTACAGCTCTAAGTTAGGGAAAAATAACATGTAATAGGGAAAAGGGAAAAAAGGAAGAAAATAAGAGAGAACTCACTGAGCTATTTTTCAAGTTAAATACCTTTTTCTTGAAAAACCTCTTACATAGGCAAATAAAATGCAGTCTGTTAAGCTACTTACACTATAATCACTGTGTCTTTGTTGAATTTTTTCTCTTGAACTGTACTGGAGCAATTTGGAGACACAGTATCTTCACTATCAGAAGACAAATCAATATACTGTATTCCTCTTTGATTCTTGAAATATGATATACTAGCTTTTCTTTCATTTTCTGTAGTTTCTGGAACACTAGAATCTTCTGCAAAAGAAAAAAAAGGAGAAAAGCATTTGAGCAACTTGAAAATAAAACAAATTTGTTTTTGATAATTATAACACTATACTAAAAATCTCTAATTCTGTTCACTGTTTCATTCTAAAACTAAAAATTCCTACCAATTTTCATTATTTTTTTAATTATTTATTTTATTTTGAGAGAGAAAGAGCACGTGAGTAGGGAGGGACAGAGAGAGAGTAAGAGAATCCCAAGTAGGCTCTGCACTCTCAGTGCAGAGTCTGACGCAAGGCTCGTTCTCAGGAACCGAACCCTAAAATCATGACCTGAGCTGAAATCAGAAGTCGGTGCTCAACCAGCTGAGCCACCCAGGCGCCCCTCTATGAGTTTTTAAAGAAAAATTAATAGTCAACCAAGGTTGATGTTAAATGATTTTCCATTTCACAGGTTAATTTACTTTCAAGACCCTAGTGGAAACTGCAAAAGAGAGTTTTGTGCTTTAAACTGCAAAAGAGAGTTTTGTGCTTTACAGTCTCATCTTTTTCTCTCTGTGCTTTTACTTCCTAGTACCCAGTTTTCACCTAAATGACCACAGACACTACAGCCTAAAAGACCTGCATTTCAATCCTGTCTCTTAGCCAAGTTATATAATCACTCTAGACCCCAGTGTACTCACCTATACAGATGCTAATAATCACAGGGCTAATATGAACATAAAATCAGTAAATATATATTAAGGATTTAGGTTAGACATTGGCATATAGCTTGTATTCAATAAACATTATCTCTTACACAAATGTTGGTTGAATTATGGTCCCTCTGAAATTCTTATATTTAAGTTGCAAACCCCAGTACCTCAGAATATAACATATTTGGAGACATGGTCTTCACAGAAATTAAATTCAAATGTGGCTGTCTGGGCAGGGGCCCTAATTCAGTATGACTGATGTCTTATAAGAGAAAGACACAAAAGATGTATGCATGAAGGGAAGCCATATGAGAACACAGTGAGAAGGTGGCCATTTGTAAGCAATGGCAAACCAAATGGCCACCAAACCTGCCAACAACTTTGATCCTGGGCTTACAGCCCCCAGATGTGTAACAAAATGAATGTGTGTTAAGCCACCCAGTATGATAATTTATTATGGCAAACTTCAGAAGCTAAAAACCACCATTCTCCCTTACATATTTGAGAAGGAAATCAGATTTAAGGAATTCATATTAAAGTAGTCAATGCCTTGGTCTAGTGAATAGATATTAAAAAGCAATGACCAGATGAACCTTTAGTTAAAAGGTATGAATTCAAAAAGCAATTACTGCAACTAACTAGCTTCTAGGTCAGTATCAAGTCCTCAAGTAATGCATAAACGTTTTTAATCATCACAATAATCCTGAGGGCCCACAGTATATAACCATTTTATAGATAAACTAGGTATAGAGAAAACAATTTGCCCAAAGTCATGAAGGAGAAGTAGCAAATCTGAAACCCACGCCTAAAGGTCCAAATCCTTATACTCTTACCACTCAGGCCATCCCAATACCTGTCACAAAGTGAGAGTAGTCATTGTAATGAAGCTCATGAGCCATATCTATAAATGACATTAACCAAGGCCTACATGACTACTGTTCACCTGTAAGGCACTAAAACAAATATTTTACTTAGTACAGTAAAGTCCTATCAACACTGCTGATAAGCAGATTACATTTTTTCCAAAAGAACAGTTTTATAAATGTTGAGTGAAGAACCTGCATTGGAACAAATTACAGCTATGTTAACTGCTATAAACATGAAGACACTTACAAATTCTGATAATTATGTTAATAATGATTACAGCCCAACTCCTATAAAATAAGTATAAGCATACTACAGACTCTGCTTTTACAAAGTGTTCCTGATACATCACAAATCATATACAAAATTGAAAACTAGATGTTCACTATATCAAAAATTTGGCCTAAAGCTAATGTACATCAGCTAAACATGTCAACCAGTGGCCTCTTTCAATCCAAATCAATTTGGATTGTCTGCTTTTTTTCAGTCTCTTTATTCAAAATGAGTAATAATCCTTCCAAAATTAGGTACTTAAGTGCCTCAATGCCTGAGGGGGCAGGGCTAAAAAAATCTATTAATGAGTATTAGGAGAACTAGAGTTTCTTGAACTTAAGATTACATATTCATCTTTGAATTTCTACCCTTATTTTACACATAATACAAAATACACAATGAAGACCTATCAATTTTTAAAACTAATGCTTAGGGGTGCCTGGATGGCTCAGTTGGTTAAGCGTCCCACTCTTGACTTCAGCTCAGGTCACAATCTCACAGTCATGGAATCAAGTCCTGTGCCTGGCTCTGCATTTGGCATGGAGGCTACTTGGGATTCTCTCTTTTTCCTCTCTCTCCCCCCTCTCTGCCCCTCCCCTGCTTGAGCACAGGCATGCACGCTCTCTCTCAAAATATACAAACATTAAAAAAAAAAAAACCACTAATGCTTAATACGCTTACTAATGCTTAGCTAGACAAGAAAAAAAATAAAGAAGTTTGGCTTACTCTCTATCATGTATTCAATTACTTAGAGCTCTTAGTGGTTATGTAATATATATCGTCAAACTACGTACATTATATACTCTATGTATACAATATATATTGTACAGAATATATGTTATACATACACAACACCTATATATAAAAATATACATTGAACATGTGCTCTGAATTAAGTGGCATCCCCACAGGCCAACTAGTAAGTGACTAACAGAAGATGTAGTTTGTGGGGTGCCTGGGTGGCTCAGTCGGTTGACTGTGTGACTTCGGCTCAGGTCATGATCTCGCTTGTGGGTTCGAGCCCCGTGTCTTCGGATTCTGTCTCCCTCTCTCTATGCGCCTCCTCTGCTCACACTCTGTCTCTCTCTCTCTCTCTCTCAAAATAAACATTAAAAAAAAAAATTAAAAAGAAAAAAGAGGTGGTTTGATAATATGGAGGATAAGGAAAGGTTACAATACAACAGCATTTCTCAAACTCAGAACCCCTTTTGCACTCTTCAAAATTGAGGACCCCTAAAGAGTTTTTGCTTACGTTGGTTACATCTAAGATACTACTGTATTAGAAAGTAGAAACTGAGAAACTTTATTAAACTATTTACATATTAACAAATATTATTATGAAAACTCTATCCCCTCACGCCACTCCTCCCCCCAAATTTAGTAAGAGTGGCACTGTTCCACATTTGTAAAACCTTTGGTTTAACAGAAGACAGCTAGATTTTCTCTGCTTCTGTAATTCATCTATTGTAGTATACAGTTGTTACTTAGGTTTACGAAGAAAACCATGCCTCACACAGTTTTATAGGCAGGAAGGGTATTCTCATAGCCTTCTTACAATACTGTGGATGTTCTTTGATACTAAATCCAAATTTGACAGGTGGTAGTTTTTTAAAGGCCAACTGTGGAATCTGAAACCATATGAATAAACTTTTGTATTCTATTATATTAAAACCCACTGGTCTATCTTGCATTCTAATGTGTTATTTTGTAACACTGCGCGCATTGGTCATTTGGAAAATACTGGGTCACTTGCTCATTAATGTAGATCTTCCAAATGGTGGCACATTTTATGATATTTTATCAAAAATTGGCTTAATATCATTGATCTTGAAATATCTGGAGATTATCAAACTCACAGTTGTGGATACACTAGTTTTCCAAAATCCAAACTTTCCTTTGAAAACCAGAATTTTACCACCAGCAATTAATGCTGCCAGTTTTCCTTGATGTCACTGTTAATCTCTGAGAAAATGTCTGCTAAATACGTAAGCCTGCTTAGCTACAATTTGTTGGTCATTCTTTTAAGTAAAAATGGTATTCGGTGAAAAAATGCCAAGTTAAACTCACAACTGGAAGCAAATGTTCAAATGCTTTCCCTTGAGATAATCACTGTATACTTCAGGATGCAGCAAAGGCTGGTTTACATTTTGTTTCACAAAGTATTAAAAATACACCCACTGTTGGGGCACTTGGGTGGCTCAGTCCCTCAGGTCTTATACCTGCCTGCTTCAGAACCTCTGTCCCCCTCTTTCTCTGCCCCTCCCCGACTCACACTTGGGCACTCTTTCTCAAAAAATAAACGTTAAAAAAAAAAAAAGACACCTATTGCTAGGCTGAGATTTACCAAAATCAACAATTTTTACCACTTTACCAAAAACATTTTATTTATTTGTGGGGAAGGGACAGAGCGAGAGGAAGACCCAAAATTCAAAGCGGGCTCCAGGCTCCATGATGTCAGCACCAAGCCAGATGTTGGGCTTGAACTCCTGAACTGTGAGATAATGACTTGAGCCAAAGTGGAAAGCATAATCAACTGAGCCACCCAGGTGCCCCTAACCAAAACATTCTTAAGTGAAACTGACGTTTAAAAAATTTTAAGAATACAAAAAAAAATAAAAAATAAAAATAAAAAAAATAAAAAATAAAAAAATAAAAAATTTTAAGAATACAATGACTATTAGAACAGTTTGAAGTCTCGGCCTTGACTTATGCTAAGGTACCAGCAATTTTACCTACCATTGCTCTTCTACCATCAGTGCAAATATCAACAGAGTAAAAACAGCAAGTAATATCTTATTGTTATAAAAGCAGTTTGCCCTTAGGGATCCTAAAAGTTCACACACCACACTCTGAAAACAGATGGGATAGAGTAAGAGCTTATTTATATATCAACTTCCCAATACAGTCAATAATTTAGAATTAGAATAGTGCTTAATGCTTAGATTTGTTTGTTTGAACTATTTCTAGAAGTAAGCGGCATCAAAAATAGCTAAGAGGCAATAGCCAAACCTTGATGCAATGATGCTTTCTGACCCAAGGAAAACAAGCACTTTTAAACAGTAGCACATAAGAGACAGGAAACAGATAAATACAAATAAAAGAATGGTAAAGCGCAGAAATAATTATGAAGGCATCAGCTACTATTAAAATCTGAAATGTGCTAACTGCTTTCGGTGTAAAAGGTACTGTCCCAGGAGGTAGGGACTAGTAAGGGAAAAAAGTGCAAGTTATTGTCCAGCTTGCCCCAAAGAAATGAATAGGAACTAAGCAGTCATGTACACAAGTAACTATTATGAAATATAATTCATGCCATGAGAGAGGAATAAACAAAATGCTACAGGAACATGAGGGAAACAGCCTACCCTTTCATTAAAAAACAATAAAAAAGCCTATTGTGTTTTAGAGATAGAAGATGATGATAATCTGTGCGCCTGGGTGGCTCAGGGGTAAATGTTCACTTTTTGCTTTCGGCTCAGGTCATGATCTCATGGTTCATGGAGAACCCCAGGAGCGCTGCATCGGGCTCCATGCTGACAGTTCAGAGCCTGCTTGGGATTCTGTCAGTCTCACTTTCTCTGCCCCTCTCCTGCTCTCTCTCTCAAACTAAACATTTTTAAAAAAAAAAAAAAAAAAGAAAAGATGATGATATTTTCTCATTACCAAAAGGTAATGGGAACCTACCTACATCATGAGCATATGCAAGACTCCACAGTTCCAGGAAGTTTTTCCAAGCTAAATTCCCCATTAGTGGTATATGCACAAGAGAAGGCAATCTTATACTCCAAATTTTTCCAGTTTTTTAATACCCATTCTCATATATCTAAGTCTACCAAAAAAAAAAAAAAAAAAAGAAGCATTTAAGTCTGATACTAGTTTCAGCTTTCCAAATGGTCCAAGATCAAGGAATACTCAGAAACAAAAAAACACTACTAGGAGATTATGAGTTGACACTAAAGTAGTCTAAATTAATTTGATAATCCATATATAAAAGTTATCTTCAAAAGTAGAATGAAAACACATTAACCTCTGTATCTGTCCTGAAGACTTACAAAACTGTGCCGTTTTTGATATTCTAATTGTGTTGCTCCACATGGTTTAATTCTCTAACATGGCAACTAACTTTGAATACCAAGTAAAACACATTACTGATTTACCTTTTTAAAAGGTAACCAAAATAATAGTAAAATGTGGGCAGTCTTAATTTGAATGTCATCGCAGAAAGAGAAATACCTTTACCATCTTCTAAAAGATAAATCAAACTATTTCTCTGATGAAAATTCTATAAAAAGGCAAAGAGTATACTGAATACAAGATTAAAGAATAGTTGTTAATACATCACTCTAAGATGACACAAGAAAGAAGCATCATCTCAGGTTTAAGCCAAATAAAAGATAAATATAAAAAATGTAAAGAAAAAGAAAACCATGCTATTATTACTGGACAAAGCATGTGTTAAACTTGAGATACTTTTTAATAACAGAATTTACATCTACAATAGATCTGACATATATCCTAACTGCATATTAATAACGAGAAATAAACACTTGCAGGATGCAGAAGGCAAAAAGTCAACAGAAACAAATATGAGGCTTTAACTGTCTAAGGTCGTAATAGCACAAAAATAATTAAGACATAGAATAGTGCTTTTTAAACAGTTTTGATTGGGACCTATGTAAGAGACACATTTTAAATGTTTTTTGTTTTTAATGTTTATTTTTGAGAGACAGACAGACAGAGTGCAAAGGGGGAGGGGCAGAGAGAGAGGGATACACCGAATCCAAAGCAGGCTCTAGGCTCTGAGCTGTCAGCACAGAGCCTGACGTGGGTTTCTAACCCAAAACAGTGAGATCATGACCCGAGTCAAAGCCAGATGCTTAACTGACTGAGCCACCCAGGCGCCCCATTTGTTAAATATATATAACTGAAATAAAAGTTCCAGAGGCTTTCTATTAAGTGATACTTTGACAATTTTCTATTTATTCTACTCCATTAAAAACTGGTTATATGTAATTAGTCAGGATCCAAGAAACTGACTTTATGACACAATGTTTGTGATCCAGTTTTTAAAAAAATTATATAAATAAAATTCAATTATTTGGTGTATAATTAAAACTATCACTTAGATTATGTCACCTTTTCAATAAATCTTAGAACTTTCGGGGCACCTGGGTGGCTCAGTCGGTTAAGAGTCCGACTTTGGCTCAGGTCATGATCTCACGGTTCGTGGGTTCGGGCCCTGTGTCAGGCTCTGTGCTGACAGCTAGCTCAGAGCCTGGAGCCTGCTTCAGATTCTGTGTCTCCTTCTCTCTCCCCTGCACGCTCTCTTTCTTTCTCTCTCTCAGAAATAAATAAAAACATAAAAAAATTAAACAAACAAAGAAATCTTAGAACTTTCACAGAAAGTAATGGTAAATTAGGTCACAAAGAAAATTTCCAAATATCTAATTTTCAAGTAAATTAGCCAAAGTAGAAATACTGCAGACCACATTCTCATGTCATAAACAATAAAATTAGAAATAAATGTTAATAGAAATGTGAGGCAAAATTTCAACTACTTGGAAATTTAAAAAAGAAAAAAAGCCACAGAAACCACTCCTTTGGACTTATAGGTCAAAGAAGAAGAAAAAACAACAAAAACACTTAAAAATCTATAACCCATCTTATATATGTCTTAAAACCCTAAGAATTAAGATAATGGTCTAAACAAATACAAAATAACAGAAATTGATTAATGGCCCATACGATGTAAATATACATGGGAATTTAGACTATACGGATGTTTCATATATAAGAAGAAAGGTTTATCAATAAATGGTTCTGGGACAACAGACTAGTAAATGACAAATAATGAGCAAAGGAGAAAACCAGATCACCCAGTCTTTAGTTTTGATAACAAAATAAATTTCAGGTGAGCTATGATTAAAATAAAAATCAACACAAAACCCAACTTATATCCATTAGTTTGGCTATCAACACAGAAGCTGATTCAAATTCATGAGTTTGGCTATCAAAACAAAACACAACACAAGAAAGAAGTAACAAGTAATAGCAAGGATGTGGAGAGACTGGAACTGTTGTGCACTGCTGGTGGGAAACTAAAATGGTTCAAGCATTAATGGAAAACATGATAGCATCTTATATGATCTATCAATTCCATTTCTGAGTATATACCCTGAAGAACTGAAAGCAGGGTCCCTAAGAGATATTTGTACACCCATTTCACAGCAGCATTAGTCACAATAACCCAAAGATAGAAGCAACCCAAGTGTCCATCCACAAATGAATGGATAAACAAAATGTAGTAATATATACACAATAGGATTTTTTCAGCCTTAAAAAGGAAATTCTGATATATGCCAAAACACGGGTGAACCCTAAAGACATTATGCAAAGGGAAATCAGCCAATCACAAAAAGACAAATCTCGTATAATTCACTTTTATGAGGTACGTAGAGAAGTCAAGTTCAGAGAGACAGAAAATATAAGGGTGGTGGCTACAAGGTGGGGATAGGAGGGAAGTGTTTAAAAGGAGGGAAGAGTTTAATTGAGAGAGAGTTTCATTTCTGCAAGATGAAGGGTTCTGAAGATTAACTGAACAATAATGTGAATGTACCTAACACTCCCGTGATCTGTGTACTTAACAGTAAAAATGGTAAGTTTTATGTTTATGTATATTTACTACAGTTAAAAATAAAAACAGACATGCTAGAAGAAAATAAAGATGAAAATATTTATAATGGGATTGTAAGGAATGCCTGTCTGATCAGGACTTATGTTCTAGATGCGATCAAAAAAATGAACAAACTGACCACAGGAAAATGTAAAATTTCTCCATGGCAAACAACAAGGAATCAAAAGAACAAGAAAGTTAAAACTGTTTCTCAGATAAAGAGAAAAAGGAACACAGAAAAAGTCCAAATGGCTAATATGTGAATGAAAACATACTTAACCTTAAAAGAATAAAATTAAGCAATTTGATTGTTAAAGATTAAAAAGGTTTGCAATATTTTGAAAAAGCAGACATCTAAAAACCAAACTGTAGTCTGGTGCAAACTGGCAAAACTTTGTAGGGTAACTTGTTGACTACTAAAACATTACTAATATTCACTTTAATCTGACAATTCCATTTCCAAGATTTTTTCTACATATTGTACACAAGCTAAGATATCTGTGTAAAAGGATGGTCACTATAGCATTCTTTTGATTGCAAAAAAAAAAAAAGAAAAGAAAAAACCCAACCAGTGTCCATTAATAGGAAACTACACAAATTATATACTTCATCTATATAATACATCTATATAAGACATTCTGCAGTCACTTAAAAAAATTAGGGTATAGTACAAGTATACATTGTATATATAATAAAAACAAAAACCTGGAATACATATAGGCAGGGAAAAAATGTGAAAGAATAAACACCAAAACTAAAAGATTATAGAAGCTTCTTCATTGACAATATTGCATCTTTTTAAAATATACTTTACTTTGAAGAAAACAATAGCTAAGCATGGAGTAAAATGGTAAAGAAAGACAGATGAAAGCATACACTTAAAATGTACTTAAGATTTTTACTTAAGTGTAAGAACCCACTGTGCTTTGTTCTATTAGAACAATTCAGCAGTAAGCCTTCTAAAAAGTAATGCTTTTCCACACTTGCAGACATTTAGAAACCAGAGTGACTATCCAAAGATACAGATATAATTCACATTTTGGTGACACACACCTAAAAACCTTAGTATCACCCAGTGGTTACAAAATCATCATGCTAAAATGATACATTCAGCTCCATTATTCAAAGGATCATAGCCGTTTTACAGTTTGCAGAGACTTCAGAGAAACTAAGCAAAGAAGTGAAGTTCAAAAATGCTGATGTCATGGGAAACCTGGATGGCTCACTCCGTTAAGCATCTGGCTCTTGATTTCATCTCAGGTCATGATCTCACCATTTGTGAGATGGGAGCCCCGCTTCAGGCTCTGTGCTGAAAGCACAGAGTCCTCTTGGGATTCTCTCTCCCTCTCTCTCTTTCTGTTCCTCCCCTGCTCACTTGCGCGCGGGCGTTCTCTCTCTCAAAATAAATAAACATTTAAAAAAACCTTAAAAAAAATTTTTTTTTGAAATGCTGATGTCTTACCCAAGGTCATACAACCTGTATGACACAGCTGTGCTCTCTGGAAATTTCTCTAATTAACTGGAATAATTTTAAGTTTTTCTCTAACTTATTAACAACAGTTACTTTCAACATGACAACCTCATTGAAATGGCAGTTATCTTAGGACACTGAATCTATTTCACTAAGAAATTAATCAGGCTTATACTAAAACTTTCCTCCTTTCCAACCTCAAAATAATCACTTAACCCATTTATTTGTAATCACTTTTTCTCCCTAGGTAAAATGTGAATCTATTTCTTTGTAACATTACACAGTCTAGCTGTGCTCCTGTTCCCATCACTAGATGCCTGTCTTCAGATACCTCCCTGCTCCATCCTTTCCCTCTCCACTAGCTTCTTTCCCCCCTTGGCCAGCAAATATCTCAATCCAACAATCTTGAAACATCTTTTGACACTGCCTTCCTGTCAAGTTGTTTCTCTTCTTGAAAGACTATTCTTCACTTCCTTACCTTTCTACTGAAAGGGTTAAAGGTCTGTAAAAGGTCAACAGCAACGTTTAATTTCTAAGGAAAGTGGCATCTGTGATCAGTTCCCATCCAATTTGACTTCTCTACAGTATTTGATACCGTTCACTATACACAAAACTGGAAACTTTTCTTTCTTTAGCTTTCAAGGGACTAACATTTTCTATGAGTATTCTAGTTATCCTTTACACCTTCACTGGTTTGCCTTGATTTGTCCATTGTTAAATGTTTTTTACTATACACCGTGCTTGGGGACATTTTTTGCTAACTACTACAATGATGACCCCCCCAAAGTTGATTTCTCAGGTTCCAACCATCTCTGAGCTACAAACTCTCATGTTCAATTCTCTACTAGACCTTGCTTCTGAAATATGAGAACTGAAACTCAACATGTTTTAGAATCTTTCTCCTAAATGTACTGCCTAACTCAGTGGACTGTGCTAATCACCCAGCTGTTTAAGCAAGAAAGATCTGAGTTATGCTTAAACTCTCCACAATTATTTAAAAAATTTTTATGTTTACTTAATTATCTTGAGACAGAAAGAGAGAGAATCCCAAGCAGTCTCCACACTGTCAGCACAGAGTGCAACATGGGGCTCAAACTCACAGACCCTGAGATCATGACCTTAACCATTATCAAGAGTTAGACACTTAACCGACTGAGTCACCCAGGTGGCCCTAAACTTTTCACATTTAACTCCAAATACCATCAAATACTGAAATATAAAACTTCCCTAAAATGCCTCCTCTGTCCTACTATCATTTTCCCATATTTTGGCTTCAATTAATTCAATAGCTTCATCAATGGTCTTCCCGTACTGAAAAGCTCTACAGTGTATACCAAAATAAGGCCACCCTTCCTGGCACAGAATAAAAAGGCCCCCACAACCCAGCAGTTTACATTTCTACCTTTTCAGCTTCATCCATACAACCCTAAACCTCCTCTTTCACAGATAACTTCCCCATTTCCATAGACATACCACTCTTCAAAGCAATGTATATTTTCGCCTCTCACCAAATAAACACTGATTCACTGTTTAGGGTCCACTCAAAGTAATCTCTCTGTGACTTTTCCTGATCCTCTCCAGGAAGAATGGATAAGAATTTCTGAATTGTATTGTGATCCTACACTGTTTACCATCTTCCCCTATGAGTTATTACATTATACCATTTTAACTATATATGTTTACATGTCCTTTCCTCCTCGTGCTCCTTGAGGATCAAGCTTTGCTCATATTTTTATTCTTTATGCATAAAATATAATAAGCTCTTTCCTCTCTCATCTGCTATTATTTTATTCCCTCGAAAACCACTGTGGTCTCAAAAAGGTCAAAGAAAAATGTCATCTCATATCTAAAAGCTGGATTGGATTAAGGACGCCTGTCCTGTAGCAAAAGCAAAGTTTCAAGGAACCAAGAATGCCTGACAGCTATGGGACTGTTTCAAGATCATAAAGAGAAGGAATGGTATTTTCAAATATTTGCACAAATTACTAGTTTCACCCCACTTAACTAACCCAATACTCCTTCCTTCAACACATATTTACTAAGAGCCAACTATACACCAGTCATTGCTCTGAGCAATGGTGAACAAGTAAACAGGAAAAAGTCTCTCTGCTTGCATGGATCATATCTCCTAATAAGGGAGATACAAATATATAGTCCCATGTTAGGTAGTAACAAATACTATATAGAAAAATAGAGAAGAGTATGGCTGGGGGAAGGGGTGGGAGTTGCTTCTTCAAAGACAGTGATCAGGGAAAGGCATTCTAAGGACAGAAGATATATCAGCAAGCCCAAAGTCATATGCAAATATCAGCAGGAAGGGTCTTGGAGGCAGAAGAGCAAATAAGAAGGAAAGCTTGCACTGTGCTTGCCCTATTTTAAAAAAGGTGTGGCTGTGACACAGTAACTCAGAGTGGTAGGAAATAAAATCTTAACTCAGTTTGGTAAAATTAAGTTAGCTAAAAGAGTCATTACAGGTAATTTTTACAAGTTCCATCCTATTTAAGAAATGAGATGATTTAGATCTAATTTAGACCCTAACACTACATTGTAAATAAGCAAATTATCACACAATGGTAGAACAAGAAGTTTCATACAGTAATAAAGTAAGTATCCCAACCAATGATTTCCTAATCCTCACGAACAGTGAGATCATGACCTGAGCCAAAGTCTGATGTTTAACCAACTGAACCACCCAGGCGCCCCGTCTTTATTTTTGAGAGGCAGAGGCAGAGCAGGCAGGGGAGGAGCAGAGAGAGAGTCTAGTTAGTATTCTAATGGAACTTCAATCTTGTCCTCTACTCAGGCCCAAACTCCAACATTCAATTCAGCATTCCCTACCCCAGGCTATGTTGCCTCAGGTCTTCTCCAACTTGCTACATTGGGGGCAGGACATTTAATTCTTATTTGAATTTTTAAAGGCATGCCCAATGGCTGAGGATGGGTACCTTATACCTATTCTGATGTACAAAACTACCATTTTTTTCAATAACCTACACTAAAATTATTATTTAATCTCATTCCTCCCACAGATTTGGTTGTAAAACTTTGCCCTTTCTTTCTTTGAAATACTTCATATCTTTTCCTTCTCCCTTTCTACCATAATTAAGTTTGGATTAAAAGAGCTTCCTAAATGAATTCTCATCAGGACTGCTAGACTAATTTTTTCAACAAAACTTACTTTCATCATTTTACCCTTCTATGTGGGAGAAGGCTTTAATGGACCCCTAATAACTACAATGTAAAATTGAAACCTAACCTTTGTAAGATTCTTCCAAATTCACAGGACCATCTACAGTCCTCCTTTCTTACCATTCTCAGAACTTAATTTTTATATTTCCCAATGTCATGAAGACTAACCATGTGATTTGTAAAGGCAATTCCAGTTTATAAGTTTACATATAAGTAAAAAAGAAATCCCAATAAAGGTGAATAAAATCTTCTTAAACAGAAAAAAAAAAAAAAAAGGCAGTCCAGCATCTTCTGATTAGAAGAGACAATTAAGAATTTCACATTACTAAGACTGATAAAACATCCCACTGAGCTCCCATTTGCAAAATGCTTTTTATTCTATGGATGAAAAAATTGTTAACCTCAAATTTTAAGTTAAGTTGTCCAATGACCCATTTAACTAAAATAAATCCTTCTAAGGATTCAAAATCCCATGACTACACACTGGGCTTCCCAGCCCTCTCTGACTACATAAAAAACAGACTAACACATGTACTGTTACAATATTTTAACACCTGGATGTTTACATATTAACTACAGCATGTTATTCACAATAAATATCAACTGAAAGAATGAACACAGGGACATCACTCCTGAGCTTCAGCGGTTCCCCACAGAATTTGGATGAGTTCAGAACCTTTTATACAAGCAAAGCCTTTCAAAACTTGATTCCTCATAACCACATAATTGAACCTACCAAATCATTCTACCATGTTCCAAGTATTCTGAGGTGTGATTTGAATGGTAACTTGTAACTTGTAGGCAGTCTGCCATCACTGTTAAACAGAAGACTAGCAAACAAAATATGGTACCAACAAGTAGAACACATGTATTACCAATCTCATCAAAAGCTGCTAGAGAAATACTGAGTTTTGCACAAAAAAAGGAATTACTAAAATAAACATTAAAATAAAAATTCTAATATTCCTTTCACCCTTCATAAGAAGCTACATAATGTAAACAATTAAAAGTTTATGCTCAGGAATTAGACTGCTTGGATTTGAGTTCTAGTTCTATAGACTTCGTAACAATTTAACTTCCCTGGGTCTCATTTTGACAAAATGTGGATAAAATCTTGCAGGACTGCTGTGCAAATTAAATGAGAGATTGTGTAGCACTCAGTATTATGCCTAAAACATAAGAAGAGTTCAAATATACTAATTGTTAATTGTTCAAAGCACATAGATTACAATGGAAATGCTAATTTTGGGCTTCCTTTCAAATCGTGTTATTGTCTTGACAACCAGCTTAAGAGGTTAAAAATGGTCCGTTCACCTTGAAGAATACCAATTATTCATTTGCACCCTGGGGAATCCCCAGAAGTCCAGTGGGGGCAAAATCTGAATGGGATCTGCTCATCTGTACAGAGGTGGTCTTCACGCACCTTGAGTAAGGTCGGCTTCAAACTAAGTGAGCAGTATTTTTTGGAAAAATACTGGAATTAACGTAAATGCCAGGCCAAACAGCAGACTCAAAGTCTACGTCATAGGACTGAATCACCTCGTTTCTCTTCCAGGAGCAACTATTCTGACCTAAAGATGACCTAAATTCAGATATCAACTTCCATCCCTCGGCCATATTCCAAGAACTCATATAAAACTGAAGAAGCTATGGGTGCTCGGTTGATGGTACAAGGTCCCATGGTGCCTGTGGCAGCCCCAAAGCTGTATTTAAAAGGGCAAGGTGGACAACAATGTATTAGTATACACAACAATCAAGAATAAATATTAGAATCTCTTCTGCTTTCCATCTGTTAAATACCTCCTGATGCTACGTCAATTTGCAACATTGTAACTCACCTGTTTTCTCAGTTATATCTGAATCAGGTGTGCCTGCCCTGCTACCCTCTCCTTCAGCATTCTCCTCTTCAGCACTAAGAGAAATTGGTGAAGAAGGGCCAGGCTGGGAGGGCTGAGGGGTTGCTTCGGGCACTTCCTCAATCTTACTCCTTTTCTCAAAGCGAAAACGGTCCAAGTTGAAAAGATTCATATTGGCAGAAACCACCACCACCCTGTGGAATTAAGAGCTTTAAATGAACTATCTGCAGGAAGAAAATAAAAAGAGAAAAAGAGGCCATGAAAACAATATAAACTATACAAAGCCTCAGCAGTTCATTCCCAAGGCAATTCAGAGCACACAAACATGCCAGTGGCACAGGATGACTATTATGGCTGCGCTTCATTGTTAGGCCACGATGATCAGAAGCTGAACAGGGATATCTTTTTAAAAATTTCCATTTCTCTTTCTACTCCCCTTCTTCTCCCCCCTCCCCGCCCCGCCTTCCTCAAACCGCACGCTGACCCTCGTGCAACCTCCGCTTACCCCAGCACGCGCAGGCACGTTCCCCACTCCAACCCCCCTGCGGGCCGCGCGCCCGCCCACAGCGAGAGGCTCCCTGCGCTACGGTGCTCCCTGCCTCGAGAAAGGACGTGCCAGGGCCCGCGCCTCGATACTGCGGGGACACAAAGGGGCCAAAGAAGGGGAGCGGCGGAGGCCTTGCTGGCGGGCACCCGCCCGGAAGTTGACGCGGCGCGATCCCAGCTGAGAGGAAGCTGATAGGATCAAGAAAACACAGGGAGGGTTCGGAGGTGGAGAGTGTGCTGCAGCATCTCTTTGAATGATCCCCCACTCGCCCTCTTTATTTCTTTGGTACTTACACTCTTGCGGGCTCGATGCGATGTAACAAAGGTTGAAAGAAAAAATAATTCCTGGCGTGGGGCGACGGTAGCCGGGCCGGGACCTTCCAAAACAGCACGGAGAGCCCAAACGAGCGCGCGGTGATGACGCAACACGCAGCTCAGGCTTTTTTTTTTTTTTTTTCTTTCCCAGC
>NW_027529638.1:3230887-3275542 GCF_008692635.1 Crocuta crocuta | reverse complement strand
TTCGTACCCGCCTCTACGCTTGGGAAGCTCCTTTATGGCCTTTCTCCAGGTTAGATAGAGAGTTATTAAATGAAACAATAATAAATTGCGCCATGGCAATAAATAACATAATAAGTAATATAGTATTTTATACATTATAATGTATAATATTTTGTATAATTTACACATAGTATGATGTTAATATTGTCCCAGGTGTTTTACGTGAATAATCAATCCTTACATGAAGGCTTTCTTACAAAATAAGGAAACAGAGGCCTGCAGATGTTAAATAGTAAGAAGTAAAAAGACGGGAGTGTTGAACTTAGCATATGAACTGCCTCCCCACTGTTGGCTGGATTGTTCTTAGAGTGGAATATGACCATTCATATATGTTGACCGAAATACTACCTTAAGAATTTTTACCCTTTTTGTTGTAGCATTTGGCTAAACAGGCAATTTTCTGTGTTTTAATTTGATCCTCTGGTTGGCATTTCCCTTAAAGAGACGTTACTACAAAACGTTATTCTACCAAATACAGTGGCCAGTGTAATCTCAAATTGGCATTCTACTTTATAAATCGGTGTTTTGAATTGTATAATTATAACATGAACCCACAGTTTTATTAAAGACAGGCACACTTATAAAATCAAGTGCCTTGACACATAAAATTCAGAATCAAAGCCTGAACGATTGAGATTTCATTATACCTGTTTTTGATATCCCAGAAAATACACCAGCTTAGTGCATGCATGGTAACTGATGTAATCAAGGGATATATCAACTTATACATAGTAAAAATAATTTTTGTTGGTAAGGAGTATCTGCTCTCAGATCTGCTCTCAGCAACTTCCAAATATGCAATGCAGTGTTATTAAGCATAGGTCATCATTCAGTACATGTAATTTTAAAAAAGAATATTTGCTTTATGTTCACACAGATCTCACATTGAAAATGGATTCTGCTAAGCTGAATGACTTTAGGCAAATTATATATAACTTCCCTAAGCCTTAGTTTCTGTATCTTTTAAATGTGATGGATGATACCATTGATTTCTTAAGGCAATTTTCTACAACACAACAGTAACCCCTTGACATTTGTACAAGTGGGGAAAGAGTGAAAACTGAGATCCACACATCATCTGTCTAAATATTTAAACATACATACAGTTAACAAAAGGTAAAAATAAAATACATTCTGTTGCCCTATTTTGGCAATAACCTGGAACGTGAGGTTGAATTTAGAATTTCTGTTTTGGACAGAACGTGATGATTCAAGAACTGGTTGGCACATGTATCCTGCCTTCCCTGGGTCATGTCCTCCCATTCAGTTTGATACCATTAGGAGCCTGGTGCTCCTGAATGTGGACACCCAGCTCAAATGCCCAACTGTGACTCCACCTAGTGTTGCCATATTTGTTTAAAATATAAAGGCTGTTTTGTGGGACGCCTGGGTGGCTTAGTCGGTTAAGCGTCCGACTTTCGCTTAGGTCATGATCTCGCGGTTCGTGGGTTCAAGCCCCGCGTCGGGCTCTGTGCTGACAGCCAGCTCCCAGCCTGGAGCCTATTTCAGAGTCTGTATCTCCCTCTCTCTCTGACCCTCCCCTGCTCACGCTGTCTCTCTCTCTCCTAGAAATAAATAAGAATATTTTAAAAAAATAAATAAATAAAGGCTGTTTTGCTAAATTTGAATCTTAGATAAATAGTACTTTTTAGTGTAAGTTTGCCCCATTAAATATTTGGAACTTGCGTGTTCTAAAAACTTACTTGTTGCTTGTTTGAAAATCAAATTTAACAAGATATCCTGTATTTTATTTGGCAAGCCTACTCCTGCCCTATTGCTTCACACCTCTTGGGTCTAAGAGCCTTTTTGCTACATGTTGGATCTAAGGATCTAGATACTGGAAGCTCTGTTGGCCCTCATCAGGAAGGACCTGGGTAAAGGCTGCCAGCCTTCTTGGAGCTGTGTGAGCAGACTTCTGGGACCATGTACTCAAAAGCATTGTCTAAAATTGAAGGCATAGGTTCTGAGAAACCTGTTTTTTTGGTCTCACAGATTCCTTGCTCTTAGGCATTGGGTATAGCAGGAAAAGAGCCAGAATTGAGTTCTGTAAAGCAGTAGGTCCAGTACAGAGACCACTCTTGACCAGTGCTTTTTTTTTTTCAATTTTTTAATATTTATTTATTTATTTTTGAGAGACAGAATGTGAGTGGGAGAGGGTCAGAGAGAGGGAGACACAGAATCTGAAGCAAGCTCTAGGGTCTGAGCTGTCAGCACAGAGCCTGATTCGAGCCTCAAACCCAAGAACTGTGAGATCATGACCTAAGCTGAAGTTGGATGCTTAGCCGACTGAGCCACCCAGGTGCCCCACTCTTGCCAAATTCTAAGGGTGGGATTGTTCTATAGCTTTCACTGACCTGGGAGAGTTGGAATTTTACACGATAGGGATTTTGCTTGTTTGTGGATCAAAAGGTTGAGGGAGTATATAACAAAGTAACACAGACTGGATGGCTTATGCAACAGAAAAGTTTTTTTTCTGAAAAGCTCTGAAGGCTGGGAGTCTGATATCAAGGTGTTGGCAGGGTTGGCTTCTTCTGCTTAATGCCTCTCTCCTTGGGCATTTTCACCCTGTGTTTTTACATAGTCTTCCCTCTGTACTTGTGACTAAATTTCATAATTTAATTAAATGGCCACCTTTTAACTTAATTACATCTCTAACGAACCTATGTCCAAGTATAGTCACATTCTGAGATAATGAGAATTAACACTTCAACATGTAAATTTGGAAGGGGCACAATTCAGCTCATAACAGGGGGCAAAAGAGTTGAAGGCTTTCTATATGAAGCTAAAATCTTTTAGAACTGTAGCAGTAACTGGGGCTAAAAGACAGTCCTCTGACATTTCTTTCTTAGAACCCTAAATATAGTCATTCTCCAGAATTCAGTCCTTGGTGTCCTGCTTGTCTCACTCTTTTCTTTCTCAGAGTGGAGTGATTATAGTGGTAACTAAATATACATGTCAAATTTTATTCAACTATATACTTAAAAAGGTTTAATCTTGGGGCGCCTAGGTGGCTCAGTTGGTTACGCATACAACTTCAGCTCGGTCATGATCCCATGGTTTGTGGGTTTGAGCCCCACATTGGGTTCTGTGCTGACAGCTCAGAGCCGGGAGCCTGCTTTGGATTCTATGTCTCCCTCTCTCTCTGCTCCTCCCCTGCTCATACTATGTCTTTCTCTCTCAAAAATAAATAAGCATTAAAAGAATTTTTTTAAAGAAGGCTTAATCTTACTGTTTATAAGTTTTTAACTCAATAAACTTAACACATTTTGTAAAAAATGACTATCAACATTACTGATATGGAAGAAAATTTGAAAACCCCTCTCCCCCTAGAATAAAGAGGAAAAAGACAAAGAAGTGAAATCAATGAGATTTAAAGAAATAATAAACATAGAATTCAGAGGACTGAGAAGCAAACTTTGATAAATTATGAGTCAGATCAAGCGTCGAAATCAAGAGTCAGATGCTCAACCGACTGAGCCACCCAGGTGCCCTCCCCCTTTTTTTTCTTTTCCAGAAAAAGCATCTTATGAAAGGACAAAAAACTGTCAGTCAGAACTTGTTCAGTAAACTAAATGCCAGAAGTTAATGATGAAACAACTACAGAGATGAGGAGGAAAATACTGTGGCTCAGTAATTGTTTAGATTATGTATATGCTATTCATTGATGGATAAAAAAATATTCAAACTTTTAATTCCTTGAAAATATATCTTCCAGGGCGCCTGGGTGGCTTAGTTGGTTAAGCATCTGACTTCGGCTCAGGTCATGATCTCATGGTTTGTGGGTTCGAGCCCCGCGTCAGGCTCTGTGCTGACAGCTAGCTCAGAGACTGGAGCCTGCTTCTGATTCTGTCTCCCTCTCTCTCTGACCCTCCCCTGCTCATGCTGTTTGTCTCTCTCTCTCTCAAAATAAATAAATAAATAAATAAATAACATTTTAAAAAATTAAAAAAAAAATACATATCCTCCTTAAACTGTTCCTAAAGACATAAATCCAGCTGACAGGGTCAAAAATGAGAATTTCAAGAATGCAGAATTAATGGTGTAAAAGTATTCTGTTGAGACTAAACACAGTTAGGACTTAATAAGTAGGGTATATTCACCAACATTTTGTTGCATAACAACTGCAAGATTTTAACACAATAATCTTGATTGGCTAGTATGGTTCAAGTTCAGGCTACAATGACTTTTTGCACATAGTACATGCTCAACAAATATGTGTTGAGTGAATGAATGATATTAATAACTACATAAAATGCCTTAGGCATACAGATAACCACAAAGAAATGTTAAAATAAGCTGAGTATCTTCAAAACGTTACATGTCATGGAAGAACAATATAAACCAGGAGTGTTATCTTATTAATTTTTTTTCTCTTTTACTTTTTATTGTAAGCTCTGTCCCCAATGTGGGGCTTGAACTCACAACCCTGAGATCAAGAGTCACATGCTCTACCAACTGAGCCACACAGGCACCCTTTAAACCAGAGTTAAAAAAAAGAAAAAAAAGCTCAAGAAAGAGGTAATGTAACTCAAGAAGGGAAGGAAAGTAAAAAAAAAAAAAAAATTAAAAATGCGAATTAAACTAGATGTGACACATAATGCCTACAGAGAAATAGCAGGTAAAAAGGGAAAAAATAAAAAATAAAAGAAATGTAAATAGATTTCAAGAGAAAATAATAAATATTGAAAATAAGCAAAGAAGATCCAACATAATTATAATAGGAATCTCTACAGAAGAAACTAAAGCAAAGATTGGAAGAAATACTTAAATCTGTAATTCCAAAAGTATTTCCCAAAAATTACAAAGATTTGAAACCATATTTTAGAAAAGTACATCAATACCTGTGGATATCAACCCAGATGTCAAAAAGCAAGACATATTCTAGTAAAATTTAGACTTAAAAAAATGTTTTTAATTCCTTAAACATTTAGACAAAACAATCAAGTGACCTATAAGGGAAAGAAAATTATATTACCATCACAGTTTTAACAGCTAGTCCTTATACTGAAAGAAAATGGAATATTGTATCTGGGAAGCTCAAAGAAACAAAATGTGATGTGACCCAAAGATATTATTTGGGCAAAAGGTGCTTTTCAAATATAAAGGCACCTGGGGCACCTGGGTGGCTTAGTTGATTAAATATCTGACTCCTGATTTCAGCTCGGGTAATGATCTCACAGTTTGTGAGATTGAGCCCTGCATCTGGCTCTGCACATCAGGTTCTTGGGAGCCTGCTTGGGATATAGATATAGATATAGATATAGATATAGATAGACACAGATATTTGTGTTTAAAGGCATAGATAAACTATTAACATCATGCACGAACTCTAGGTATTATTCTCATGAGTACTCTTAAAAATTTATTAAAGAATGAACTTCATAAAGTATCTACAGTAACAATGACTAAAGGACAGATATTAAGCATTAGCTATATAGTTATTTGTAGAACAAAGACCATAAGAGGTTTAAAAGGAAAAGAGTAACATATGATGGTTATATGACCCATCATTGTGCACTTCTTAAAATGGGGAGAGAATGGTAGGAACAGATTAAAAAAATTTTTTGATTTTTTAGTAATTGTATTGGAGTAAGTATATTAGTATTGTTATTCTAAGGCATTTGTGTGTGTATTTTTAAATAAAGCAAATAAATAACTATTATTTCTCTTTTTTTTAAGAAGCTGGGATTCTCAAAAAGAAGAAAGGAGATGCAGATGTGATAGAAAGAAATTAGAGTGCAAATTCTAGAATGCAGAGGGACTTTTTTTAAATTGGAAATATCTGTAGCAACTTATGAGGTTTGGTACGCACACACACATACTTCTTGGGAAAAGATTCCTTTCTAGGACAGGAAATATACAGGATGAGCCTGGAATATCTTCCTCTACCTAAAGCAAGAAAGTTACATAAAACCAACATTTAAGAGACTCAGGAGCTAAATTTAAGGCTCCTACTATTGTCCAAAGATGGAGCAGTTTGAACTTCAATAAGATTAAACATTGCAATTATTTGAAAGCCATCAAATATGTTTAAATCCATGAGTTCTTTTTTGGTACTTTTTAAAATAACTGGTTATATATGGAGAACAAAAAGAAAATTCATTGTTATGAAAACTGACAAGTATAGGAAAAGAATCAAGCTTTTATGCTGCCTTTACTCTGAAGGGTTCTGCTAGGTAATCAAATAATAGATGAAAGAAACTGTTTCTTTATAAAATTTTTCCAACTAGTAAATGAGAGAGAAATGATAAAATTTGATCATTCAGCAAGCCTGGCCCAAATTCCTAACCTACAAAATTATAAGAAACAATAAAATGGGTATTATATTATTTATTTTTTATTAAAAATATTTTAATGTTTATTTTTGAGAGAGAGAAAGAGAGAAAGCATGAATGGGGGAGGGGCAGAAAGAGAGGGAGAGACAGAATCCAACGCAGGCTCCAGGCTCTGAGCTGTCAGCACAGAGCCCTTTGTGAGGCTCAAACTGCGAGATCATTACCTGAGCCAAACTCTGATGCTTCACCAACTGGGCAACCCAGGTGCCCCTAGAATTCACCTTTTAAGTTAATAAATATTTATGTAAGGCTGCTGTAATGCTTAATTTTATGTATCGATTTGACTGGGCTAAAGGATGCCCAGATAGCTGGTGAAACATTTTTGAGTATGTCTCTGAGAGTTTTTTGGAAGAGTTTAGCATTTGAATTGGTAGACTGAGTAGAGAAGATTGCTCTTACCCAATGTGGGTAGATATCACCTAATTATATAAAGGCTTAAATAGAAAAAAAGGTAGAAGGGCAAATTCACTCCCTCTGCTTGACCTGGGAGATCCATCTTCTCCTGCCTTTGACCTTGTTTTCAGGCTTTCAGACTTGAGTCTCGGACTTTTGAAGTACAGCACCAGCTCTCCTGGACCTCTAGCTTGTAGCAGGACTTCTCAGCTTCTAAAAGTAAGTCAATCCCTCATAATGAATCTCTTTCTGTGTACTTATATATATTCTATTGGTTCTGTTTCTCCATAGGTCCTAGACTAATATAGCTGCCAAAATCTTGTTAATTGCTTGTTAGCCTTGAAATAGGCTCAGTGAAAATGTTTTATAGAAGCCTCAAATATCTTCATTTACATAGGAGGAAAGATTGTAAACATTTTATTTTTATTTATGTTTGCTTTATAACCATGAAACATTACAAGGAAGGAGAAACCCTTCCAAATTTGAACTGAATAAGAAGCAAAACAAAATAATAAACGGCAACAGTGATTAAAAATGGGATTTGCAAACCCAAATCCCTTCTTAACTTGATATCTTAAAATATAAGCCACACCTGGTTGGTAATGGAAACTTGTATTAACTAATCTTACCTCCCACACACAAATATGAAATGGAAGAGACAAAGTACCAAGTCATAAAACTAAGTAGATCTTTTTTCCTTGGTGACAAGAAACTAAGACAAATATTCCCAGTTTGTAAGTAAATACTTCTTTTCCCAAAGTAATCATTCTTAATTTGGTGAGGTAGAGGGAATGATCATGAATCTCTTTTGAGAATCTGATTTTTAAGAAGCCATGGAATGGCTGCATATGCACGTTATGGGTTTGTCCATAATTCATGGACCCTCTAGTGCTCTGTGCTCTTCACACTTAGAAATTATTTTTTTCACATTGATAAATTATGACACAGAGGTCTGGAATCCTCATAACTGGTGGAATTAATGACGATTCCACCCCTGTATGTGCCTTAAAAAAAAGTTTTGGAAAAAAACTTGACAATAAACTATGAAAGAAAAAAAAAAGAAAGAACAGATATAAAGAAGACATATGGAAAATAAAGAAGATACATAAATGGAAAATAAGCATATGAAAAGATGTTCCACATTATATGTCATTGAAGAATTACAAATTAAAACAACAACAAGTTTTATTTACATTCCAGTTAGTTAACATACAGTGTAATATTAGTTTCAGGTTTACAATATAGTGATTCAGTGCTTCCATATAATACCTGGTGCTCATCACTACAATCACACTCCATAATCCCCATCACCTATTTAACCTATCCTGCCACCCACCTCCCCTTGGTAATCATCAGTTTATTCTCTGTAAAGTGGGGGAGAGGGAGGGAGGCAAACCACCAGTTAGTCTTGAATGTTGAGAACAAACTGAGGACTGATGGGTGTGGGGGGGGAGGGGAAGGAGGGTGATGTGCATGGAGGAGGGCACTTGTGGGGATGAGTACTGGGTGTTATATGGAAACCAACTTGAAAATAAACCATTTTTTTAAAAAAGAGTCTGTTTCTTGGTTTGTCTCTCTCTTTTCATCCGCCTCTTTGCTCACTTGTTTTGTTTCCTAAATTTTACATATGAGTGAAATCGTATGGTATTTGTCTTTCTCTGACTGACTTTGCTTAGCATAATACCCTCTAGTTCATCTATGTCATCACAAATGGAAAAATTTCATTCTTTTTTATGGCTGAGTAATACTCCATTTTATATGTATACCACCTCTTATTTATCCATTCATCAGTCAATGCACAGTTGGTCTGTTTCCATAATGTGGCTATTGTAGATAACGCTGCTACAAACACAGGTGTGCACATTTCCCATCAAATCAGTAGTTTTGTATTATTTGGGTAAATACCTGGTAGTGCAATTGCTCGATCAGAGGGTAGTTCTAGTTTTAACTTTTTGAGGAGTCTTCATTCTGTTTTCCAGAGTGTCTATGCCAGTTTACAATAACACCAAGAGGGTTCCTTTCTTTCCACATCCTGGCCAATACTTGTTGTTTCTTGCATTTTAAAAAAAATTTTAGTCAGCCTGACAGACATGAGGTGATATCTTATTGTAGTTTANAGTTCTAGTTTTAACTTTTTGAGGAGTCTTCATTCTGTTTTCCAGAGTGTCTATGCCAGTTTACAATAACACCAAGAGGGTTCCTTTCTTTCCACATCCTGGCCAATACTTGTTGTTTCTTGCATTTTTAAAAAAATTTTAGTCAGCCTGCCATCATGAGGTGGTATCTTATTGTAGTTTTGATTTGTATTTCCCTGATGATGAGTGATGTTGAGCATTTTTTAAATGCATCTGTTGGCCATCTGGATGTCTTCTTTGGAAAAATGTCTATTTATGTCTTTTGCCCATTTTTAACAATTCATTTTTTGGGTGTTGAGTTTTTTAGGTTCTTTATATATTTTAGATGCAAACTCTTTATCAGATAATGCCACTTACAAATATCTTCTCCCATTCTATATGTTGCCTTTTAGTTTTGTTGATTGTTTCTTTTGCTGTGCAGAAGTTTTTTTTTTTTTTTGAAGTTCCAACAGTTTATTTTTTCTTTTGTTTCCCTTGCCTCAGAAGACATATCTAGAAGGAAGTTGTGATGGCCAGCGTCAAAGAGGGGACTGCCTGTGTTCTCCTCTAGGATTTTAATGGTTTCATGTCTCCAATTAGGTTTTTCATCTATTTTGAATTTATTTTTGTGTCTAGGGTAAAAATGTGGTCCATTTTCATTTTTTGACATGTCGCTGTCCAGTTTTCCCAACACCATTTGTTTAAGAGACTGACTTTTTCCTATTGGACATTCTTTCCTGCTTTGTCAAAGATTAATTGACCATATAGTTGTGGATTCATTTCCGGGTTTTCTATTCTATTCCATTGATCTCTGTGTCTGTTTTTGTACCAGTGCCATACTGTCTTGATCACTACAGCTTTGTAATATAACTCGAAGTCCAGAATTGTGTTGCTTCCAGCTCTGCTTTCCTTTTTCAAGATTGCTTTGGCTATTTGGGCGTCTTTAAAAAAATTTTTTTTAACATTTATTCATTTTTAAGAGACAAAGGCAGAGCATGAGCGGGGGAGGAACAAAGAGAGAGAGAGGGAGGAGCACACAGAATCTGAAGCAGGCTCCAGGCTCTGAGCTGTCAGCACAGAGCCTGATGCGGGGCTCAAACTCAGAGGCCAAGAGATCATGACCTGAGCTGAAGTTGGACACCCGACCAACTGAGCCACCCAGGAGCCCCTATTTGGGGTCTTCTGCGGTTTCATATAAATTTTAGCATTGTTTGTTCTGGCTCTTTGAAAAATACTGGTGGTATTTTGATAAGGGTTGCATTCAATGTGTAGATTGCTTTGGATAATATAAACATTTTAACAATATGTGTTCTTCCAATCCATGAGCGTGAAATGTTTATCCATTTTTTTGTGTCATCTTCAGTTTCTTTCACCAGTGTTTTATCGTTTTCATAGCACAGGTCTTTTACCTTTTTGGTTTGGTTTATTCATGGGTATCTTACAATAGGTGTAATTGTAAATGGGATTGATTCCTTAATTTCTCTTTCTTCTGCTTCATTATTGTTATATAGAAATGCAGCAGATTTCTGTACTTTCTGTATGTTGATTTTATATCCACTATTTCATTGAATTCATTTATCAGTTATAACAGTTGTGTGTGTGTGTGTGTATAGTCTTTCACATTTTCTATATAGAGTATCATGTCATCTGCAAATAGTAAAAGCTTTAATCCTTCTTTGCCAATTTGGATACCTTTTATTTCTTGTGTTGTCTGATTGCTGTGGCTAGGACTTCCAGTATTATGTTAAATAACAGTGGTGAGAGTGAACATCCCTGTCTTGTTCCTAAACGTAGAGGAAAAGTTTTGATTTTTCCCACTGAGGGTGATATTAACTGTGGGTTTTCATATATGGTGTTTATTATGTTGAAACCCTTATAAACCTTTAGGAAATTAAAAATATTGAGTATGTTTCACTCTTTGATAATACCTGCTATATGTTGATAACTACTATAATAGATTTTCTGGAAAAAGATGGAATTTCAATTCTATATGAAACATATAATGCTTGATTTTCAATAACTGCCCATTAGAGAGTAAACTTCATGTTGTATCTTTTCCCTTTTTAATATTTTTCATCCTAGTTTTTTTATCTTTTTCTTTTTCTAGCCAAGTACGTCTTACAATTGTCAGGGCACTCTCAGCTAGAAACTTGAGTTCACACAGACAAACACACAAGACTTTATTTTTTTCTCCCTGTGTTCTTGCAATTCATTTTCCTCAGGACACTGTGTGGTCATCATTTTGTCGCTGTCTACACCCACAGTGTCAGGATAGTATTTGATACTTTGAATTATTCAATTCACACATTGAGTCCAAACTTTACCACACCTGTACTTGTAGCATCTCATTTTTTTGTGGTAATGCTTATCTTGAAATTAACCTTTTATATCTGCCATTCTACAACTATCATTTTTTACANATATATATTTTTTTTTTTTCCTTCTTGAAATGTTTTTTTCTTGGAGTACCTGGGTGGCTCAGTTGGGTACAGGTTTGACTTCAGCTCAGGTTATTATCTATCAGTTTGTGAGTTTGGACACAACTATTCTAGCTCAGAGCCTGGAGCTTGGTTTAGATTCTGTGTCTCCCTCTCTCCCTGCCCTTCCCCACTTGTGTCATTAGGAAATTAAGAACACCTGATCCCATCTCTTCTGTTGATTAGTGGTGTGATATTCTTTAAATTTCCTCATCTGTACAGTAGAGAAAATAATACTTACACTAAAAGGTTTCAATGAATTAAATTTGGATTAATTCATGTTTAGGGTAGGGCCAGGCATATAGTTAATAGCAAGTAAATATTTATGATTTTTAAAAATTTATTTATTTATTTTGAAAGAGAGAGAGACATGGAAGGGGCAGAGAGAGAGAGGGAGAGAAAGAGAATCCTAAGCAGGCTCTGCACACTCAATGCAGAGCCTGATGTGAGGCTCAAACTCATAGACTGTGAGATCATGACCTGAGCCAAACCAAGAGTTGGCTGCTTAACCAACTCAGCCACCCAGGAACCCCTATGATTTTTTTTTTTTTTGAGAGAAAGAGAGAGCATGAATGTGGGAAAAGGGCAGAAGGAGAGAGGGAGAGAATCTTAAGCATGCTCCATGCTCAGCATGGAGCCTGACATGGGGCTCAATCCCATGGCCCTGTGATCATGACCTGAGCCAAAATCGAGTTGGATGCTCAACCAACTGAGCCACCCACGTGCTCTGATTTGAATTTTAAAGTAAAATTCACCTTATTTAAGAGTTAGTCTCCCAGTAAGCAAATTATGTGAAAAATCACTTTTAATTAAAATTACCATGGGATGCCTGGCTGGCTCAGTCAGAAGAGCATACGACTCTGATCTCAGGGTCATGAGTTTGAGTCCCACATCAGGTATAGAGATTGCTTAAATAAATAAAACCTAAAAAAATTAAAAAAATAAATCACACTTGTAAATTCAATAAATCAGTAGTAAATTATAGAGTACATATTGCTGTAATAGTACATAACTCCTATTAATTTTTTTTTTTTATTTAACTAATCATTATTGTGTGCCTAACCTGTGCCAGGGACAATGAGAGGTGATGGGAGACATAAGAATGAAAAGTCTCATATGATTCCTCTTCTCAGAGGGCTTAATGTCTGTCAGGGAGGCAACTAGCCATCAATTACAAAATAGTACAAATTATGCTATGATAGTAAAAGTATGGAGTGCTAGAGGAGCTCTTATGATTTTAGTAGAGGAAGCCAAGGAGAAAGTGACAGCTGAGTTCTGAAGGAGGAATAGAAATAAACCAGTAAACGAGGTAAAATGATGACAAGGATAGGAAAAGCTGAAGTCCTATAGAGGCCATGCATGGGACTCTGTTTTTAATCTTCAGGGCAGAGGAAAGGATTAAATTTTTAATCAGTTATAGACTCTGGTATTATATAAACATTGAATTGGAGTGCAATAACACTAAAGGTCTATCTTTACAAAAGAATGATAGCTAATAAATTCAGAGAAATGATGAAATGGAAAACCGATCCTATACATCCTTAAAATAATAATTTAGGGAAGAATCATTAATCGATGATGGTAAAATGAATGGGTGAAAGGATGACAAGGAATAGGGTGATCACAAGATATTCAAGTTTTCATCCCAGGGATAATTTACTAATTACAAAGCAAATATGTATCCTTACAATGGAGAGATCTGGTGAACTTGACATTATGTGCCTCTTGATGTAATGCAATACAAAGTTGTTACAGGTTGAATTTTGTCTCCCCAAAATTCATATGTTGATATCCTAACTCCCAGTATCTCAGAATGTGACTGTACTTGGAGATAGGGCCTTTAAAGAAGTAATTAAGATAAAATGAGTTCACATTGATGGACCTTATGTAATTAAACCTTCTCCTTTTAAGAAGTGGAGATGAGCACACAGATTCACTCAGAGGAAAGACCATATGAAGATAGAATGAATGTATACAAGCCAAGAAGAGATGCCTGCAGAAGAAACTAACCTTGATGACACCTTGATCTTAGACGTCTAGTCTCCAGAACTGTGAGAAAATAAATATCTGTTGTTTAAACAACCCAGATTAGTCTACCCAGGGGAAATGGCAGAATAGGAGGACCATAAACTCCTCTGTCTTACAGATACAACTAGATAACACTCTCATCAGTGTAAGTAACCCAGAAAATTACCAAAAGACTGGCAGAACAAACCCCACAACTAAATGGAGAGAAGAGAACACATTGAAGAGGATAAGAAGGGTAGACACATAGTCAGGAGCTAAACAGACAATGGGACTGTCTGCTGAAGGAAGGGACACCAGCGCTGTAGAGAGGAAAGAGAAATAGACCCTCACATCAGGGAGCCCACATCGGGAAGATGAATCCCTATAACATTTGGCTTTGAAAACCAAAAGATCCAAGTTTTGTGATTTCAAACAACTAGTGGGACTTAAAACCTAGAAGTTTAAAAATCAGCAGGCTTGGCTCTGGGAGAGCAACAAGGTCAAGAGAAAACTGAGTCCCTGCACTTGTAGGGACAGCAAAACTAAAAGCAAAGATACAGAGATACAGAATAGAAGCAGCAGTTTGAAAAATGCTTGGAGAATACTAGAGGGAGATTTGTTTACTAACCTCAGAAGATGTGTTGGGGGGTACTGAGATTAATGAAAGACTTGTCCAGGAACAAAGGACCTGGCAGGTTCCATTTCCGTCTCTCATGCTCCAGCACAAACACACATTCATCTGTGGGAACCAGAAAGATGGTAACACTCACTACCTAACTTGCTTACACTGTGCAACCCACCCCCCTTCCCACTCTCAAGCCAGCCCCATGGCTGCTGGTACCCTCTTGCTGAGAACAGGTATGCAAACTTTACTAACACTGAATGTCCTGCCCCTGCATACTTTGCAGATCTGACTCCATCCAATTACACTCTTGGCTAGCTCCCATCCAAAGTAGTGCCACAAGTCTGGCAGTGTGCAAGCAGCCCTGAAAGAAGCTGGCACCACTCCAAAGTGACTCGTCTCAAGTAGAAGAAAAGATAACCAAACATACCAGTCTCACTGTGCCCCAGCAGGGGGTGGGGGCAGACAGCTGGTCTGACTGTAAGCCGCACTCACCAGTGAAAGCTTCTCCAGAGACAACACAGGGAAAATGCGCTGTGTTTTTGGTGGTACTGTATCTCTGGCAAATGCCTTGTCTAATTTAATTCAACCCCAAGTCAGCCCCCAGACTGGTCCGTTAACACCACAGAAACCAAATACAGCCCACAACAGGCCAAACAAAGCTACTGCAGATGACAGGACTAATGGAAAAAGTGGCCAAGACACAACAGTGTGTAGGAACACACATAGCAGACACCCCTGAAGCCCCAGGTTCTAGTGAACAGAGGATACTGCACCGCAGGGCACTATCAGACCTCTTCTTCATAAGTCTACTACTTTCAGGACTAAGAGATATAGCTGACTTTCCTAACACACAGAAGCAAGCAGAGAGTTAGACAAAATGCAGAGACAGAGGAATATGTCACAAATGAAAGAACAGGACAAAATCACAGCAAGAGACCTAAGTGAAGCAGAGGTAAGTAATATGCCTGGTAGAGAATTTAAAGTAATGATCATAAAGAAACTCACTAGATTTGAAATAAAAATGGAAGAACAGTGAGACCTCTAACAAAGATATAGAAAACATGACAAAGAACCAATCAGAGATGTAGAACTCCATAAATGAAAATAAATGTAACACTAGATAGAATAAATAGTAGACTAGGGGAACGAGAAGAATGGATCAGTGACCTGAAGGACAGAGTAATGGAAAGTGATCAAGCTGAACAGGTGAGAGAAAAACAAACAAACAAACAAACAAAAACAACCCAAAAATGAGAATAGCCTAAGGGAAGTCCATGACATCAGAGCATTATAACATCCATGTTATAGGGACTCTCAAGAAGATAAGAGGGGTGCCTGGGTGGCTCAGTCAGTTAGATGTCTGACTTTTGATTTCAGCTCAGGTTATGATCTCATGGTTTGTGACTTTTGATTTCAGCTCAGGTTATGATCTCATGGTTTGTGAGTTTGAGCCTTTCATCAAGGCTTGGGACTCTCTCTCTCTGTCTCTCTCTCTCTCTGCTCTTCCCCTGCTCACACGTGTGCTCTCTCCCTCTCTAAACAAACAAACAAACAAATAAATAAATTTTAAAAATGAGAAGAGAAAGAAAAGGGGGCAGAAAATGTATTTGAAGTAATAATAGCTGAAAACTTCCTGAATCTGGGGATGGAAACAGAAATCCAGATCCAGGAGACAGAGAGGTCCCCCAACAAAATCAACTCAGAGACCCACACCAAGACATATAACAATTAAAATGGCAAAAGGTAGTGATAAATAGAGAATTTTAAGAGCACTAAGAAAAAAGAATACAGTTACACACCTGGGAACCCCTCCCCTATCTCATAAGGCTATCGGCTGATTTCTCAATAGAAACTTTAGAGGCCAGAAGAGAGTGGCACAATATATTCCAAGTGCTAAAAGGAAAAAAAACAAACAAACATGCAGCCAAGAATGTTCTATCCAGCAAGATTATCCAAAATAGGGAGAGACATAAAGAGTTTTCCAGGTAAATAAAAGTTAAAGGAGTTCATGCCCACTAAGCCAGTCCTATAAGAAATGTTAAAGAAAGATTCTTGGAGTGGAAAGGAAAGGCCATAAGTAAGAGTTAGAAAAGTAAGAAGCTCAAAATCAGTAAAAATAAATATATCTGTAAAAATCAGTTAAGGAAGTTATAAAATAAAAAGATGTAAAGTATGACACCATTTACCTAAAAGGCTGGAGGGAGAGGAGTAAAGAATGGGTTCAAACTTATACAACCATCAACTTAATGTATACTGCTATATGAAGAAGATGTTACATACAAACTGAATGGTAACCACAAATCAAAAACCAGTAATTGATATGAAAAAAAAGTATGGAAAAGGAATCCAATTTTTACTACTAAAGAAAGTCCACTAATTGTGACAGAAGAGAGCAAGCAAGGAAAGAAACAGAGAAGAACTACAAAAACAACCCTAAACCAAAAAACCAAATTGCAATGAGTACATATCTATCAATAATTACTTTGAATGTAAATGGTCTAAATACTCTAATCAAGACATAGGGTGACAGAACAGATTTAAAAAAACAAGACCCATCTTTATGCTGCCTACAAGAGACTCATTTCACACCTAATACACATGCAGGAGAAGCATTTGTCATGTAAATGAATATGAAAAGAATGCTGGGGTAGCAGTATTTATATCAGACAAAATAGACTTTAAAACAAAGACTGTCATGAGAGACAAAGGACACTATATAATCATAAAAGGAATAATCCAACAAGATGATATAATAATTGTATTTATACACCCAGCATGGGAGCACCCAAATACATTAAGCAGTTAACAACAAACATAAAGGAACTAATCCATAGTAATACAATAGTGGGGAACTTTTAACACCTCACTTACATCAGTGGACAGATCATCCAAACAGAAAATTAGAAAGGAAACCATGACTTTGAATGACTCATTGAACCAGAAGGATTTAACAGATATATTCAGAACATTCCATCCTAAAACAGCAGAATACACATTCTTTTCAAGTGCACATGGGACATTATCCAGAATGATCACATATTAGGCAACAAAACCAGTCTCAACAAATTCAAAAATACCAAAGCCATTCCATGCATCTTTTGTGACCACAATGCTATGAAACTAGAAATCAACCCCCCCCCCAAATCTGGAAAGAGTACCAATACATAGAGATTAAATAACATGCTACTAAACAATAAGAGCCCAAACAAGAAATCAAAGAGCAAATAAAAAATATGTGGAGACAAATGAAAGTGGAAACACAATGGTCCAAAATCTTTGGGATGAAACAGAAGTGATTCTAAGAGGGAAGCATATAACAATATAGGCCTACCTCAAGAAGCAAGAAAACCTCAAACAACCTAACTTTACACTTAAAGGAGCTAGAAAAAGAAGAACAAACAAAACCTCAAACCTGTAGAAGGAAGGGAGTAATAAATATTAGGGCAGAAATAAACGAAATAGAAGCCAACACACACACACACACACACACACACAAAACAATAGAATGCATAAATGAAACCAGGAGTTAGTTCTTTAAAAGAAAATCAACAAAATTGATAAATCTTTAGCTCATCAAAAAAAAAAAAGAAAGAAAGAAAGAAGGCTCAAATAAACAAAATTGGAAATGAAAGAGAGAAATAACAACTGATAACCACAGAAATACAAAGGATTGTGAGAGAATATTATGAAAATTTACATGCCCAAAAAATTGACAACCTAGAATAAAGGGATAAATTCCTAGAAACACATAACCTCTCAAAACTGAATCAGGAAGAAATAGAAAATTTGAGCAGACCAATTACCAGCAATGAAATTGAATCAGTAATCAAAAAACTACCAACAAACAAAAGTTCTGGACCAGATGCTTCACAGATGAATTCTACCAAACATTTAAAGAAGAATTAATACTTATTCTTCTCAAACTTCCAGAAAATAGAAGAGGAAGGAAAACATCCAAATTCATATGAGGCCATCATTACCCTGATACTACAACCAGATAAAGACATACAAAAAAAAAAAAAAAGAGAGAGAGAGAAAAAGAGGACTACAGGCCAGTATCTCTGATGAAAATAAATGCAAAAATCTTCAGTAAAATATTAGCAAACCAAATCCAACTATACATGAAAAAAATCATTCACCACAAACAAGTGGGATGTATTCCAGGACACATTCAATATTCATGAATCAGTCAACATGATACATCACAATTCTTCAAAATATTGAAGAAGAAACAAATGGAAAGAAATTCCATGCTTGTGGATTGAAAGAACAAATATTAGTGTTTTTTTAATGCTTATTTATTTATTTTGAGAAAGAGAGAGCATGAGCAGGGGAGGAACAGAGAGGGAGACACAGAATCCTAAACAGATTTCACACTGTCAGTTCAGAGCCTGACACAGGCTCAATCCCACAAATGAGATTATGACCTGAGCTGAACTCAAGAGTCGATTGCTTGACCAACTGAGCGACCCAGACACCCCAAGAACAAATATTATTAATATGTCCACATTACCCAAAACAACCTCAGATTTAATGCAATTCCTATCAAAATAACAACAGCATTTTTCACAGAACTAGAACAAACCACTGTAATATTTGTATGAAAGCACAAGAGACTCTGAATACCCAAAACAATATTGAAAAAGATAAACAAAGCTGGAGATACCACAATTCCAAATTTCAATTTTTACTACAAAGCTGTAGTAATCAAAACAGTATAGTATTGGCACAAAAGTAGACCCATAAATAAATGGAACAAAATAGAAACCCCAGAAATAAACTGTGATCATATGATGAATTAATCTTCAAGAAAGGTGGCAAGAATGTGCATTGGGAGTCTGTTCAATAGATGATGATGGGAAAACTGGACAGCTATATGCAAAAGAATTAAACTGGGATGCTTTCTGATACCATACACAAAAATAAACTCAAAGTGGATTAAGGACCTACATGTAAGAGCTGAAATTATAAAAATCCTAGAAAAGAGCACAAGCAATAATTTCTCTCACATTGGTCATAGCAGCAGTTTTTAACTGAACCATCCAAGTGCCTTAAGAAGTAGAACATTTTATGCCCATTCACCTGGATCCTAAATGGGAGAAGGAAGATATTTTCATACTGTAAGGACATTTTTGGAACAATTAAGGGAATTTGAATATAGATTGTTACATATTAATTATATAATATTATGAAATTATTAATTTTCTCAAGTTTATGTAGGATAATATTCTTTTTTGTTAATGTTTTATTTATTTCTAGGAGAGAGAGAGACAGCGTGAGCAGGGGAGGGTCAGAGAGAGAGGGAGTCACAGACTGAAACAGGCTCCAGGCTCTGAGCTGGCAGTCAGCACAGAGCCCGACGCGGGGCTCGAACCCAAGAACCGTGAGATCATGACCTAAGCGAAAGTCGGACGCTTAACCGACTAAGCCACCCAGGTGCCCCTATGTAGGATAATATTCTTATCAGGACATTCATGAAACATTTAGTGTTAAAGATGTCTTCAACTTACTTTCAGAGTTTGGAAAGAAGAAATTACAGATGTATATATGGAGAAAGTGAGATACAGAGCAAATGCAGCAAAATGTTAATTGGTGAATCTAAATGAGAAATATGTAGGAATTAATTACATTATTTTTTATACTTTTAAAGTAAGAATTTGAGGAGGGAGAGGATAAAAACTCTGAAGGCCAACTGAACTTCAGGTGGGATGTTGTAATATTCCAAATGTGAAGTGACAGTGGTTTCTCCAGGGTGGTGATGGTGGAGATGGAGGGAAAAGACTGGACTTTAAAACAAAACTATGAAGTAGAATTGGCAAGATTTGTTGATAGCTTGACATGTGGTGAGGGTGTTAACAAGGAAAGGGAAGAATTTTGGAATGAATAGTGATGCAAATGTTGGTTCCCTTGAGATAAGGAATAAAGAAGGAGGCAGTGGAGGTGGCAGAAAAGGAGGTGGTGAAATCAATGTTGGATAATCATCACCAATCAGGATTTTTGGACCTACAAAGCTCTCGTGATAACCACAACATTTTATAGACCTGATTGAAAAGCCACCCATTTTTCCCTAGAGGACATTGCAATGTAGTTCACAATAAATTGTAAAACCAAGAAGTATGTCAGGCACTCACAAATACATTACACATATAATCCATACACAGTCCAATGAAATAATTATTTGGCATATTTTTTCCTCTGAGCCTAGTTCCTGACTCTTAAACAGGGTTAGTACTTAGTCATGTTGTAATAAACCACAGGAAAGCAGGAATTGTATTGGGTTCCAGTACCTACTCTAATACTTATGTATAGAATAAGTGCTTAATAAATACATGTTTAATTAAATATAACATCTCTGAAATTTCCCCACATTCACTTTTCATTCTACCAATAAACAGGCTTGTGCTATGGCCAGTTACAACAAAGTTATTGATTTGTTCATGCCCTAAGATAAGAATCTAGGGTAAAAATAATAGTACATATTATGTTGATAAAAGACATATTTCATTTAATATTGAGTATAATCATGAAAATAATATTTTTACATATTATAACTAAAGAAATTGACTCTCAGAAAGATTAAATGGTAGTAACTTAGCCTATGCTGGTAAGAAGCAGAACTGGCAAACAGACATGGGCCTCACCTGCCCCACAGGTGCTGTAGAAAATGCAGAGCTTAAAAATTGAGTAAGAAATGAAACAACTGTGAACTTTATGTGATCTCAGACACTGCTTCAGGGAATGTACAATGACACTCTGTACAGTTTCACTTTTAATCGTAGAATTGTGCCTTTTCTGAGAAGAGATTGGAATTCATGAGGGGTGAGATGGGTGCTGTGGGTACATGCATACACAGACATACACCGTCTTTCATTGGTGATTATAAGTAGTAAACATTGAAATTTATGTCCTAAGAGGAACTAAACTTAAGTCTTTATGAAGTAAAGATAGGTTAGTCATCTATTATAACTCTAACTCAACTACAGTGTAATTTGTTGTCAGATTACCACCATGTTAAAAGTGCATAAAGACAACACTTTAGGAAGACAATCTTAAAACATTTGTAAGAAGATCAGAAATCTAATGTGATATAATACAGTGTAGACAAAATATTTTATAAGTTTTACATGTTAAGAGTTTGGCTTCATTTGAAATTTCTATAGTACACTTGCTTTCTCCTCTTAATGTAAACTTAATATACTTCTGAGACTGACTGCAAAGCACATTTGAGTTAGTGTGCTAGGAAGGATTACTTCATACTATGTAAGAATCAATATTAAAGTTGTCTCTAAATGATAGATATTTTCAGCTTAAGCAAATTATATAGAATCATTTAAGAATTCCTACGAATATCACTGTTCAGAAATCTCACTGGCTTACCTAAAATGCTCACCATTTAAGTTTTATTGTGCTAAGCATTGCCTTAGTTTTAGATGGTGCTTAAAAAAACTAAGCCCTTCAGAAAAAAAATTTAAGTCTCAGGTAATTATATCAATGTGTCTTGCATTCATTCATGTTCATTTCCTTATTCTTTTGTAGTTATTTTACAATACATGTTCATATTGAGGCATGATTTATATGCAGTACCATATACCCCTTTAGGTGTATAGTTCAAGGAATTTTGACAGATATATGTAGTCATTTAAATACTACAACTAAGACGTGGGACATTTTCATCACTCCATTTTGTCTCCCTAATACCAGTTTCCTCCCCACTTCCCCAGTTTCTGCCAGCCACTGATTTGGTTTCTGTCCCACAAGTTTTATGTTTATATACTAATTGCAATGCTTGGTGCTACGGATACAGAGACAACCCCTAGACAATTCCCTTTAGGGGAAAGGTCTTATTATCAAGTGATGGAGACAGGCTTGTCAACAGAATATTACCACAGGGTAAAAGCTACTACAAACAATGTAATATACTTTGGTGGCACAGAAAACATACAGCTAATTTTGTGGATATTGGGAGATATCTTACATTAAGAGGATGGTAATTGATTTAGGTCCTGAAAGGAGGAGTTAGAAAAAGACAAACAAGGAGGTGAGATAAGACTTTCTGGCTGAGAACAGTATCTGCACATAGGTACTAAGTTATGAATGTTTTGGTGTCTTCTGAAAGTGAGGTGAAGATAAGTGCGGATAAAATCTATCTGCTCACGGACTATGTAATAAAAGGGTCAACATTCTAGTCCTCAAGCATTTGCTTCCCAACTTTAGGCTTTTGGGACTCATTTCCTGAGTGTCTAAACTAATGAAATAATCTATCAACACTGTTTAGCCATATATCTTTGCAGTTTAAATGTGATTTTTAATTACATAGTAAAAGGCTCTGGTTTGAGTGACCAGCAAACCAGTAAGGAAGTTAACTGAACTTGAAGCATCAGTAAATAGATGAGGAAACAGTTCTAGAAATGGAGAACATTTCTTCATTCTATAGAAATCATACCTAAGGCCACTTCCAGGTGACACAGAAGTCTTAATTTGGTGTCTGTTTATTCCGCCCCGTCTTTTTTTCCTCATGTAATTTCCTGTTTTAGTTTGCTGTTCAGAAATGTTTTTCCTGTGAGAAATAGAAAAATTAACAGTGGCATAAACTATAAGGCCATTTCTTATTTTCTTTATAAGGAGACTACTGCTTGTTGGACTCAGAATTGGTCAAAATACCATCAAGGACCTAGACTTTTCTAACTTTTTCTCCAATATCCTTAGCATCTTATCCACATATTTTTGTCTTATGTTATTTGTCAGAGGGCTGCACAATTCTTAAATATCACATTCACATTCAAGACAAAAAGAAAGAAGAGGCAGTGCAGTGAGCTCATTTTTTTCAACCGTCCTTTTAGAAAGCTACTCAGAAGGTGGCTCCTATCAGTTCATCAGAACTGGGTCATGTGTATACCCAAGAGATCAAAGGGAGGCCAGGAAAATGAGAACCTCGTTTTCCTGGATTTATTGCAGAAAGTGCCAAAGAGAAAAGAGGGATTAAGAGGGCTTTTATGTTGCCAGTCAACAGTGTTTGCCACATATCTCAACAGTCTTTTGATTCCCATTTCATAAAGGAAATTACTACTAGCCTCAAATTCAAGAATTCTGGATGTTCTTTCTGTGTGCAACATCTCTTCTACTTCCATCTCTTCCTACCAAAATCATTAGACTCTTCAACACCATTTCAATTGCCACACGTATTCTTCTCAACTTGATAATACCCTTATATCTTCAATTCTTTCTTTAGGTTTAACTTCCATAGCCAGGTCTGCCAGTCTCTAATCCATTCTCCAAAGATATCACATCAGCTTTACTCATTTATGTGACTGTCTATTGCTCTAGAAGTGGGTACAAAATCTACAGCCTGGCTCATAAAATTCTAGGTGTTCTGGCCCTTGATCTTTGGGTCCTGCTACAGTTTCATCTTTAGGCATGACCCTTCTACCTCTACTCCAGTCACATTGAACTTTCAGTTCCTCCTATGAACTATTTTCTCTTTCCCTTCCTAGCCTTTACACAAACTATTCCCTTGCCCTGGAAAACTGTTCATTGCATTCTGGTGATGTCTCAACCCACTTCATTTAGCTGACTCTCTTTCATGTCCTCCCTCAATTATTCTCAGTGTTCTTAGATCATACAGGGTTTCCCTCTCAGATGTCATTGTCACACGGTGTTATAATTGCTTATCTAATTCTCTATCACCCCTCATGGACTCTAAGCTGCGTGACAGAGCCTATCAAAGTGCTTTTTAAAATAGATGCTCTATAAATATTTTGGTAATAAATGAATTAGTGACTTGAGCTCAGACTAGGACTCATCAAGTTTAACTGGATTAAATGGGAAATAATTAAGAAATATATAAATGTACTTTAACAATTTGGTGTACAAACAGCTTTGATACTTAAAGTTGAGCTTTAAGATTAAATTATAGAGAAAAATAGGTATCAAAATGTATTTGTTAAATGTGAGCTCTTAGTGAAAATTATGGGAAAGATGTGTTAACAGCATAACCCCAAATCTATTTTTGCTGTATCAGCCCACATAAGTTAAACTATTGAAGTATACTTATTCATTTAATGAAGGATTTCAAAACTGAAGAGAAAAAAAATCATTATTCCAGCAGTGATTTGTCATTACAGGTCTGAACTGCCAGAGGCATCAAGCCACCCAAAATCTAAACACCATGAGTCACAAACCAGACAGGTCTTTACGGTACCTGAATTCCAGTTCCCAATCACAAAGTTAACTATAAACGTGACAACATTTTAAGATAAAAGAACTGATACTGCAAGGGACATTTTGTTACACACATTTCTATATACTTAGGAAAGAAACTCATGGAATAAAAGGTGTATTCAAGTAGCAAAATAGTTCACAATATGGATTCATATTCTAAATAAGCTCTCAGGCAATAAAAACTTTTAGAATCATTTTTATTTATTTATTTATTTTTTTTCACAAAGGCTTTTCTTNCGAGATCATGGCCTAAGCGAAAGTCGGACGCTTAACCGACTAAGCCACCCAGGCGCCCCTAGAATCATTTTTAAAGCAATTTTCTTCTCAAAAATTTTATATTCCCTGTAAAATAAGAAGCATTTGGGTCTGTTGGATGGATTCCATTAGTACACGATAGGCACTCAAATATTTGTTGACTAGATTGACTCAAATAAATATAAGGAAATCTAGATTCTAATCCCAGCTGTATGAAAGTAGGTAGGTCACTTAACCTAACACTAATAAATATGTGAATTATGTGGTATACTTGAAAGTGATTATTGCTTTTGGAAAGAAGAGGGTAAGTAAGATTGAGAAAATTAGAAGTAAGGATGGGTGGTTAGGTGGGTGCATATGCTTGAGAAATATGAGCCTTCAGTAAAATACTATCTACCATTATTATTACTTTGGTTTACATCTGTAAATAAAAACATTAGGTTGGTGACTCTAATGCTTGAAAAATATTTGTGTTCCATTTTAGGATTTTGAGGCTAAGGAGCTCTCTAGCAAACTCCTTGTTCTTTAGTTTCATAAAGTTATAGTACTTCTATTGGTAGCTCAAGAAGTTTTTGTTTTTATGTTTCATTTGATGTCTACAAAACTGTCTAAACTTAATAATGTAGGGATTACCAAATTAATTTTTAAAATACATTGATTTGTTTAAAACAACATAATCTCAACATAAATTTTTAGTATATTTAAGAAAAAATATAAAATAATATGAGATAGTAATTTTCTGTCTACCCAGTTTCCTTTAAATCATATCTTTTTGGTCATTGATTCATTATTATTTTAAGTTTTTCAACAAATACTGGCACACAGCCCCATTCTAACACATTCCTGTTTGAAATTGACATAGTTATCATTGTCTTGGAAACAAACATTTGCAGCACATGTGTTAAGACCTGTTCCCAAGATTGTTCAGTATCATTAAAAGTAGGTGTTCTGCATTGCTATAAATTGTAAACTAGAATCCAGACTGTCAGTCTTAGATGAGTTTCTACATGAATATTAATTTTGAAAAAAATAAAAGAAGGAAAAAGAGAAGTTCTGAAGTGTTTAAACCAGCTTTACCATATTTGTTGAGGACATGAGAAAGGATGTATATAATGCATGTTGTTTCTATAGTAATTTTACTATTCCTTTCCCTGTACAAGTATCTAGATTCCAGTAAAGTAAAATATACAATATTCCTAAATGTTCTAATATTCTGATAATCTTCCATTCTTCATGTTCTTCTAATTTCTTAGTTGGTATATGTTGTACTTTCATAATTCCAGAAACTTTGGTAGAAAAATTGTGATAATTTAAAAAATAATATGTATTAGTTATTTATTGCTGCATAACAAATTATCCTCCAACATATAGTGGGTTAAAGCAACAAACATTTATTATTTCACAGTGTTTATGAGCATTGGGAAGTCATTAGGAGTGACTTAGCTGGGTGATTCTGGCTCAGGGTTTCTCATGAGATAGCAATCAACTTTTTAGCTGAGGCTACAATTATCCTAAGAGTCAAGTAAGACTGAATAATCCACTTCCAAACTCACTCACATGGTTATATGCAGATTATGGGTCCTCACTAGTCAGCCTGGCCATGCCAGCTAGCATCTCCAGAGTAAGTAATCCAAAAAGAGAATGATAAAAGTGTCTTTCATAATCTCATTTCATTACTGACATGCCATCACTTCTGCTGTATTCTGCTGTTCACATAGACTAATCTAGTACAATGTGGGAGGGAACTATACATAGATGTGAAAACCAGGAATCAGGGATCATTGGGGACCATCTTGGATCATCGGCTATCACAATATATATTTAGCTACTAGTCACCAATCTACCTGCTGACCTCTAGATTAGAGTCTAGTGACCTTATACCAAACTATTTTTGTGTGTATTTAGGCAAATAATTATTTCTGTTTTTACTAAGAGACTATCTCTGAATTGGCTTTTCCCTTGCGGCAAGACTATAGTACACCTTTGACATACTCAGCATTACATTTTCTGAAAAAACTTTTAAAAATAATTCTAAAGATGAGACATAAAATGGGGTGCCTGGGTAGCTCAGTTAGTTAAGCATCCGACTTCAGCTCATGTCATGATCTCACTGACCGTGAGTTCGAATCCCACATCAGTCTCTGTGCTGACAGCTCAGAGCCTGGAGCCTGCTTCAGATTCTGTGTCTCCCTCTCTTTCTCTACCCCTCCCCCACTCATGCTCTGTCTCTCAAAAATGAATAAATGTTAAAAAAGAAAAGAAAAGAAAAGAAATAAAGAAACTTGAGGCACCTGGGTGGCTCAGTCGGTTGAGCATCTAGGTTGGCTCAGGTCATGATCTCACAGTCCATGGGGTCGAGCCTCGCATTAGGCTCTGTGCTGGCAGCTCAGAGCCTGGAGCCTGTTTCAGGTTCTGTGTCTCCCTCTCTCTCTTCCCCTCCCCAGTTCATGCTTTCTCTCTGTCTCAAAAATAAATAAACATTAAAAATATTTTTAAAAAGAAATAAAGAAACATGATAATCTTCTGAAGAAATAAGCAAAAAAATGAAACAAAAACCTGAAATTAGGGAAATCGTAACATTTCCCTATGTGCCTGGGTGGCTTAGTTTGTCTAAGTATCTGACTCTTGATTTTGGCTCAGGTCATGATCTCATGGTTTGTGTGTTCAAGATGGGATTCTTTCTCCCTATCTCTCCCACCCTCCCCTACTCATGTGGGCTCTCTCTCTCTGTCAAAATATGTAAATAAAACTAAAAACTAAAAAAGAAAAATGGTGAAAAAAGGAAATGGCAACTCAGTGAGTGGGAGTGAATTTACTCAGCTCAGACCTGTGATGAAAACTCATATTCAGACATATGTAAACACATACATACATATATATAGTGGGATGTCATGGTTTTACAAAAATGGCCTTGTGAGACACTTAATGAGATTTTGCATTTCTGGTCAGAATTATTCTTGGAATCCTTTCCATGTCAGTAGCTCTAATTCATTACTTTTAATGATTGCATAATATTCCATGGTATAAATGCACCATTGTGTCTTTAAAGGAGAATATTCCACAAAGTGAGAGTTTTAACAGTGGTTGTTCTAAGTCGCAGTCCTTGACCCCATACATCTAGAAGCTCCGGGCCAAGAGAGCTCCCCATGCAAAATGATTGCTTGATAACAGATGGGACTGATGATTGCACTGGGATAGTTCTTTTACAAGTGGAAAAAAAGGTCAAATATTTCAAATAATTGCTGAAGTTTATAGGAATGATGATTGTAAGGATTTTGGAGGTTGCTTGGTTTTGAGAAGTACCTTAAGGGGGAGGGGCAGGAAACCCTTACTTACTCTTTCTAAAAATACAGGTCTTATCCTCTTTTAAAGCTTAAAACTCTTCAAAGACTTCCACTGCCCTTGGAAGATCCAAATTGTGTAGAACAGCTTATTAGGCATCTCAAAATCTGTTTAGTTCTCTTGTTCTCTCAGCTACATCTCCACCTTTGCACTCAGTTCTTAAACCATTCTGAACTATCAGAAAGTTACCTTGGAAACTTGATGGTGTCACTCATTTCTGAACTTTTTTATATACTTTTTTTCCTTTAAACTACTCAAATTACTGCTTTCCTAGGTTCTGTTCACTTTTCAAGTCTCAACTTTGACCTCACCTTCTACGAATGACTTAGCCTGATGCGTACACCTGTTGAGGCCTCACTGCTTTGTGCTCCCATAATGCCTCACTGTTGTAATTACATATTCAATTATACATTTTTCCTATACTCTTGCCTTCCAGAGATGGTATCTATTCGTTACATATTCCCAGTACCTGGCACTTGAGAGGTGTTCAGGAAAAATTTGTTGAATGAATGAATACATAAAAAGCTAAGGCTGCTAGGAAGAATTAAGTAAAGCTGATTTGGAAACTTGAATTTTGGCCTTAGGGTATGGCAGTAGAAAGACCTGGGGAGATAAGATGATGATCTGTCTAAATGGGTAGGAGGCACCTTGAAGTTAATGTGTAGCAATCCGTGTTGAAGAAATTTGTTAATCTTTGATTAAATGATTCAGCAGTATTTTGTAATTAAAATAATAGTTGCAAAATGCTGTAAGTATGGTCCAAGCAGAAGCCACAGGATTAAAATATTAGCATAGATGGGCGGCTGGGTGACTCAGTTGGTTGAGCATCAATCTTGGTCTCAGGGGTCATGATCTCATGGTTCATGAGTTTGAACCCTGCATCAGATGAGCTTGAGCCCTTCTATGGGTGAGCTCAAGTCCCACATCAGGCTCTGTGCTCAGAATGTAGAGCCTGAGTGTGATTCTCTCTGCCACTTTCTCACATACTCTCTCTCTCAAATAAATAAATAAACTTAAAAAATATGTTAGTATAGAGTAAAATTCAATATAATTTGTTTTAAATCACTTAAATTTAGACAGTACAAGTACTAGGAAAATTATACGGCAGTCTCCACAAAAATATGCTTCCAAGAAAAAAAAAAAGCAGACTGTATTATATCAAAATATCATAGTATTTTTAAATAATCTTCCTAAATCAATTAGATAATCTATTCACTGTTGTCCCATGATATGATAAATAACAGTAATTTTCATAGATGATATAGACTATCAAGTATTTCATCACATGTTATTAAATTGTTAATAACTATCATATTTTTGAATCGTTAGTACATATTAGTTCTCTTAAAAATTGAATGAATAAATTAAAAAAACTATTGATATAAAATCACATACCATATAACATATACATTTAAAGTGTGCAATTCAGTATTTTTTACCATATCTACAAGGTTGTGTAACCATCATCACAATCTAATTTTACAGTGTTTTCTTCTCCTCTACAAGAAACTTCTTATTCCCCTCTTGTTCCTGTAGCCAAAGGCAACCACTAATGTGTCTATAGATTTACCTATTCTGTCTATAGATTTATGTATTCTGGATATTTTATATAAATGGAACTATACAGTATATTGTTTTTGAATCTGGCTTCTTTCACTTAGCAAACTATTTTTTTAAAGGTTTATCCACACCGTAGTATCTCAGCATTTCATCCTTTTTTATCACCAAACATATTCTATTGTGTGGTTATACTGCATTTTATTTATCCATCAATGGTTGGACTGAATAAACTTTTTAAAGTGTTTGAGTAAATTACCCTAATCCTTAGCTACAAAAGAGTTTATTAGAGGAATAAAATAAAATCAATTGATTACCAAAATACCCTCTGATCTGGGTTGGTTCAAAAGAGTTTGGGTAGGGGCGCCTGGGTGGCTTAGTCGGCTAAGCGTCCGACTTTCACTTAGGTCATGATCTCGCGGTTCGTGGGTTCAAGCTCCGCGTCAGGCTCTGTGCTGACAGCCAGCTCAGAGCCTGGAGCCTGTTTCAGTCTGTGACTCCCTCTCTCTCTGACCCTCCCCTGCTCACGCTGTCTCTCTCTCTCTCTCCTAGAAATTTAAAGAAAAAAAAAAGAGTTTGGGTAATGAAGATTTCTAGAAAGAATATTTTCTCTTCCAGATCAGGATTCCGTGGTTTCTAAAGTATGTCACTTTACTTCACAAGCCTGACGTGAGGAGAAGTGATTTAATACAACCACCTATTTGTAATAACTTAGGTGCAGGGTAGGGGCTGGAGTAGTCCTGTCCTTCCTGCGATTTCAGGCTGTCTCAGTGCTCCTCTCTTGTCAACCCCATTGAATTCTCCACCGCCTTGATTTCTGCCTACTTTTGTGTTCCTTGAGTCCACAGCAGATTTCATATCTTCCTATACCCTGCTATGATCTCCCTTCTCCACCCAATGCTGTTTGACCTTCTAGAGAATGTCCCTTATTGTGCTGTTTGATACCTCCAGAAATATTTTATCTTCGATAGTAGGCATGGAGAGGCAGTGCCAATGGAAAGTCCTTTTACAGTCTTTGGACATATTTTCCCCCTCTGTTTTCTTTGGCAACTATTTCAAACATATTTACCCATTTTCAAATGCTCTCATTCTTATATAAAACATAATGAATCGCACTCAGCAGAGGACGTTGCAATTGAGAAAATTTTACGGATTAAGGAAGAATTCTCCTACCACTGTAGCTACATTTGAACACTCTTGTATTTTGGTGTTCTTGATCTCTGCTCTTGATTTCTATCTCTTTAAAGATCATGCTCCTCCTCTTGTCCACATTTTCTCTGGTTTCTTCTTTTGTCATCACCCTTCTACCTGCTCCATTTGGCTCTTTTAAAAGAAGTCTAGAGGCGCCTGGCTGGCTCAGTCAGTTAAGCGTCCGACTTCAGCGCAGGTCGTCCGTGGGTTCCAGCGTCGGGCTCTGTGATACCAGCTCAGAGCCTGGAGCCTGCTTTGGATTCTGTGTTTCCCTCTGTCCCTGCCCCTCCTCCACTTGCTCTGTGTCTCTGTCTCTCAAAATAAAATAAAGACATTAAAAAAAATTTTTTTAAAGAAGTCTAAACAGATTCTATTTCTTCTTTTCCTGTTCAAACTACTGAGTCTAGGCATCATTTCTCCAAAAGCCACATGTAACCCACCTTCATCTCCCTCCCTTTTGTTACTCTCTTTCCTTCTTCGAGGCTGGGCACAGAGCAGCAAGTCTGTGCTTCTGTAACTCTCCCCAGCAGACTTCCCCCACTAATTGTGAGACAGGGATATTAGGGGACAAAGACTGTGGCTTGTTCATCTTTGAGTCCCCAGAGACTTTACTCATTCTTGGCACATAGTTACTGACTTGAACTTGGGGCTAGAAAAGGGAAGTTGCTAAGTCTGAAGAAATGCTTCCCCTTCCTTTGATTCCATTTGTATGGAAAAATGTTATTAATACAAATATTTTAGAAATCATATGCTGTATGGGAGTTTTGTAGAAAATTGTCAATGCCCTCCCTCTCCATGATATGTTTCTATTTATCAGAGTTCTGGTGCTGTTTTGCCTGATATTGGACAATAATACCAAAGTATTATCAGTCATAATTTCAGTAACTTTTAAAAATATTGGGCACAACCTTACTTTTTTAATTTGAATCTAGCATCTTCTAGGCAAATGTTTTTCAACCAGGGCTTCATATCACTTATCTATGGAGTTAGATGAACATACAGATGACATAGTTATAGAATCCTTTACTTGATATTCTTCGTATATTCTTGTTGTGTTCTATTTTTTTTAAGTTTACTTACTTTGAGAGAGAGAGAGAACAAGTGGGGAAGGAGCAGAGAGAGAGAGAGAAGGGGTAGAGCCTGATTGCAGGGCTTGAACTCATGAACCTCGAGATCATGACCTGAGCCAAATTCCAATGTTTAACTGACTGAGCCACTCAAGTACCCCTATTCTTGTTGTGTTCTAACTATATGTTTGATGTATTACTCATGGTATATTATGTCTCACAATTAGTATATATTATATCCAAAATTTTTTCTTTGTAAAGATTATGTTTACATTTTCATAAGTTAAATGAAAATGTAACTTCTTTGAATATAGGTTAATTATTAATAATTGTGCTTATAGATATTCTGTCTAAAACTTTTCTGGGGGTGGCACCTGGGTGGCTCAGTTGGGTAAGCACCTGACTCTTGATCTCTGCTCAGGTCATGATCTCCTGGTTTGTGAGATCGAGCCACATCAGGCTCTGCCTTGACAGGGCAAAACCTGCTTGGGATTGTCTCTCTCTCTCTCTCTCTCTCTCTCTGTCCCTCCCCCCACTCACGTGCTCTCTTTCTCTCTCAAAATAAATAAACTTAAAAATAAAAAATAAAACTTTTTTTTTCATTGACTGCATTATCTTGTTTTGCATACAACAGAAACAACTACATTTCCTTGTCAGTTGTGCTCTTCTTGTTAAGAACTCTCATCGGATCTTTCTCTTTGGAAAATTATCAGTAAGTACCATAGTCAATTTAAGTCTGTCATCTACAGAGTGTTTTGGTTTCTTTCTAATGCTTCCCTGAACACTCTGACAATCAACTACAGCCCTGAATACTTCATCTCCAACAAAGGACTGTCTTAGTGCTCTGTGAAAAAAGATAATGCAGGTCTTTTTGGGTGCAGACTTCTGATGGCGTCACTTAAACAACTTGGAGAGCAGACTGGTGGACTGAGTCAGGATTTCCAGAACCTGTCATAAAGCATCTGGGCTCATGAGACTGCTAACCCAAGACTGAGCAGGACAAGAATAATTACATAGGGCTGAATGAACTAATGAGAGATAATTGTGGCTTTTGCTTGGAATATTGGTATTTTAATGTTCCATTTTTTTGTGTATATAAGGAACTGCTTTCTCTTTTCTTGTAAGCTATTTATGACTCATAGGAATTTTCTACTTTCTGAAAACAGAAATACATCTATAAATGATCTTTTTCTCCCTGTCTGGCCATTCTAGAATTTAGAAACTATTACTGAATATTCTTATTTTAATAGCAATATAATTATTTACATAGGCTCAAAAAGAATCTTTCTCCCTTGTTACTAGGACATAGTTGGAAGAATTGGTTTTACAACTGAGACCTTGCCTGGAGTATCATATTTGAGAATGATGTTCATTTGTTGTATATGACACTTTTTAGGAACTAAAATGTTTTGGGAGCAATGCTTACAAAGTACATGTGGGAAAACTAGCCTGATACCCAGCCTACAGTGTTCTCTGCCTTGCTCACAGGTGTTCAGGAATCTTAGGCTATTTTGGAGGTACTAGGAAGAGAAGAATTACCCCAAATTTATAACTACTGCAAGTGAAATTTAATAGAAGTTTCTTGGCTTGGTTTCTTAGCCTTGAGAGGCTTTTAAAAATCTAATATGAGATTTTTAAATAAAATTTTTCCAGCAAAGCACGTTTAAAAAGGCCTACATTAAAAGTTACCATTATTGCTACACCTGTTTAATCAGGCTAAATCTAATCATACCTGTTTTATTTTATAATCAAAAATAATCTTTCTTGGGGGCCTGGGTGGCTCAGTTGGTTAAGCATCCAACTTTTGCTCAGATCATGATCTCACAATTCATGAGTTCAAGCCCTACGTCAGGCTCTTTGCTGTCAGCGCAGAGCCCACTTCAGATCCTCTGTCCCCCCCCCCCCCCCGCTCCTATTCTGCTATTTCTCTCTCTCTCTCAAAATAAATAAACTTAAAAAAACAAAAAAATAATCTTTGTGATTATTTTTGATTAAAAAGTGGGTGACAATAGAGAGAAATTTTGTAGTTCAATGGAAAATTGCATCATTGATAGCATAACTTTCTGGGTTATCAGATTCTAACCTGGTTGATGGTCTTTGACTTCTTTTCCCTACCTCTTTATAAATTATAGATAACTGATTGATATGCCAACTCTGTCTGTCTGGCAGGGATTTAAATGGATTCCACCCCTGCCCTGTGGAAAAAATAGTTTTAGTACCAACCTGCAAATTGGACTGGCTTCAGTTACATTGCTCAAATCGTAAATTCTTACCCAATTTAAAGTTCAAGTTTCCTGTAATACCTGGCTATAGCCATCGAAACTATTTCCAATTTTTCTCCCTTCTGCCTGACTCAGCATCATGGAGGACTAAGACCTGACTGCCCAGCTTCCCAGGACTCGAAGCTGCCTTGAAGCAGACTCATTCCATCAGATAAAAAAGAAGCTGTGCAAGCTGACACCCCATGGCCTGATAGGAGTCTTGAACTCACTACTGCAATAGCCCATGCAGAGTTCAGATTTCTCCCTGGATAAGTCATCGCCTGAACCACTAAGAAAGTTCAGAAACATGCCTGGGTTAAGCATACCTTTACTACCTTTATATAAGATATAACCAAGACTGTGGGCAACATCACCAAGAGCACTTAGGTCCTAGTTTGATACCATGAAACTCAGCAAATGGTGCTGCATTACCAAAGTACTCTTAGAATCCACTAGACTGGTCACCTTCAGCCTTCAACTTCTGATTTTTTATATTAATACAACAATATTAATTTTACAGTAATATTTCCCTTTTCCATTTTAAACATCCCCCTTTTTGGATGCTGAAGTCTTTAAAGTCTCCAAGACTCTAAAACAATTGACATTTGCCACTACCTCTCAACAGATGGTTTTACCGAGTTTATGGGAATCAGTGCCAATGAGAATCCCTGAGAGACTATTTCTTAGTCATTTCTTCATCCCACTCAGGAGGCTTGTGATCAGCTTTAAGTTGTTCAGGATGAATGGTATTCATGTGTCTTGAACAATAGTCATTCTCTTGACGGTGTTGAACTCTATCTGAGCCCTGTGTTTCTGGAAACCAGCAGCAGTCAGAACCCTTCCTTTCCACTCTCTTGTGTTCTAAAAAATGGCTAACCATAAAAGACTACACTACGGTGACATACTCCTTGGTAAGACCCATCTCCATCCTTCCTCAATGACTTCTTTGTTTATCTGCCTCTGTAAAACCCCTAGTCCCATGTCCCTTTCCTTGAGATGCTCCTTATTAATAAGTATTCTCCCTATTACAATAGCTTGAATAAAACCATCTCCGTAATTGTCAGATATATTTTGTCTTTTACACAGGGTTAATTGTGGGAGTTTGAGATGAAAACTGTGGTTGAACTGAAATACAGTTTTAAAGAGTGAGACAATTATAGCTCTACTGAACCAGAAAGGCATCCTGGTAGCTTAAAAGTGTTAATTCACCTTTATTCAATTTACCTTTATTAAACATTGTGCAGATTATCGGATCTGTAGCAAACAGGAGGGGTGGCAGTAAAAATACAATATTATTATTCATGAAATAAAGTAGACCCTGAGCATCCAAAATGCTGCACATCTGCCATACGATTAAAAAAAATAAAAAGAAATCAAGTACAAAATTTATTAAAGAACATAGGGGCATCTGGATGGCTCAGTCATTTAAGTATCTGACTTTGGCTCAGGCCATGATCTCATGGTTTGTGAGTTGCAGCCCGCATTGGGCTCTCTGCTATCAGTGGAGAGCCAGCTTCAGATCCTCTGTTTTCCTCTTTCTCTGCCCCTCCCTTGCTTGTGCTCTCTCTCAAAAATAAACAAACATTAAAAAACAAAGAGAGCATATATAAACTGGGTATCAGTATGTCATAACCAATTCTATACTATCTTGGTAATTGCCTACGATAGGGAATTATACTAGAGATTGCAATTAAAGCTGAGTCATTGATTTTGAGGCATTCAAATTAAATTCCGCTTTGAATTGGAGCATATGAAGAGCCACTAATAAATGGAAAACAAGTATAGCTAGAACCTTCAGATGTATTTGATCACCCTGAGAGTTACCAAACAGACCTTTTTTCTCATCATTGTTATCAATAAGGTAATGCATGGTGCTTGCTTTTATTTGGATTTCCGATCATGTGGCCATGAATAGGAAAAAAAAAAAACTCTGTATGTTTTTAAACTAGATAGTAGCCAACAGATGTGAATCAGAGCCAGATGCAGGTGCTCTAAGTTTTTATGGACTGGCACTGCGTAATATCAGATTCCTGCAAGATAAAGTCAGGCTCTTTTAGACATCCTCCAAGGACAAAGTGAGACATTGAAGAGTAATGATAGCTCACTAAGCAGCAGAAAACCCAGAAATAGAGTGAGCTTGGTGTTACTCAGGCAAGTGTCCCAGAGGTGGGACATGGAGTATGGGAATCCAGAAGGCACCCAATGTTTGCTGATAATCACTACTGCCACTGTCTTCTCAAACAACATGAAGGAATGATTTGAAAAGTGGGATGCAGCCTGGAGTTTGTAGAGCCAGCGAGGAGGCTCCGGTATGCATTTCAGCTCCACAGAACTGGATCTTTGAATCTGAATGAAAAAATAGTCTTATTTGAGAGACACCTGAAAGGTAAGCAGAAGATTTTAATGTACCATTCTTGATCAAAGGCTAGGACGGCAGAGTTTATGGGAAAATCATTTCTATTGGTTCAACAGAGTGAAAAGAAACATAGAGTTACAACATGAGAAAAAGTGAATCATGGTATTAAAAGATGTAAATGAATCAGTACAGCTTCAGTATGTTAAGTCGTGGTTATTGTATTTATTGTATTGATTGATTGATTGATTTTTGCTAAGTGGTGTTTAAAGCAGTGTTGTTGAAAAGTTGAGTCACAAAAAAGGAACCAGTCAGGAATGACTCCTGGATTTCAAATCTTTCTGTCTATATCTGTTAAATGTGATAATCCTTGTAGAAGGCATTTTCAAAATTGCATTTAATAGGCTAAAAATAATTTCAGACTTAATTTCCATGGATTAGAAGTAAGAATTTTAGTCCTTTGGATTTGTCCAAACTTACAGTTCTTAAACTACAGTAGTCATGATCATTTAAAAAGCCATTTCCCTAAACAGCAAAATTAGCTTTGTTATATTTGTCCCTGTGTTCAATAATAATAACTAGTCTGAACAAGTCTCTAGGACTAAAATATGGAAATGTTTACTTTAGACATCCAGCTACAAGGCATTTACTGTAATAGAATATTACTATTTTCCACATCTACCTTTTAAATTCAGTGTATCTATTAGGATATAGTGAAATTTGGTAAAGTACATAATTAAAACATACTCTAGAGATCTTTTAAATTAATTAGGAAAGTTAATATTTGTCTTTTGTACTACTTAAATTCACCATTGTTATAGACTGTACTTGTACTGCTGTGTGCTGTATCTTTAGCATCTAACACAGGACTTGGCACTTGAGCACCTGAAAAATATTTGAGGAATGAATATTTCCAAAACAGGGAGGTATAAGAAGGTAACACTTTGAATGCCTTTGGAACACAGAAATCTCGGCTTTTTGTCTTTTTCTTCTTTCCTTTCCTTTCCTTTCCTTTCCTTTCCTTTCCTTTCCTTTCCTTTCCTTTCTTTTCCTTTCCCCTTTCCTCCCTTTCTCCCCTCTTTTCTTCCTTTTACTTGTTTTTTTAAGAATACATATTAGGTGATTAAAAGTGTAATTAAAATAACTTTGTGATTAGAATCCCTGTTCACCTAAACTTTGACTAAATTTGTATATTATCTAATAAAAATCAGAGAAACTTTTTACATTTCACTTAATGTTACTAGAATCAGAAGCTTTTAAGAAATACCAATCTTTGGGGCTCCTGGGCAGCTCAGTTAAGTGTCTGACTTCAGCTCAGGTCATGATCTCACGAATTGCAACTTTGAGCCCTGTATTCGGCTCTGTGCTGACAGCTCGGAGCCTAGAGCCTGCTTCAGATTCTCTCTCTCTCTCTCTCTCTCAAAAATAAAACAGTAAAAACATTTTAAAAAAAGAAAAGGAAAGAGAAATACCAATCATTAACCATTCCAAACAGAGCAAATTAGTAGATACATTTCCAAAACTAATGCTCAGCCCCTTTCTCTTGTCTTTTTTTCTCTTTAACTCTGACATATCCATTCCTACCGTTTTGCTGGAAGATAGTCAATTGACATTTTATTGTCTGGTGGCAGAAAACTCACACTTACTTGTACTTAAAATAAGTTGTGTATTCCAAATATAATCACAAATTTCACATTTTTAGTATCCCAACTACCTCAAACAACCCATCAAGGAGGGCTTTCAAACTCAACAAATCTTTGTAAGTATTTGAATGCTGTGCACAAATGTGATGAGTTTAGGGATGCCTGGGTGGCTTCGTGGGTGACTCAGTGGGTTAAGTGTTGGACTTTTGGTTTCATCTCAGGTCATGATCTCTCTGTTCATTAAATCAAGCCCCATATCCAGCACTGTGCTGACAGTGCAGAGCCTGCATGGGATTCTCTCTCCCCCTCTCTCTCTGCCCCCCCTCTGCTCACTTGCACTTGTTTTATCTCTCTCAAATAAGTCAACTTTAACAAAAAAAGAATAAACAAATATGATAAATTTAAATATAGGGATTTACTATTGGATTTTCTTTTAAAATTCAAATAATGTTTACAAACAAATTTAAGTATTCTATAATTTTCAAGTTAAAATTATGAATCTAATATAAAATTCATTTACACAGTTCAGATTATATTAATAAATCAAACACTTAAACATTTAATATTAAATTACATGTGTAGTTTGTTAGATCATCAGAGATGCAATATTGCATTCCACTGCTGCCCATGTGGGAGACCTCTGGTTAGAACTTGAGAACATGACACAGTTAAAGATTTCCAAGGGACCTTGACACTATTTACAGGATAACTTCCACTAAAGCCCCAGATTAAAACTTACTTTTACTATAACGTGATTTTTGCACCTATGCCTTTTTTTTCTTTTTTCTTTTTGCCACTTGGTGCATTGCTTTGGTAGTTTTCATCACACTTTAAAAAAAATTGTTTTTCTTTTTGTCTTAGAGAGAGTATGTGCATGTGCAAGCAGAAGAGAGGGACAGAAACAAATAAAGAAGAGAGGGACAGAAGGAGAGAGATAGAAAAGAATCTTAAGCAGGCTCCATGCTTCATGCAGAACCTGATGTAGGCTCCATCCCACGACCCTGGGATCCTGAGTCAAAATCAGGAGTGGGACGCTCAACCAACTGAGCCCCCAGGCACCCCCATTACAGTTTTTAAATGCTGTGTTTATATTGGTGAGATTCTCCACCCCTATCAGAAGTGTAGTTTCTTTCTACTGCCTGTATGCCACCAAACCTATTATTTATTATCATCTTTTTACATGTCTCACTGACTACTTTCTATAGTCATTTATTGACAAAGGTCACTTTCCACTTCAGTAACACACCTAGACGGCCCTGCTGGGCCTTCCAGGTGTAAAGATTTGGAAGAATTTGTTCAACGCTTTCTGGAGTTGCACAAGGAAATGAGCAAGGATTGCACAATTTGATGTCAGATTTCTAGCAACAACTTTTCTCAATTATTTGGGATTCTTCCTTCTTTGAAGACACAGGTTGGGACTCTCTTCATGAAAAATGTTCTTTTATCTTCCCTAAGCATAGCTCTGGTAACAGAAGTGTTGGTTGCCTAACCAGCACACTTTTTTTTTTTTTTTAAATCCTCCTCCTGCCAGTGGATCTGAATACCATTTAAGGAAGCTAGAGATCCAATTACCCAAAGTTGAGAGTCATCAAAGACAACATGCTATTGGAAGAACAGATGGATATTTTTCAGACTAAAAAAGACCTTGTTTTTAAGAGGTTTCCATCTCTGTATTTAATTTCATTTGAAGGATATAACATTTAAGTGATTAGCATCTCCTGAATAATTTGTGGCAATAGAGATTAAATGTTGATCCTTGTATTGTTTTGAAGTGGGATAATTCTTGTGTGAGTATTTTATAAATTATAAAGTGGTATAACATTTGTAAGGTGTTATCATTTAAAATTCTAACATTTATTGAGCATTCTCATAGGTTACACATTGTGCTAAGGGATTATATAGTTTATAACATTAAACTCTGATTGCCAAATCCAGTTGTTCAGTGTAGATCTCCTGGGGATCTACATACATGCAAATTCATGAGCTCCCTATTTACAGATTATGAATCAGAAGGTGTGGCATCAGATCTAGATATTTACATTATCCTAATCTTGTAAGGCGATTCCAGTATATACCATTAGATTTTAGAACCACTGATTTTGCCTTCAGAATAACCCTGTAAGGTCATTACTAATTCCTACTTCCATTTTTTTTTCTTTTATCTAAGGGCCATAATGACCTATACAAATTTTAAGTTTTTTCCCTTCTCTGAAAATTTCTATCATTGGTGTGTCAGAAAAACATATTTTTACCAGGAAATAGAATGGAATTCTTTGTCCTCAAAGAGTTTATAGGGCAGTGAAATATCATTGTAAGGAAATAATTATATTAAAGTGTGATAAGGGCTATAAAAAACGCAAGTTTCAGACGAAACAGTAGTAAAAAAAGGGGGGGGGAAGTGGGTGGATAATCATCTGGAGAGAGTAAAGGTGAGAGAAAGCTTTACAAAAGGTGAAATTGGTCGGAGCACATTACAGAACAAGGGTATCTGAACCAGCATATTGAAAGAATAGCAGTAGTTTAATTTGGCTGTGGGGTAAGACATTTAGTGGAAAGCATGGACATTGGAATGAAAGTATGGACATTGGAATCTGACAAACAGGTTCAGATTCTCACTCTGCCACTTACTACCCAAGTAACATTGAATACATTTGCTTAGTGCTGTGATCTGAATGTTTGTGTCCCCCCACCCCCATACCAAATTCATTAGGTATGAATCCTAACCACCAAAGGTCATGGTTATTAATAGATGAGGTGGGGTGATTAGGTCATGAGGTGGAGTATTTATGAATGAGATTCTTTAAAAAATGATCCTGCAGCTCCCTGGCCCATTCCACCATGTGAGGATACAATAAGAAGTATGTGGTCTGGAAGAGGGCCCTCACCTGACCAAGTTGGTACCCTGATCTTGAACTTGCATCCTCCAGACTGTAAGAAATAAATTCCTGCTGTTTCTTAACCACCCAGTATATTGGTATTTTGTTAAAGCAGCCCAAATGGACTGAGGCTCTTCCTTGAACCTTTGCTTTCTCAGCTAGGATAACAGAACTTCATTATCTGTCAGAGTATCTGTGATTACAAATTAATATTTATTAATTCATTTTAGCTTTAATATTCTACTGCTACTATGACTACTGCGATAAGTCCTCTTCATGGAAAGCATTTGGTCTTTATCACCATAGTTAGCTGCTCTTGGACTGCCACTAAAATAGAGAAAGTGTGGGTGGGAACAGATTTTCCTTCTACCAGGACTGCTTTGTCAGTGGGAGCTGGATGAATATGAGGACATGGAGGCAGAGAGATTACTACCCGCTGGACTATTTCTCATCTAGGTAAAGCATGGTAGGGATACTAGTGATGACAATGGGGATGGGGAGAAAAGGATTCAGAGGTATTCAGGAAATAATTTTACATAATATCATGTACAATTATGTTGAAAACAAAACTAAGTGTGACATAAAAATAACAAAGGCTATTTATTCATAACTTTGCAGCAAGGGAACCCTCTGCTATCGCTTTAATTTCAACAGGCTTTCAATGAATGAATGGTGTTAGAAAGGCCTGAATTTATCATGTAAAATGAGAATTCTGAGACAGTATCTGATTGGCAATGTGAGAGTTTTAGAAGCAAGGGAAACTTATTAATTGCTGTCAGGTACATTTGGCAGTTGTTGATTTTCTATGTAAGGAAGCAAGCAGTTTGGGTCATTTCAAGAGAAGGGATTGGCTGTCCAATTGCTGTTAGGATTGGAGGGGTTCCTCTGACCGCCCATTTCCTGGAGCACATTGGAGGTAAGGGGTTGCTCTTTTGCACTCAAATTGTCATCTCATTTTGAGCCTTATGGGGAGTGGCTGCCATGGCAGGCTGTTTCTCAGTTATTTAATATGAAGATTAGGGTCGCCTGGATGGTTCAGTCAGTTAAGCATCTGACTTCAGTTCAGATCATGATCTCACAGCTCATGAGTTTGAGCCCCACATCGGGCTCTGTGCTGACAGCTCAGAGCCTGGAGCCTGTTTCAGATTCTGTCTCCCTCTCTTTCTGACCCTTCCCCACTCATGTTCTTTCTCTTTCTCTCGCTCTCTCTTTTTTTATTTCTATATTTTATTTTATTTTTTTATGTTTTTTTTTTTTAATTTATTTCTGAGAGAGAGAGAGAGAGAGACAGCATGAACAGGGGAGGGTCAGAGAGAGAGAGACACACAGAATCTGAAACAGGATCCAGATCTAGGCTCTGAGCTAGCTGTCAGCACAGAGCCTGACACGGGGCTCGAACCCGTGAACTGTGAGATCATAACCTGACCTGAGCCAAAGCTGGGCATTTAACCGACTGAGCCACCCAGGCGCCCCTCTCTCTCTCTCTCTCTCTTAAAATTAAATAAACATTAAAATTGTTTTTAAAAAATGAAAGTCAGTTACTATGAAGAAAAAGTTTGTTCAGGGCACCTGTCTGGCTTAGGGGTAAAGCACATGACTCTTGATCTCAGGGTCATGAAATCGAACCCCATGTTAGGCAAAGAGATTCTTTTTTTTAAAAAAATAATAAAAGAAAAGAAAAAGAGTTTTTTCATTCATTTCATTCTGGGGGAAAAATATCTTCAGAAATTTTACTAGATGAAAGAATCCAGTAAGTCTTACTGGACATTGTGGTATCACTATATGTGTTAACTCAGGACATTTTTTTTAGGGAAAAACGTCAAGATAGCCACCATTTTCATCACAGATGTGCATGTCACTTATATATATATATTGAGATGAATCTCAAAATCACACATAAGACCACTATTAATCTTAAATAATTCATCAGCTCTATTGTGGAATTTTATGTAAAGCTCCAAGAACAAAATATTTTCAGGTTCAGGTTAGTAGCATGCATGATGCATAAGCCTCTGGACTAATATATTATGAAAAGGAATGGAAAAGACTAGAGTAATTTTAAAATAAGCTTTGAAAAAACATTAGAACCTCCTGAATCTTACATGTACTTTAAATGCTTTCACGTACTTTGTCTAGGTAAAGCAAACTTTTACATAAAAGAACTCTTGGCTAGAAAATATGCCTGGTAAATCAGACTTCTGAAAGCTGCTGGAGGTAAAGGAAAAAAAATTAGTAATGTAACTGCCCATCTATATTAACATTTTTTTTTTTTTGCTTATTTTGGCAAAATGTTTTCTGCTTTCACTAATCCTATCTCACCTCATTTCAAGAGGATTCCATTAGTTGGATAAGCAAGAAAATGCTCTTTGCTTCCTTTATGTAACTTAGTGTCTCCACACAAATAAAATGCCTTAAGGAAGAAGAAATTGAAGAGAAGGTAGGAAGAAAGAGACAAGAACAGGGCTAAAAGGACTTGGTTTTAACAAGCATATACTTGAGAACCTTCACAATCTAAGAACTTCTGGAGGGTGGGGTGGGGTCATCCTGGGATTAATGATGAAGGGATCCTGTCACCTTTGAGCATGAGTGTTTTTTTACCTGTGGTTCTGCAACAAAGAAGCTATTGTGCTTCAAAACAGAAGCCGTTAACAATGCCAGGGAAGCCAGGCAAAGGGGGCCAGCAGGGTGCTTGCTTACTGAAAATTTCAGTAGCATTTTCAAGATAATTGGCTTAATTACATGCCAAACTAAATTGTAATTTTAAGGGCACTACAAATAACAAAGATTTATTCTAAAGCTCTGTAAGTAGGCCTTTGTTCTTTATTTCCTGTAAATAGATCTCTGGTGGAGTAACCTGGACCTGAAATGTTTGGTCAAGGCTATGAGACACAGGCACTCTACTGGAGGAAGGTTAGAGCTACTTGAATTAAGGAATATATAGTCCCTCTGAGTGTGATAGGTAAGAACTAACTAAAATAAATTCTAATAGTATTAATTTGTATTTTATATAGTGTTCCAGCTAAAGGCAGTTTAGTGAGTAGTTAAAAGCAGGACTTCTCCATGGAGCCAGACTGCTGGGGTTTATTGCTCAACTTTCCACCACGTGTGTGATCAGTAACCATTCTGCATTTCATTTGTGTCCATTGTCAACTTTTGCCCGAAATCAGACATATAATGGATATCATGGATAATGGATACATGCATAATACGGATATTAGTGTTTTGCAACTTAAAAAAAATTTAGTGATCTAACATGAACCATTTTCTAGGTTAGTATATATAAGCTTATCTCATGAAAAAGATGGCCATGGTATTTCTTTTTCTTAGTACCTATTGGTGCATTTAACGAACATTTAGGTTTCTATCATTTTACTATTATGGAGGTAAAGTGAAAATCTTTAGACATAATATATGAATGTTATTATTTCTGTAGGCTAGATTTCAAACTGAGATGATGAATCCAAGAGTATGCACACTTTTCATTTCATTTTTTATTGAGTATAATTGACATATTAGTTTCAGATGTAAAACATAATGATTCAGTATTTGTATATATTGCAAAATGATCACCACAGTGAGTGTAGCTAACATTCACCACATATAGTTACAACATTTTTCTTGTGATGAGAAGTTTTAAGATTTATTCTTAGCAACCTTCAAAAATACCATATAATATTACTAACTATAGTTACTATGCTGTATATAACATCCCTGGGATTTATTTATGTTATAACTGGAAGTTTCTTCCTTTTAACCAACTATATTCATTTTAATCAGTCCTCAACCCCTGCTTCTGGCAACCACCAATCTGTTGTCTACATTTCAATTTGGGTGTTTTTAAATTTTTTTAAACATTTATTATTTATTTTTGAGAGACAGAGCATGAGCGGGGGGGGGGGGGG
>NW_027529638.1:2844907-3230851 GCF_008692635.1 Crocuta crocuta | reverse complement strand
GGAGGAGAGGGGGGGGGGGGGGGGGGCAGAGAGAGGCTCCAGGTTCCCAGATGTCAGGAGAGCCTGATGCGGGGCCCAAACCCATGAACTGCGAGATCATGACCTGAGCTGAAGTTGGACTGAGCCACCCAGGTGCCCCTTTATTTTTGTTTTTAGATTTCACATGTAAGTGAGATCTTATGGTATTTGCCTTTCTCTGCCGACTTATTTCACTTAGCATAATGCCCTCAAGGTCCATTCATGTTGAACCTTGCAATCAATCCATTGTAAGATTTGCTTTTTTATGGCTGAATAGTATTCAATTGTGTGTATGTATATATATACATTTTTTCAATCCATTCATCTGTGGATGGACAGTGACATTGCTTCCATGTCTTGAATATTTTAAATAATCCTGCAATGAACATGGATGCATGCATCTTCTTGAGTTAGTGTTTTCACCTCCTATGGATAAATACTCAGATGCAGAATTGCTAGGTCATCTGGTAGTTTTATTTTTGAAGAACGTTTTAAGGAACCTCCATACTGTTTTTCAAACTGGCTGCACCAACTTATATTCACACCGACAGTGCATGAGAGTTCTCACTTCTTCAATCCTTGCCAACACTTATTGTCTTTTTGATGATAGTCATTCTAATAGGTGTGAGGTGATATCTCATTGCAATTTTGATTGAGATTTCTCTGATGATTAGTGATGCTGAGTACTTTTTCCTGTATCTGTTAGCTATCTGTATTTCTTCTTTGGAAAAGTATCTATTCAGATACTCTGCCTATTATTGGATTGTTTGTTTTATTGCTATTGAATTATATGAGTTTTTTATATATTTTGGATATTAACCTCTTATCAGTTATGTGATTTGCAAATATTTCCCCCACTCAGTAGGTTTCCTTTCCATTTTGTTGATGGTTTCTTTTCTTGTGCAGAAGATTTTAAATTTTAATAGGCACTTCCACATTAATTTTTGAAGGGTTTTGCCAACTTATGCTCCTATTAATAGCATGTGAATGTCAGGGCATCTGGCTGGTTCAGTTGGTGCAATATCCAACATTTGATCCCAAAGTTGAGAGTTCAAGCCCCACACTGGGTGTAGAGATTACTTAAAAATAAGAACTTCAAAAAAAGGAATTTATTTTTGAAATTTTTTCTATTAATGTTTTTTTATTTATTTCTGAGAGAGAGACAGCATGAGCAGGGGAGGGTCAGAGAGAGAGGAAGACACAGAATCTGAAACAGGCTCCAGGCTCTGAGCTGTCAGCACAGAACCCGACATGGGGATCGAACCCATGAACTGTGTGATCATGACCTGAGCCGAAGTCGAACGCTTAACTGACTGAGTCACCCAGGCGCCCCAGGAATTTATTTTTAAAAATAACATGTGAATGTCTACTTCCTCAATCCTTGTAAAATTTTTAAGATTTTAACTATGAAAAACTTCAAATACAGACTAAATAGAAAATAGTATAATGAGTGCCCGTGGACCCAGCATTCAGTTTCAGCAGTTATCAACTTCATTTTTCTCTCCTTCTATTGAAATGTTTTGAAACCATTTCAATCATGACATTCCCCCATGTGAACTAGATATTTTACATCTTTAATTCTAACTGTGCTTTCTTATAACAATATATAAACATGATCTCTCTCTCTCTCTCTCATTCTTATCTCTCAAAGTGAGATAATAAAATATAGAACTTTTAAGAGGTTAGGGTACCTGGGTAGGTCGTTGGTTAAGTGTCTGACTCTTGGTTTTGGCCCAGGTCGTGATTTCATGTTTTGTGGATTCTAGCCTGCTTGGGAATTTCTCTCTCCTTCTCTCTCTGCCCCTCCCCAATTCATGCTTGCATGCTCTCTCTCTCTCTCTCAGAAATAAATAAACTTGAAAAGCAAAAAACTTTTAACAGGTCTCCTATAAGACCTCAGGGTGAAGATGTAAGATCAAACATACTTTATATACTTTTTTACTTCCAGACTTACCTTTGCATTAATTAGCAATCATAGTCCCCACATCATGCTAGTTTCTGATGTGGCTCTTGGATGTTGCTATTCTTGGAAACATAGAAACACTTTTTTTTCTTTAAATATGTATGGTTTTGAATGATGTATTTTGTTTTTTTCAACCCGTGTGTCCAGGGCATGAACCAGGCACCGGCACAGACTGAAAGCCAAGCTGGGATAAACAAGGAATTGCTTTGCCCCAGACTGATATGAGGCTAGCACCACTGACCAGATGCCACTCTACCCAGATCAAGGACCTGAATGACGTATTGACAATAGCCATTTGCCAATTGTTTCTTTTTTTCTTTTTTTTTTTAAATAGACTCCACATCTAATGTGGGGCTTAAACTCAGGACTCTGAGATTGTCACATGCTCTGTTGACTGAACCAGACAGTCAGTAGAGCTCTGTGGCACCCTTGGAAACATAGAAACACTTTAATGAATGCGAAATAATCTTCCACTCTGGGATAAGATGTAATTGAGGAGTCAGCCCTTGGTTTTGACAACAGAAGTCATAATAACCCCTACTATAAGACAGTGTCCTGGTGATGCTATTGTGGTGTGCATCCTGCTAGCTTACTGGCACTCTTCAGCTCTTTTGAGTATACAGCCGAAGGTGGGGCCCATCAGCATCCAAACCATGATCTGTGATTAAAAAATAAATAAACAAACAAACAAAACATTGCTAGCATGATAGCCATGTAGCCTGGGGTGATCGAATAGACTAGGTTCGGCTATTTCCCACTAACACCATCTAAAGGCAGAGAAAGTAATGGTGGTGACATAAGGAATTTAGTTCACTGAGGCCAACACCGAGAACACAGTGGACTGACATCTCAAAGACTGTCTCCAAAGTGCTAAAAATTCTTCCAGGTTTATGTAGGGAAAACATGGGGGCAAAAATGGATGGGTAACGCAGTTAGGCAGTGAGAGTCAAATCAGTCATTGTTTTGGAGTCAGTCATGGCAGGGTGGGGCTTGCTCCTCAGGGTCATTTTTATTGCTTGAGGGAGTAGTTCTAGTTCCCATCAGCGGGTGCTTTGCCCTCAAGGTCTTTCTTTTACCTGAGCCGAGATACAAGCTGGAAAGAACCCAACCAGAAAGTCTGATCATCAGCCATCACAGGTCATTATCCATCCTGAGGGAAAACTGTCCAGAGGTTACCTCTTTCCACCCAAGGGGTAGACATTGTAAGGACACAAGTCTAAACGTCTAAACCAAACTGACTCCATGGCAGGCTTTAAGTTTCCCCTCTGAACTAGAAGGCCTGAGTTTCAGCTTTCCCGAAACTATCAGGCAGTTGCACATCGCCCAAGGCAGGAGAAACCACCCTTGCAACACCCAATCAGGAAAGGCCAGCGACCACCCTCCACATCATTAAGGGAGAGGCCTGGAGATAGAAACTATAGATAGGACCCTGTTACCTAATGTTAAAGTTAACCCGTTAGTCGCCGAGTAAGACCCTAGGGTCTCTCTGTGATTGGTTGAATTTAAAGGTACTCTAAATGTTGTAATTGGATCCCGCCAAAAGTAACGAATACTCTAGACAATGTGTATGGTCAAACCCGCTGTCAATGATGTTGTATAATTATGATTGGATCACTGTTCCCATGTCACAACTTCTATAACTCCCCGTCTCAAACCCCATAAAAACCCTACTCTGCCCTTGTTCAGGGCTCTCAGCATGGATCCATTGCGTTGGTGAGGTCTGGGAGTGCGAGCTTAAACCCATAATAAAGCCCTCTGCCTTTGCATACGTGACTCAGACTCCTCGGTGGTCGTGGGATTTTGGGGAGATCGCGATCTGGGCATAACATTAGTGGGGACCAGAAATTAGAACAACTAATTCCTTCTTCACCTGCTTTACTTCCAAAGAAAATACCTATTTTAATAGTCTGGGGGTTAAACACTCTTAATTTAATTAGCCCAATCCAGTATCCACATAATACTGAGATCTTTTCAAAAGATAAATTAGATTTGGTTATTTTCCTTTTTGAAACCAGTCAGAAGCTTCCCATTGTCCTTAAGGTAAAAACTAATACTCCCAAAAGGGCCTGCAAGGCTTGGTCTATCTTTTTACTTTTATCTTAAAGCCTTTCTGCATTTTGCTCATTTTGCTCTAAATGTATTGGGCTTTGTTCAGGTCCTCCCAAGCTTTAGGCTCTTTCCTCACTCAGAATGCTACTCCTTTAGTCTGGGCCACTCTTCACCATGATAGTTGCCCTTTATACTTCAGGGTTCAGTTTAAATCCCAAATTTAATATCAAGAGGCCTTCAGAGGCATGCTCTCTAATCCCATTAGATCTCCTTAGTTCTATTCTTTATAGCCTGTATCTCTCATTCCATTTTACTCATTTTTTAGTAATTATACACTTATGTATTGGTTTTAAATCATAATGCCTCCCCCCCTCCTCCACCCCTGCCCCTGCCCCTGCCTCTGCCTCTGCCCCCAGTTATTCCTCAGAACTCAGCATAGCAACTTGCCTCTATCAGGTCATGATCTTGTGGTTCATTAGATTGAGCCCCACATCTGGCTCTGTGCTGACAGCTCAGAGCCTGGAGCCTGCTTCAGTTCTGTCTCCCTATCTCTCTGCCCCTCCCCCACTCTTGCTCTGTCTGTCTCTCTCTCTCAAAAATAAATAAACATTTAAAAAAACATTAAAAAAAACATTAAAAAGATAAGAACTAAAACAACTTTTTTAAAACATTTTTTAAGTAGGAGCTTGAACTCATGCCCAGCATGGAGCTTGAACTCATGACCCTGATATCAAGATCTGAGCTGAGATTATGAGTCTAACACTTAACCAATGGAGTCACCCAGACACCCCTAAAAGAGCTTTAGAACTAAGACTACAAGGATGACTAAGACTTAGCTAGGCAAAGGATGCATAGGAAGGGGATGCAGAAATGAGTTTTCTGCATAGAGCCTTTGGAAATTTTCAAGGAGGGAAAGACCATCTGCAGTGAGTGTCATGAGTATTGGATCAGAAATTTGCTTTGCTCCTCTTTGTGAAACATAGGAAAATTCCCCTCTTTTTTTGTAAAGGGACTATTTTTCTGACATATTGCCATATTTAGTTATTAAGTCAAGATCATTAGAGGTGTAGAAAAATGAGCTAGATAAAAATCTTAGTGGAATTAGTATTGGGGTGCTTCTATTATATGCAGGTGTTGGATAAGGTGACTCACTGCCAGACTGTAAGGTTCTGGCTCTGAGAAGTGAGAATGTAGAGAGTAGAAACCAGAATGAGTGGGCTGCTGATATGATCTGTTACTCTGTTGGATGAAGGAAAAGAAATCACTTTTAAAAGTGTATTATATTTTGAACTCCAAAATTTTTTCTATGCCTTTTTGTTAGTAAAGTTATTAGCAAATTAGTAAATAATCATTGACTAGTCACAATCTTAAAGATAAGTATTTTGGCAAGGAAATGTGAAAAAATCTTTATAAGCCAATTGTTAAATTGTTTAGAAATATCTTGCTAAAATATTTCACTTTGTAGCTACTTTCAAATCTGAGAGATCTATTTTCTTATGGAATTAAGTCATCATAAAGGAGAGATGTGCATAGAAGAATTATGTCACTTCTCTATGAGCAGTTCCCTGAGGTGGGAAGTGAGTCCCACTTCCCCCTTTCTATGGAGGAGAGCCAGATATAATAGAACTGTATATCAAGGTGTTCAGACACTGGTAAGCTGCATCCTAAGTATGGAGTGTTGGAGGGTTGGAGGGGGATATCCAAGATGAGAATAAAACAAGAGACTTTAGAGACACCTGGGTGGCTGTGAGAAGTAGGTGAGATGATTCATTTTTAGAAATACCACGTAAAAGCTGTACTGTCTAGTTAACTATAGGTTCACAATCTATTGGAAATATTTATGAACTCCCGCCCACCACCACCTGCCCCCCCCCACTCCCCCAGTGGAGTCCCAAACCCTTTAGACACTTCATTCCCCTCTCCATTTCATGGGCTTTGCAATGAGAATGCACCAAAGAACTGAAGTCTCAGGATCACCTAAAGGAATGTACTTTTTGCCTTATAGGGGCATAAGCAATACTAGGTGAGGCTGTAAACTCTGTAGTACTCAGCCAATGAGAAACCAGGGGAGGGACTTGCAGGGTAGGAGATAAATTGCCTGTTGTAAGTGCCCCAAGTGTTCCTGTCCATCAGACACCTGCTCTTGCAACAACATTGATTATAGCCTTGCTTCACTGTGCTCCAAGTCTCTTGAGTCCCTCCCTTGATTGGGTCAGTGGGCTTATTTCTCACAGTGGCTCAGTTGGTTTAAGTGCCCCATTTTGGCTCAGGTCATGATCTCATGGTTCATAAGTTTGAGCCCCCCGCCCCCCTCCATCAGGCCCCTTCTTGCTGTTGGTTCAGAGCTTGCTTGTGATTCTTACTGTCTCTCCTCTCTAGCTGTGTCTCCTCTGCTCATGTGTTCTCTCTCTCAAAAATAAATAAAAACTTTAAAAAAAAAGACCAACAAAGACTTTAGTTCTACATCTTCCTTTGCCTCTAATTTTCTCCAAGTCAGCTCACTTTCTGTGGTAAAGGATGATGAACTTGACATCTGTTCTGATCTCCAGTTTGAATGTTCTGTGAGTCAAGTCAGTGAACCATCTGTTCCTGGATATACTCTCCATTACATTGCTAGTTCTGCTCTATTCTCTAACTATAATTGTGATCTGGAGGTATTGTGATTGTGAGTAGGCCAAGGAGGAAAGATGCACTCATACAGGGTGTTGGTGAGGAAAAATAATTTTCTTTGAAAAAGAAAATTTTTTAAAATTATTTATGTTGATTGAGTGTGTGGAAGGGGCAGAGAGTGAGAGAATTCTAAGCAGGTTCTGCACTGTCAGTGTGGAGCCTGATGCGGGTTACGAACTCAGGAACCATGAGATCATGACCTGAGCCGAAACCAAGAGTCAGAAACTTAAGCGACTGAGCCAGTCAGGCGCCCCAAAATAATTTTCTTCTTTCCCTTCTAGCTTTTTGCCCAAGATATCCCCTGTAAAAGAAGACAGATTAACAGGAGAAAAACATAATGTTTAATAACATGTATAGCTCCTGTATACATGGGAGATACCCAGGAAAACTGTGTTAACTCCCCCAAATGGCACAAAACACTACTCTAAATAACATCTCCAGCTAAAGACAAAATGATGTTGTGAGTGTATGTGGGGGCTGGGGAGGTGGCAGAGGCCAGTTATGTGAGGGTGCCTGGAAAAACACAGTAAACAAAGGTAAGCTTGTTATGCAGATTTAAGTCATTGCCTTCTGCATTGACCAGAGTTTCTGGAGATTTAGAGTCATCCTTCTCTTCCTAGTACAGAGGAGAGAAGCCCTTACAAATGGAGATTTCCCTGATAAATATAAATGTTTCTTACAAAAGGAGAACCTCTACTCAGGTTTCAGAGCTTCATCTGTGACTGCTGTTTCTTAAAAATAACCAGCTTAAAATAATATACTGAAAGGACATATTTTGGGGTGATGTATTTTGCTCTCCTTCAGTTCCACCTTTGAAACCATAAAGTTTCACAATCCAGAAGCAAAATTGATAAACTGCGACATATCTCACTTAACCAGTCTCTCAATCCTGATAATAGATCAGCTCAGTTAAATAGTTGTGTCTTATTTCAGGAGGCAGTGATGGGAGTGGACTCCCAAAGTTAGGCCTTATGCTGTGCTAGAAATGAGGTAATTAATAAGAGGAATTTCTATGGGAATAAAAGAAAAATAAAAATTGGTGATGGAGCAAATTATAAACCCAATCAGTCCTGACTGTAGCCAGTCAGTATTATTAGTTATGGTGATAGGGAAAAATCTGTTATAAGATGGCCGGCAGGACTGATAAGGAAATACCTGTTTCTGATCAAAGGCTCCCCATTCTGGGTTCTTCTTACCACTCTGCTTGTCACATGCATTAATGAGGAATGCAGAAGTTAACAGGCTATAAATTATTCCCTCTGCTGATACTCTGAGCTCAGGCCTCTGGAGAATATCTCCTCTGAGTTTACCAGGTGTAAAATAAACCTCCCTTCCAAGATCTCCAGGTGCCGCTTGGTTCTTCCACCAGGTTATCCAGACCAGATTCTGCAACAATGGGGCTCGATGCATCTTTTGCAATTTGAAATTCTCTCATGATATTGAAGGGGTTCAGGATAGCACCCCCTCCCCCATATGCTACTTTGAGATGAGGATTATTTTTTTACTTTTATTTATTTTTTTAAGTTCACCCATTTATTTTGAGAAAGAGTCAGAGCAGGAGGGGCAGAGAGAGGAGAGAGAGAGAGAGAGAGAGAGAAAATCCCAAGCAGAGTCCACACCATCAGTGGGGAACATGATGCAGGCCTGAACCCCAACCTTGAGATCATGACCTGAGTGGAAATGAAGAGTCGGACTCTTAACCAACTGAGCCACCCAGGCACCCCTGGAATGTGGATTATTTTCAGCTGAAGGCACTTCAGAAACTTTCTGTCCTTTTTGTTACAGTAGGCAGGTAGTGAGATTCTAACAGGATACTGGAGGCCAACAAAGAGGAAGTTATGCCAGCTTTCAGGAAAGTCAGAGGAATGTCCTCACAGCACTCCACAAGGAGCCAGATCAAACCAGATAGGCCCCAGCTGGTGAGTGCCATGACAGGAAATCCCTGACCAAATAAGGAAGAAGGGGCATGAAACCCTGCTACTGAGAAATCTCCACCCCAAGTAATGAATATTCCACCCCCTAGTTAACAACTATCAATAAAAGATAGAAACCCAAACTGCAGTGTGAGCTGCTCGTTTGCTCTTTCTGTCTCTCTCTGTCACATCTCAAGAATGTACTTTCGTTTTAATAATTTTTACCACCTATATCGCTTATCGGCTATGGTGTGTCTATCTTTGAATTCTTTCTCATGATGAGACCAAGAGCTTTTTGCAACATCTTTGGGGCATCTTTGAGACTTCAGGGCATGGGCTTTCCCCAATTCACCCAGCAACACATTAACCACACAGAAGAATCTAAATCAGGGGTCTTTCCTAGAATAAGGGTTATTAACGAAGATAAACTTTATCTGAGTTAGCCATCTTTATGATAAGGCAAACATCTAATTACCAAACAACTGTGAAATGCATTCCTTTCTTGTGAAATCTCCTACCCTGTCACCTTTTCTTTAGTTCAAAATGACATTTTACCTTATTTTGACTGTCTTTGGAATTTCCATGTCTGTGTGGATTCCCCATTCATATGCTTATTAAATTTGATTTTCTTTTGTTAATCTATTTCATGTCAATTTGATTCTTAGTCCATCTAGAAGAATCTTTGAGGAGACAGGAATTCTTGTTCTCCAACAATATTATCAGGTGTTGAGGTAAACTTTTTGAATGGCCCATACATATCACAACAGGCATGAAGATTGTCTACACATGGACTATTGAGGCACATTCTCTTTTATGTTTATATCACCTTGTCCACATTCAGTTTGCAGGGCTTTAGGGAAAAGAGCAGTTTTAGCTCCTAGTGATTCCAAATAAAAAGATGGGAGAAAACTAAAAATGTTAGTTTGGAGAGTTTTAGCCTGATATTTGAGGAAAATAGAATTGAGGATCTGGTCCCGCTTATCGGTAAATAACACAACTTTTAAAAACAACATGACTGGGGCACCTGGGTGGCTCCGTTGGTTAAGCGTCTGACTTGGGCTCATGTCATGATCTCACGGTTGTGGGTTTGAGCCCCGCGTTGGGCTCTGTGAAGACAGCTAGCTCAGAGCCTGGAGCCTGTTTCAGATTCCGTGTCTCCCTCTCCCTCTGACCCTCCCCTGCTCACGCTGTCTCTCTCTCTCAGAAATAAATAAAAAACATTAAAAACATTTTTTAAAAAAAATAAATAAAACAACATGGCTAAAATCTATTGTCTACAAAGGTGCAAAGATAATTTCTCTTTATATTCATCCCTTTTTATCAAACATAACCATGGTAAGACTAATTTGTTTGCAAAATAAGTTTAATCCCATTAAACTTGGCCTAATTATTTACGTAAGTGCAGCAAAAATAGTGATTGACCACATGGCCTCTTTTAAATTTATTCTGTTGGAATTTTTCATAAGGACTCTCAAATTGAACTTTTAAAAGCCTTAAGCCCAGGAAGCCAGCCCAATGACTTGTCATCAGACTTTGCTTATAATACCTATAGATTTGGTTAATTCCTTTCTTGTTTGAGGTCCCTAAAATATTATGAAGTTCCTAAGTTTGCCCTTAGGAAGTGGCCTTGCTTAGTCACCTGGTAGAGCTGCAGGGAGCCCTATAAAAAGGTGGTAGTAGACCATTTTTCCAAGAGGATTTATTGACTCCATAGCTTCCAATTGTGTGCCATTGCAAGGAGAACAGAGGGGCACCTGATGGCTCAATCAGTTAAACATCCAACTCTTAATTTTGGCTCAGGTCATCTCATAGTTCACTAGTTCAAGCATCAGGTTCCATGTTGACAGTATGGAGCCTGCTTGGGATTCTCTCACTCCCACTCTCGCTGCCCCTCCTCCTCCTCCTCCTCCTCCTCTTCTTTGTCTTCTCCTTCTCTCTCTCTCTCTGTCTCTCTCTGTCTCTCTCTCTCTCTCAAAAATAAATAAATAAACATAAAGGGCTGGGAAAAAAACCCAATGAGAACAGATTCTTATTATTTTTCTTTAAATCAAGTTAGTTAATATATAGTATAATAATGATTTCAGGTGGAGAACAGATTCTTATTGAATGTATGGAAATAAGTATATTGCCATTCAGTAAGTTTCCAAATTTTAAAGGTATCAGATAGGAAGAAAAAGTTACTGTTTCATCCTTTTTCACAAAGGTATAGCTTTACCAAATTACTGTAAGTCATTGGAGCTTAAGTGAAAAAGTGTCCATAAATCTAGAAAATCAAAACATTAAAGAACCTGTAATGTTTCAAACAAAAAAGTCATAAGTTATAAACATCCTTATCAGTTCATTCAATCCCATGTTATTAACTCTTGTTCTGCTTGAATCCAGTTTTTCCATTTGTTCTACAAATTCTAGGACAGTTCAATTAAAAGTTATCAGAAACCTCTGTTTGCCAGATTTTTTTCCATTGACCACATTGAAAATGAAATAAATACAGGAATACACTTGAAAAGCATAAGAGTAAAACAACAGCTGTAAATGACAAAATACTTAAAATTGGCCATGATTAAAGATCTGATGAGAGTTCATGAAAATGCAGTTGACAAGGAGCTTTGGTTATTTCTCTGACAAAAAAAAACATTTTAAGATAATAATAACTGGGTGCTCCTGGGTGGCTCAGTCAGTTAAGTGTCCAACTTCGGCTCAGGTCATGATCTCATGGTTCATGAGTTCAAGCCCCACAATGGATTCTGTACTGACACCATGGAGCCTGCTTGGGATTCTCTCTCTCTCTCTCTCTCTCTCTCTCTCTCTCTCCCTCCTTCCCTCTCTCTGCCCCTCCCCTACTCGCTTGCTCTCTCTCTCAAATAAATAAACTTTTTAAAATGATAAAAAAGAGAAATAACTGGAATTACAAATGATAACATAGTAGGACATATCAGATTTCTGGGAATTTCATACAATTTCTGGAACATTTATATACCAGTTACAAATGCAACATAAGGCTTCATATTACTTTTTATTTGACAATGCTTCTCATGTAATTTAACATATAAAATAAGTCTAATTAGTTGAGTATCTGTCTTTTATAAAGAGAGAACAAATCTTTTGAAATGTTCCAAGGACCCTCTAATAATTTCCAAAGTTAATTTCAGATCAAAAAGACTTTATTTAGAATTTGATTTTGGGAAGTTTGTCAAAAGTATCAAAAGGTTGGGACACAACTAAATAGGATGAGAGATCATTATAAAACAGTACTCAATATCCATTTAACCAAAGCAACAAAAATTTTAAAGGCAAATACGGAAGGTGATATAACTGTGAGCAAAACTTATCTTTTTTAATATTGAGAAGACCCCATTTTTTTTAAGTAATCAAAGACCTGAGTAAGATAACATAAAGCACAAAACATTATTTTGGTAAGACACAAAATCTTTGCTTTCTAGGTAAATTATTTAAAAGATAAACACTTGACAATCTCTTATTATCAAGAGGAGACCAATAGTCTAAGAAAACGTTGTCCTTTTAATAGATGGAAGAAAATTAAGTTTCTGTTTTATTTGAGTACATTATTGATATTAAGATTTATTTTTAGAACCCTGATAATAANCTTTTCTATACTATTTTGTCCTCTGTTTTCCTCTTTCCCATTCTGAAATGACTAGTTTTATTTTGGGACAAATAATTTCCTTTCCCTTAACAACATCATCATACTGTAAAAATAAGTAATGGAAATCTCACTAAAATGGAGTCAGAAGGTTTTGGCATATCCTTCTCTTATGCCCTACCACTGATAGTCATAGACTCAACAAGAAGAGATGCACTTGACCTTACACAGACTTGATCCTGAATGTGAATACTACTGTATTATTCCAACTGGAGAAAGAGACACTTTCCTTATCCTCCAGGGCAATAGCTCAGCCAATGAGAAGCCACCATACTTAGAATCTCCAGTTTACTCCAATAAACTTTTAGTTTGCAATGGCCTTTCCAACTGATGTTCTTTCTCTTTAAAGTGTAAAACTCCTCTTTATTCCCTGGATGTGCCTATGGTTTTACTACAGCTGGTTTGTCCTAGATTGCAATTCTCTTTTAGTCTTAAATAAACCAATTTTTTTCTGATAGTAAAATAATGGGTAGTTTTTATTTTTAAAGTTAACAATACCTCATACTTTTTCTTATCCCAAAACATATCTTACTTTCTTTGCATGCAAAGTTGTTTCCCTTACTTCTAGTAGTTTTAATTACATATATTCATTCATTCAAAAAGAATTCATTCCAATTCTTTTTCTAACAAATATTTTATTTTGGAGAGAGAGAGCATGAGTAGGGGAGGGGTGGGGGGGGCAGAGAGGATCTAAAGTGAGCTCTGCATTGGCAGCAGAGAACTTGATGTGGGGTTCAAACTAATGAGCTGTGAGATCATGACCAGTGCCAAAATCGGACACTCAACCAACCAACCGAGCCACCTGGGTGGCTCTTAATTAAAATTCTTTTTTTTTTTTTTTTAATATTTTTATTTCTTTCTAGACGAGAGAGAGAGACAGTGTGAGCAGGGGAGGGTCAGAGAGAGAGGGAGTCACAGACTGAAACAGGCTCCAGGCTCTGAGCTGGCAGTCAGCACAGAGCCCGACGCGGGGCTCGAACCCACGAACCGCGAGATCATGACCTAAGCGAAAGTCGGACGCTTAACCGACTAAGCCACCCAGGCGCCCCTAAAATTCTTAACCTTTAGGAACTTTAATTTCTACTGAAAATGAAAAATTAAGCAATTACGAAATGTCACACTAGCATTCTATACACTGGTGAATTTATGAATACATCATAATTTCTAGAAACACACTTTTTTATAGTACAATCTTTTGAATTGGCACAAGATATGTTTACTAACAGACCCAAATTTATCTTTAGTTCCTCTGTAATAGGAAGTCAAAAATAAAACCTATGTTCAGTAATTAGTGTTCAATATTTTACCTTATTTGAAAATGATCTAGATATTTGATAAAATTCCATGATTTAATTTTAATTAGCAAAAACTTATAAGGTTTCAAGTTACCAAAAAGATTTGGGGAACTCTTTTTAGGTAGACATACCATAAAACATAGTTATTGTTGAATAGTTTTTCTAAAAATTTTTACCCTACTTACATACATCTAAATTTACATCTATTTAAGTCACTTGCTCCCAGGGGTGCCTGGGTGGCTTAGTCAGGTAAGCATCCCACTCTTGATTTTGACACAGGTCATGATCTCATGGTTCGTGAAACTGAGCCCCACGTTGGGCTCTAAGCTGACAGCCTAGAGCCTGCTTGGGATTCTTTTTGTCTCTCCTGGTCTCTCTGCCCCTGCCCTGATCATGCTCCCTTTCTCTCCCTCTCAAAATAAATAAACATTAAAAAAATCACTTGCTCCCAATATTTATGTTTACACCCTTCACAAAAACTTCATGGAACATTAGACAAAGTCAGCCATCATCCCAAGCTATTTGTTTTTGCTGATAAATTTTGTAACAAAGATAACGTAAGTTTATTTGACCAATAAACTCAGGTAGAATAAAAGTTGCATGTCTGTATTATATTAAATGTTGCAACTTTGAAGACATGCCTCTTTCAATTAGAGCAGAAAAATTAAATTAACTTTTAATTTAGCAAAGATTATCTCAGATCACATGGACTTGAAAAACATTTGAGTTAGTTTCTATATTTCTTGTAGTTTAGAAATACTTAACTCATATAAATGTTTAAGCTAATTAGAGTTTTTTTTGGAAATTCATTTTGGCAATACCACTAGATACAGAAAAATATCACATATCTACAACACATAAACGTACAGGTGGATACAGATGCATTACTGCTGCTGTTCTAAAATTTTAGCCATGTGTCAGGTACAGAAATAATACAAACCTCACTACTTTATTTATTTATTTATTTATTTATTTATATTTTAGAGAGAGAGCACAAGTTGGGGAGAAGGGCAGAGGGAAAGAGAGAGAGAATGTTAAGCAGGCTCCATGGTCAGTGGGGAGCCCAAGGCAGGGCTTTACACAGGGCTTGGCAAGGGGCTTGATCTATGACCCTGGGATCATGACCTGAGCCAAAATCAAGAGTGGGTCACTGAACCAACTGAGTTACCCATGTGCCCCAAACCTTGCTACATTGGTAAAGACTGATATATCCAAATTTTGTTTTGGTAGTTGGAATAATGTACATTCACCTGCTCAAATGGCTAAAGCATTTTGCTAAATTTGTGGAGAATACATTTAAGCTTTTTCATTCACTATATTTCCAAATACAGTAAAACTTTAGACTGTGAGTAACTTCTTCTGCAAGTGTTCCACAAGATAAGCAAACTCTAACAAATTTTAACTTGATAAACTAATGATGTCTTGCAATATGAGTAGTACATTACACTGAATATCACAGGATCAGAACTGAGCCAATGGTTCACTCTATCTCTCTCTTTCTGCGGGATTCTTTCTGGGTGATTGTCTCCTTGGTTTCCGGCCATGGTGTTTGGCAGATATCAGTGATTTTTCAGAACATTGGAAGGTGCCCACAACTGGCACTAGTGTATTTTTTGTCACTTCAAAGCACCAGTGGACAGTCTTTTGCTTTTCCATACAGCAGTAAGTTTAGAAATGTTTTGCTTCATTCTAGGTCATTGGATAGGTTCCTTGTTAAAGTTGCATGAAAAGAAAAATATTCTATTGAGCCAATAGATAGCAGTGATACTTTTAGCAATAGTGGAAGTCATCCTACACAATAACCCTCCTCTCTCTCGTCTCCCTCACACCAGTCATGAAGGTTTTCAAAGGTAAATGTAGGTTAATTTTATTTTTCTGTATATTTCATATTTTCTTTATTATTTTGTATTATGTTACATTATTGTAACATTTGAGTTCTTTCGATTACAAGCATGTTTCTGGAACGAATTATGCTCTCAAGGTTTTACATTCCTTTGGATGGCTCTTAAGTCCTAGAAAATATGGGGTAAAACATTTACATCACAAAGGCACATAGAAAGTACCCAAGTTTTCTCCAAGAAGATTTAGGGGGTATATTTGCCTATTATCAGAGGTCTAGAGTAAGTACTATGTAAATTTTTCTTTCTTTTTCTTTTTGCTTAAGTGAAATGTTCTGATCTTTTACAGTATTTGCAAACACTTTGAGATGAATGGAAAGGCTTAAGGATTGAAAAGAATAATTGAACTTTGAATTGTTTCCAGAGCCAAAGTTCTAGTTTGGTAGAGATTTACAAGACAAAGACATCTGTATTCAATTCCCCAAAGAACTAGATTGTTGCCTGAAATATCAAAGGGCTGACCCACCCATTTTACTAAATTTACTTTGATATATCATGGAGATTTCCAATGAAAATAAAAATCAAAAGATTTCTACATTCTAGAATAATTGAACTTTGAATTGTTTCTAGAGCTAAAGTTCTAGTTTGGTAGAAAGCTGCAAGACAAAGATAGCTGTTCAATTCCCCAAAGAGCCAGATTATACCCTGAAATATCAAAGGGCTGACCCACCCATTTTACTAAATTTACTTCTATATATCATGGAGATTTCCAACTAAAATGAAAATAAAAAGATTTCTACATTCTAGAGCAACATTAAGTTGTATGTTTTTAAAAAGCCTATCTGAAGCATTTAACAAAAGCCTTCTTCCTGAGTGAGTAATTCAACCTTGGGCTAGTTTACCTTAAAGGGGAAAACATTGACCTCTAGGTAATCCATTTCCTGATAATGTTTAGGAGGGCCTGGGAGAAATTCTAGATATCCATTTTGTTTGTGAGAAGGGTTTTCCCTAGGGGGCCATCTGGCTTGTCTGATGACTATAGTATAATCATGGGAGGGAAGAACCCCTTAGCAGCCAGTTTAAAGTCCCTGTGACTGAGGTTGTGAATGTCTACTGATCTTTTTCTCTTTTTTTTTGGTCTATTGATCCTTCTAACTCTTCCCTAAATTAGATAGATATCTTCTGAAAGTGAAAGTAAAAAGGGCATTGTAATTTCATTTTAAGGAATTCTCTAAGGCTAGCCACCATACTTCTCCAGACACAGGCCTGCTAATCTGTGATTTCAAGGAGGTGCTGCTAGAATGGGACTATTCTAGGAGACAATGAAGATTGAGATGACAAAGGCCCCTTATGTACTGGCACCCCTTATGACAAACTCCCCTGTGAGCTGGCACAGTTGGACAAAACAGATGCTGCCTCTCAGATCCACAGCATATTCAGCTGTCTGCTAGACACATGCTAGTGCATGCATCCTCCAGCTGGCAGAGAACAGGGAGAATATTCTCACTGGGTACACACCCAAGCTCTCAAGACATAGAATAAAATGAAAGAAACACCTAATTAGATCTATGGTTATCCTCCTATGACAAGGCAAAAAACAGAGACAAAAGAAAACAATGACCATTTCTGGGAAGAAAGGGATCAAAAGAAAACAAGAATGCTCATAACAAATTTTTACCAAAATTGCTATCCCAAGGATAAATATAAATATTTGCTCCTGCTAACCTAAATTTGGAAAGGAGAGGATAAGAAATTTTACCTTCCTCTGTCAACGGGGTCGATCCTGGAGAGATGACTTTGGTAACAATTCTTACCCTTTGCTGGTTTCTGCCAATTTTCCAGGATCCCATCTGTAGGCTCCAGAAAGAGTATGGTGTCTCAGAAAGTTTCGTTGTGGTTGTGGAAAATAATTTTCCCTTTGCCCTTCTAGATTCTTGGTAGAGACATCTCTGTAATAAAAACAGATTAATACAACAAAAACAAAGTTTAATAACATGTATATCTCCTGCATACATGGAAGATAACCTAGAAAAACTGAGTAATGCCCCCAATGGCACAAGCCACTACCCTGAATAACATCTCTAGCTAAAGACAAAAAAATATGGAGGGGGAGTTGTTGAGGGAGGAGACCAGTTATTGGAGGTGATCAGGAAAAGCACCATAAACAAGGGTAAGGTTGTTATGCAGATTTAAGTCATTGACTTCTGCATTGATAAATTTCTGGAGATTTAGAGTCATCTTTTTCCTCCTGGTAGAGAGAGGAAATGTTTTCATTTCTCAGGGGTAGATAGATACTTGGAAGTAGAAATGCAAGATGGTAGAGTAAATTTATGTTTAATTTTTTAAAATGTTTATTTATTTATTTTGAAAGAGAGAGAGAGAGAATCCCAAGCAGGTTCCCTGCTGTCAGCGTAGAGCCCAATGAGGGGCTCTGTTTCAAGAACCATGAGATCATGACTTGAACTGAAATCAAAAGTCAAACACTTAACCAACTGAGCCACCCATATGCCCCTATGTTTAATTCTTAAAGAAATGTCCAAGCTATTTTTCAAAGTGGCTGCCGTTTGAGGATTCTACTCTAATAATATATAGAATGTGAGTCCTTTCTCAGATATATGATATACAAATATTTTCTCTCATTTTTGGTTTGTCTTATAATCTTCTTAATGGAGTCTTTTGAACTGCAAGGTTTAAAAATTTGATATTCAATTTATTACTTTTTTATTCACCATGCTTTTCATGTTTTATCTAAGAAATCTTTGCTTAACCCAAAGTCATGAAAATTTTTTCATAATATTTTCTTATTTTTGATGTTTATTTAATTGAGAGAGAGAGAGAGAGTATGAGCAGGTAAGGGGCAGAGAGAAAGGGAAACATAGAATCTGAAGCAGGCTCTAGGCTCTGAGCTGTCAGCACAAAGCCTGATGCAGGGCTCGAACCCAGAAACCTCAAGATCATGAGCTGAAGAGCTGAAGTCTGACGCTTAACTGACTGAGCCACCCAGGCACCCCTCATAATGTTTTCTTGTAAGAATTTTAGTTTACAGTGAGTCCATGTTTAGGGCCAAGATCCCTTTTGAGTTAATTTTTGTGAAATGTATGAGTTAATGCTCTAAATTCACTGTGGATATCCATTTTTTGAGAAGATTATCCTTTCCTCATTGAATTGTTTTGCTACCATGCTCTAAAACCAATTGTATAAATTTAATGGCTTATTTTTGGATTCTCAACTTAATTCAGTTGATCTATCTGTCTTTATGCCAACCACACTGCCTTGATTACTGTAGCTTTATAGAAAATTTTGAAATGGAATAAGCTTCTTTTTTAAAAGTTTTCTTTTGCTATTCTGGATCTTTTGCATTTCTGTATAAATTTTAGGATCAGCTAGTCAATGTCTATAAAAAAAAGCTTGCTGAAATTTTGATCAAGATTATGTTAAATCTACATATCAGTTTGAGGAGATCTGTGTCTCTCCAATGACACTGCTGAAATTATTAATTAGTTCTTGTAGTTCTGTTGTAGATTCTTTGGAATTTTCTACATATCATATCATGTTGCCTGTGAATAAAGAGTTTTTTACTCCTTCCTTTCTCATGTAGATAATCTTTATTTACTTATTTTCCTTAAGTGATGCTTTAATCTATTCAGATGACTATAACAAAAAAGTCATAAACTGAGTGGCTTAAACAACAATTTATTTCTTACAGTTCTGGAAGTTGGGAAATCCAAGATCAAGGATGCCAGCAGATTAGGTGTCTAGTGAGACTACGTTCCAGGTTCATGTATAGCCATCTTCTCTCTGTGTCTTCACATGGTGGAAGGGTGAGGTGGCATTCTGAGGTCTCTTTTATAAGAACATTAATCCCCCAAAACCCAAACTTTAAAAAACCTCACCTCCAAATACTAGCACATTGAGGATTAGTTTGGGACTGAATTTTGGGGGACAAAACATTCAGTCGATAGCACCTGATTACCCAGTACAATGTTGAATAGAAATTTTGGGAACAGATGTCCTTGCTTTCTTCTTAGGAGAAAGCATTCAGTCTTTTATCAAGTATGTTGTTAGCTGTAAGTTTTCATGAGTTGCATTTATCAGGTTAAGAAAGTTCCTTTATATTTCTAGCTTTTTGAGAGGTTTTAAAAATTTGTTTCTATTTTGTTTCTATCATGAATGGATTTTGTCCAGTTCCTTTCCTACGTCCATTAAGAGGATTATATGTGTTTTGTTCTTTATTCTGCTAGTAAGATATCACATAATAGCTATTTGGATATTAAACCAACCTTGCATTCCCAGTTTTAATCCCACTTGGTCATGATGCGTTATCCTTTTTATAGGTTCCTGAATTTGGCTTGTTAATATATTGTTGAGGACTTTTGTGTGTAAATTCATGAGGGATATTGGTTTATGCTTTTTTTATTTTTTTAATCTTTATCTGGCTTTGGTATCAGGGTACCATGATACAAAGTGTTTCATTCCCCTTTATCTTCTGGAGGAGTATGGGAAGAATTGGTATTATTTTTTCTTCTTTAAATGTTTAGTAGAATTCATCAGTGAAGTTATCCTTTAAATATTTGGTAGAATTGGGCCTGGGATTTTCTTCGTGTGAAGATTTTTAATAAATAATTCAATTTCTTTACTTATTAGGTCCATTTAGTTTTTCTATTTCCTTTCTAATATACACATTTACAACTATACATTTCTCTCTAAACAATGACTTAGCAACATCGCATTAAATATGATATGTTGTGTTTTCATTTTATTCAGCTAAAATAGTATTCTAATTTCCCTTGTTATTTTTTCTTTGACCCAAAGGTTATTTAGAGGCACATTCTAAATATTTTTTCTTTTTAAAAATTTTATTTAAATTCAAGTTACTTAAGGTATAGTGTAATATTGGTTTTAGGAGTAGAATTTAGTGATTCATTGCTTCCATATAACACCCAGTGCTCAATACTATATGTGCCCTCTTTAATACCCTTCACCCATTTAGCCCACCCCCCACCTCTCCACCAGCAACTCTCAGTTTGTTCTCTATCATTAAGATTCTCTTATGGTTTGTTTCCCTCTCCCTTCCCCTCCCCTCATATGTTCATTTGTTTTGTTTCTTAAATTCCTTATATGAGTAAAATCATATGGTATTTGCCTCTTGCTGCTTGAAATATTTCACTAGCATTATACACTCTAGCTCCAACTGTGTCATTGCAAATGGGAAGATTTCATTCCTTTTGAAGGCTGAGTAATATTCCATTGTATATATATACCAACTCTTTTTTATACATTCATCAGTTATTGGACATTTGGGCTCTTTCTATAATTTGAGTACTGTTGATAATGCTGGTATAATACATGTACCCCTTTGAATCTCTATTTTTATATCCTTTGGGTAAATACCTAATAGTGCAGTTGCTGGATCATAGGGTAATTCTTTTTTTTTTTTTTTAAATTTTATTTAAATACCAGTTAGTTAACACAATGTAACAATGGTTTCATGAGTACAATTTAGTGATTCATCACTTATACTTAACACCCAGTGCTCATCCCAACAAATGGCTTCCTTAATGCCCATCACCCATTTAGCCCATCCCCCTACCCAACACCCCTCCAGCAACACTCAATTTATTCTCTGTATTTAAGAGTCTCTTATAGTTTGCCTCCCTCTCTCTTTGTATCTTATTTTTCCTTCCCTTCCCCTATGTTCATCTGTTTTGTTTCTTAAATTCCACATATGGGTGAAGCGTATTTATCTTCCTTTGATTAACTTATTTTGCTTAGCATAATACATTCTAGTTCTGTCCATGTTGCAAATGGCAAGATTTCATTCCTTTTTGGTTGCTGAGTAATATTCCATTATATATACCACATCTTCTTTATCCATTCATCAGTGATAGACATTTGGGCTTTTTCCATAATTTGGCTATTGTTAATAGTGTTACTATAAACATTAGGGTACATGTGCCTTTTCAAATCAGCAATTTTGGATCCTGTGGATAAATACCTAGTAGTGTGATTGTGGGGTCATAGGGTAGCTTTATTTTTAATTTTTTGAGGAACCTCCTTACTGTTTTCCAGAGTGGCTGCACCAGTTTTCATTCCTACCAGCGGTGTAAAAGGTTCCTCTTTCTCTGCATCTACCCCAACATCTGTTTTGCCTGAGTTGTTAATTTTAGCCATTCTGATAGGTGTCAGGTGATATCTCATTGTGGTTTTGAATTGTATTTTCCTGATGATGAGTGATGTTGAGCATCTTTTCATGTGTCTCATAGTCATCTGGATGTTTTCTTTGGAAAAGTCTGTTCATGTCTTCTGCCCATCTCTTCACTGGATTATTTGTTTTTTGGGTGTTGAGTTTGATAAGTTCTTTATAGATTTTGGATACTAACTCTGTATCTGATGTGTCATTTGCAAATATCTTCTCCCATTCTGTCAGTTACCTTTTAGTTTTGTTGATTGTTTCCTTTGCTCTGCAGAAGTGTTTTATCTTGATCAGGTCCCACTAGTTCATTTTTATTTTTGTTTCCTTTGCCTCTGTAGACATGTCAAGTAAAAAGTTGCTGTTGCTGAGGTCAAAGAGGTTGTTGCCTGTTTTCTCCTCCAGGATTTTGATTGCTTCCTGTCTTACATTTAGGTCTTTCATCTATTTTGACCATATTTTTGTGTATGGTGTAAGAAAGTGTTCCAGGTTCATTCTTCTGCATGCGCTCTCCAGTTTTCCCAACACCATTTGCTGAAGAAACTGTCTTTATTTGATTGGATATTCTTTCCTGTTTTGTCACAGAGTAATTGGCCATATATTTGTGGGTCCATTTCTGGGTTCTCTATTCTGCTCCATTGATCTATGTGTTTGTTTTTGTGCCAGTGCCATGGTGTCTTGATGACAGCTTGGTACAGCTTGAAGTCTAGGATTGTGATGCCTCCAGGTTTGGCTTTTTGTTTTTCAGGATTGCTTTGGCTACTCAGGATCTTTTCTGATTCCGTATAAATTTTAGAATTGTTTGTTCTATCTCTGTGAAGAATGCTGGTGTTCTTTTGATAGGGATTGCATTGAATGTGTAGATAGTTTTGGGTTATATCAACATTTTAACAATATTTGTTCCTCCATCATCATGGAATGTTTTTTTTTCCATTTCTTTGTGTCTTCTTCAATTTCTTTCATAAGCTTTCTATAGTTTTCAGCATACAGATCTTTTAACTCTTTGTTTAGGTTTATTTCTAGGTATTTTATCATTCCATTGCAATTGCATATTGGATCAATCCTTGATTTCTCTTTCTATTGTTTCGTTATTGGTGTATAGAAATGCACCCCTTTTCTGTACATTGATTTTATATCTTCTGACTTTGCTGAATTCATGTATCAATTCTAGCAGTTTTTGGTGGAGTCTTTTGGGTTTTCCATGTAAAGTAACATGTAATCTGTGAAGAGTGAAACTTTGACTTCTTCCTTGACAATGTGGATGCCTTTTATTTCTTTGTATTGTCTGATAACTGAGAGTGGGACTTTCATTACTATGTTGAACAGCAATGGTGAGAGTGGACATCCATTTCATGTTCCTGACCTTAGCGGGAAAGCTTTCAACTTTTCCCCCATTGAGAATGATATTAGCCATGGGTCTTTTTTATATGGCCTTTATGATGTTGGGGTATGTTCCATCTATCCCTAGTTTCTTGAGAATTTTTATCAAGAAAGGATGCTGTATTTTGTCAAATGCTTTCTCTGCATCTATTGATCTTATCCTTTCCTTTATTAATGTGTTGTATCACGTTGATTAACTTGCAGATATTGAACCACCATTGCAGCCCAAGAAAAATATCCCACTTAATCGTGGTGAATAATTCTTTTAATGTATTGTTAGATTTGGTTTTCTAGTATATTGTTGATAATATTTGTACCAATGTTCATCAGGGATATTCATCTGTAATTCTCCATTTTAGTGGGGTCTTTGTCTGGTTTTGGAATAGAGGTAATTTTGGCCTCATATAATGAGTTTGGTAATTTTCCTTCCATTTCTATATTTTGGAACAGCTTCATAAGAATAGGTATTAACTCTTCTTTAAATGTTTTGTAGAATTCCTGTGGGAAACCATCCAGTCTTGGACTCATTTTTTGGGAGTTTTTTTGATTACTGATTCAACATCTTTACTGGTTATGGGACTATTCAAATTTTCTATTTCTTTCTGTTTCAGTTTTGGTAGTTTATATATTTCTAGGAATTTGTCCATTTCTTTCAGATTGCTCAATTTGTGAGCATATAATTGCTCCTAATATTCTCTTATTATTGTTTGTATTTCTACAGTGTTGGTTGCAATCTCTCCTCTTTCAGTCTTGATTTTATTTGTTTGTCCTTTCCTTTTGCTTTTTGATCAGTCTGGCTAGGGGTTTATCAATTTTGTTAATTCTTTCAAAGAACGAGCTCCTGGTTTCATTGATCTGTTCTACATTTTTTTTTTATTTTGATATCATTGATTTCTGCTCTGATCTTTATTATTTCCCTTCTGCTGGTTTGGGGCTTTATCTGCTGTTCTTTTTCCAGCTCTTTTAGGTGTAAGGTTAGGTTGTGTATTTGAGGCATTTCTTCCTTCTGTAGGAAGGCCCAGATGGCTATATACTTCCCTCTTGTGACTGCCTTTGCTGCATTCCAGAGTTTTTGGACTGCTGTGTTTTAATTTTCACTGGCTTCCATGTACTTTTTAATTTCCTGTTTAATTTGTTGGTTAACCCATTCATTCTTTAGTAGGATGTTCTTTAATCTCCAAGTATTTATGGTCTTTCCAAATTTTTTCTTGTGGTTGATTTCAAATTTCATTGAGTTGTGTTCGGAAAATGTGCATGGTATGATCTTGATCATTTTTACTTGTTGAGGGCTGATTTGTGTCCCAGTATGTGATCTGTTCTAGAGAATGTTCCATGTGCACTCAAGAAGAATGTGTATTCTGCTGCTTTAGGATGATATGTTTGAATATATCTGTTAAGTCCATCTGGTCCAGTGTGTCATTCGAAGTCATTCTTTCCTTGTTGATTTTCTGCCTAGATGACCTGTCCATTGCTCTAAGTGGCTGTTAAGGTCCCCTACTCTTATGGTATTATTATTACTGAGTTTCTTTATATTTGTGATATCTATATATCTATATCTTGGGCTTGGACTTGGGGATTCAAGTTGGGGGCATAAATATTTACAATAGTTAGATCTTCTTGGTGGATAGACCTCTTATGGTTATTTCTATTATTAACTTTTTGAGGAATCTCCATACTGTTTCCTAGAGTGGTTGTACCAGTTTGCATTCACACCAACAGTACAAAAGGGTTCCCCTTTCTCTGCATCCTCGCCAACACTTGTTGTTTCTTGTGTTGTTAATGTTAACCATTTTGATCAGTGTGAGGTGGTATCTCATTGTGGTTTTGATTGTATTTCACTGATAATGAGTGATGTGGAGCATCTTTGCATGTGTCTGGTAGCCATCTGGATATCTTCTTTGGAAAAATATCTATTCATGTCTTCTGCACATTTCTTATCTGGATTTTGTTTTTGGGTGTTGAGTTAAGTTCTTTATAGATTTTGGAGAGGCAAATTCTAAAATTTCTAAATATTTCCTTATTTTCTCCTGTTTTGATATCTAATTTAATTTCCTTATGGTAAGGGAACATATTTTTATATGATATCAATCCTTTTTAAGTTATTGATACGTGCTTTATGGTCTAAGGTATGTTCTGTCTTGGAAAATGTTCCATGTGCACTTGAGAATTATTCCACTATTGTTGGCTGGATTGTGCCACAGATGTCAGTTAAATCAAATTGGTTGATAGTATTATGCAGACCTTCTATATCCATGTTGATTTTCTGTCTAAATGCTTTAGCCTTATTGAGAGGGGATTATTGAAGCCTCCACTATTATTCTTGAATTGTCTGTTTTCTTCCTTCAATTCTGTTACTTTTCGCTTTATTTATTTTGAGGCTCAGTTATTGAATATTATTATTGGATATGTTTATAACTGTTATATCTTCCTGATGAATTGACCCTTTTGTCTTAAAATGCTTCTCTTCATCTCTAGACATATTTTTATCTTAAAGTCTGGGGGTGCCTGGGTGGTTCAGTTGGCTAAGCATCCAACTTCAGCTCAGGTCATGATCCCATGGTTCCTGGGTTTGAGCCCCACATCAGGCTCTGTGCTGACAGCTAGCTCAGAGCCTGGAGCCTGCTTCAGATTCTGTGTCTCCTTCTCTCTCTGACCCTCCCTTGCTCATGCTGTCTCTATCTCTCTCTGAAAAGAAATTTAAAAAAAGTACAAAAAAGTCTGTTCTGTTATTAGTATACCCAGTACAGACTTCTTCTGATTATTAATTGCATAGCATATTTTCCCATCTTTTTGCTTTAAACCTATTTGTGTCTCTGAATCTAAAATGTGTCCTTTGTAGACAGCACAGAGACTTCTGTCTCTCTCTCTCAATACCATTTGTATATTTTTTAACCTTTGTAAAATATAGAAATTTATTAATTTTATAGGGCCATTGTGAAGATTAAATTGGACATTTGGAAAGCCCATTAAAACACTGAATACTGGTATAATCATCTCCAGTGTTTCAGATTGAGTAGTTCTTATATAGGTCTGAGAATCTTTATTTTTAATTACCTGGTGATGATTATGTTGCTTGGCTGGTAGCTACAGTACGAGAATCACTTAATTTAAAACAACTGAAGCAGTTCTGGGTAACTCATTGTTACTTGTATTCACTTTCTTTGTCACCCAGTCATTCATTCTTTAAATAACCTACTTTATTAGGACCCTTTTGGTGTTGGCTCTAATATATTGGTATTCATGTTTTTGAGGTATGCTGTATTGATTGCAAAAGAGAAAATGTATGAAAGATAAATTTTGGTCTTTTCTGGTGTAAGAAATTTATGTAATTTGAATCCTGTAATTCCTGACATCAGACTGTATCATTAAAAGTAACAGTATTACAGAAGAAAGAACTTAATCAATTAATCATAAGATAGGAAAGCGTTTTTATTGTGGGAAAAATAATGGTGAACACTACAGAAAATGCTGTTAAAGTGTATCAATGTTGCTATTATGGCAGATTTAAATTTTTGACCTTTTATAACTTCAAGAAATAACTTGAAATTAATATTATTTAACATTCTATATAACTAATCCGCTTAAGAATAATACAACATTTGTATAAACCTGCACCTTTTATCACTCAGAACTGGGGAACTTCCAGACCTTTGCATGCAAGCTGTTTTTAAAGAAAAAGGTAAATCTCTCTTTAATCCAATGCTTTTGAAAGGTTATAAGTGGTTCACTGCTTAAAAAAAGGCAGTTAAAAAATGAGTATCTTGGATTAACACATTATTTTCTTGTTACAAGTTGGTACAAGGCCTTGCCATTTTTATTTTCATTCTAAATAGTAATCTATAGCAACAAGACAATTCTTCTAGAGGCATTTTTGCTGCTTGTGTTTTCATCTATAGAAATAAAGCTACAGGAGAATATCAGCATCTATACTGTATGATGCTGATGCTTGTAATTCTGAAGTAGGATTCATCCAAAATAGAGGACACAATAAATTTGTTCCAATGTATGCACTTAATACATTTGTTTCCAGATTCTTGTTACCATGTTTATTGCCGTTATGAACATTACTAATGTTATTTTCAAGAGATTCAAAGGTTAAGCACACAAATTTGGGATCTAAGATTAGTGGCTAAAACCTTACTCTCTACCATTCCTAATTGTGTGGCTTCAGGCAATTAATCACTTTGTGTCTCATTTTTCTCAAATGTAAAATAAGTTTAAAACTTTGCAGGGTTGTGAGGATCAAATTAATGTATATATACCACTTAAAACTGTGTCTAGCACTTTGTAAGTAAAACTGTAAGTTTTAGCTGTTATCACTGTTGCTAAAAACAGCAATACTAATAGAACTACCTTATATTTTTGTAGTGCTTTAGATATTGTAGAAAACATTCATACTCAATACTGGTAGAAATCCTGTTGTAATTGATACTGAAGCTATTTGAAGCTATGTATGTGCAATGCATTTGTATTAAGTTGCTGTATTTTTTTAAATTTTTTTTAAATGTTTTATTTATTTCTAGGAGAGAGAGAGAGAGACAGCGTGAGCAGGGGAGGGTCAGAGAGAGAGGGAGTCACAGACTGAAACAGGCTCCAGTCTCTGAGCTGGCAGTCAGCACAGAGCCCAACGCGGGGCTCGAACCCACGAACTGCGAGATCATGACCTAAGCGAAAGTCGGACGCTTAACCGACTAAGCCACCCAGGCGCCCCATAAGTTGCTGTATTTTTGACATCATTGTTTATACAGTACGGTGCTGAAATGCACATAGCAGACAATCCCTCCTTTTTCCTGAGGTTGTAGAGCAATTATAATCTTTCCTCCACCTCCTTTATATCCCCTCTTCTCCCTTCTAGTCCTTTTTTTAAACATGTTATTAAACATTTTATTTAGAGCAAGTTTTATTAAATCTAAATATTTATGATTCTTTCCATTTTATCTTCTCATTCATTCCTGTATTCCAGAAAAGTGTGAAGGGAATATTATATGCTAAGGAGTATCATTATATAGGAAAGAAGGGGCTTCTCTTTAAGAAATACTGTTGCACAGGATGGAGCTAGAGTGTATTATGCTAATCTAAATATCTCAGTCATAGAAAGACAAATACCATATGCTTTCACTCATATGCGGAATTTAAAAAACAAATGAGCAAAGAGGAAGGGAAGGAAAAATAAAATGAAAACAGAGAGGGAGGCAAACCATAAGAGACTCTTAAATACAGAGAACAAACTGAGGATTGCTGGAGGGGTGTTCAGTTGGGAGATGGGCTAAATGGATGATGGGCATTAAGAAGGGCACTTGTTAGGATGCACATTGGGTGTTATATGTAAGTGAGGAATCACTAAATTCTACCCCTGAAACCATTAAAAAATTAATCAATCAATCAATTTTAAAAATACTGTTGCATACTTTATAAACCAGTGTTTATCTTAAGAGTGAGTTATCTTTTAGGAAGTGGTCTTCCCAAATTTTCAAAAATCTTATGGAACAAGATATGCATTATTATTTAACTACCTTGGAAATAAAAGAGCAACAAAGTTTCCAAATAAATAAGTAAATGTCTTATTTTAATATTTCTTCTAATCATTAAGATATTAACTTTGGAAGCATGTACTTTTTTTCATGGAGTTACAGGTTATTTAAAGGTCTTTGACCCACATTTTGAATAATAGATGATTAGATACCAAGTCAAGTGTGCACTGTAAGATTTAAATATATCACAAGAATATAACCATTTCATTTCCCTTAGCTGAACCTACAACTAATCTCTATTATTTGACTGACCATTGGATAATTATGTAAGAATTTTAATATACAGTATTACTTGATGTCCACTAGAGGGGACCAAACCATGAACAGAAGAGTATATGCTTCTATTTTCCCAAGTGGTGAAAAACCCAAGCCATTTCAACCTGCCACCTGAAATTCACAAATTATTCTTCCATGCTTTCTACAGTTAAAAGGCCAACTCAATCTTGTCAAGGTACACAAGCAAATCTATGGAAACACTGAGGAATCAATATGAGGCAATATTTTAGAGGAGACAAAAGCTTTCTTAGAATCTTTGGTAACTTGATAGTTTAGTCAATTCATAGAAAAACACTAAAGTATTTTGAAATTATTCAATTTTTAATATCAAGTTGTACACTTACAAGTTTTTAGAAAACACTACTGATTTGACAAGAAGACAAAGGTGAATTTGGAAATATGACTCCATAGTATAGTCAGTTAATGTATTTTAGTTCATGATGAATTGTCAGAAGTAAAGGTTTTTTTTGAACAATATCCAACTGTTTTATCAGTGAAAAACTAAGGTCAACAAAGTTGAACCTTGTTTGTAATTTGTAATTTAAAATACCTTACTTAAAAAAATTGTTTTCCAAAATAAAGTCAATGTGTACTTTAGAAAGCTATAGATTTCAAGTTCAATACCACTGTTATTACTTGAGATCTCTGATCTGTAAAAGAGTTTTATGATATGAGGCAATACATTTTGCATACTGATTTTTTGTTCTTAAAGCATTTCACATTTTGTGAAATCTAATATTCCAAGAAAAACAGAAAAGATTTTAGATCATGTAAATGTAATTTAAGAATCTCATGTTGCAATATTTTTGAAAATAGAAAGTAAGCACATGGTTGAGATTCACTTAACACTAAAGATGCTAAACAAATTATTTTTCATATGAGCAGTTTGAATTTTATTGCCAAGTTAATATAAAAAAATCACACTTGTGGAAGATGAAAATATGACTTATTTAAAACAGCAAGAACTACCAGAACAATAACAACAGTTAAGCCACAAAGAGCAATCATATATCACATCAATTTCTCTGCAAAAGATGTTAAGGTATTGCAGAAATGAAATGTCCACTAGATGCCACACTTCCGTTGCAGAGTAAAGCCTTACTTTGACTTGACGAGCTTTATGCAGATGCTATTGTATCTGGTAACAGGACCCTCACGCAATTCTTTTCCTTTAAATTCTCTCTCTGATGCCCTCCTCCATTAATATGCCTAATGATCCAAAATTTTCATAGTAGTGATAGCTTGTAAAGTTCTATTATTGAGATCCTTTAGCACAGGAAGACAGGAAGCTTATATTTATTGACTTGAAACATTAAGTCATTTTGGAGCTCTTTTTTTTTTCTTTTTTTTTCTTTCTGTCTTCGGAAGCTAAAGATGATTTCATTTTGCTTCTCCACCATTTAAATTTTTACATGACACGTTCTTCTTTTCATGTATGTTTATCCTTTTTTTCTTTTTTAATATATGTGTATTCCCTGTTTCCTCTTTCAAGAAAAAAAGGTAATAAACCAATTTTCTCAAAACATAGTAAAGAGATACCACTTTTCAAAGAATTATATTGAATAAAACTGTGACCAAATTTTCTTTAGGGTCACTACTATTTTATTTTGTTTTTAGAGATTATTAAAACTAAAAAAAATAAAGGTCTTTCAGTTTTCTTTGACATGTTTGGTAGGCTAATTTAACAATGATATGAATAATGTTCAGTAAGTAAAGAGGTGCAAGGCATTATCTTACAAGCTCCCACACTCTGCTAAGAGACAAACATAACAAGACTACTGTGTATTCAGAATACTTACACTTATTGGCTTGAGTCACAATTTTTGATGTACCTGTGAATTGTCAATTACAACCTCTTCATGGGAATGTAATCTGAGATTAGCATTTGGTGATATAAAATAAACAACAGACCTTAATCATATGATAGTATGAAGCCAACCCTCTCTCTTCCTCCAAATTATTAGTCTCCTGAGCAATTTTTCAGCAGATAATTACAACTTTATACTGTTGTGTTTTCTCTATTCTCAGACCTTTTGAGGATCTTTTCACTAGATCTGCAATAAATTTTTATAATCACATTTAGGCTGGCTTTAGTTGCTAGAGTTAACTAAAAGATTTACCAATTGGTCTGTAAATTTTTTTCTAAATATGTTTGGGGGATTAATTTTCAATAAATCACTTTTACTGTAACTTCTTTGAAAGTGTTTTTCTTTCTCTTGATATCTGACACAAGACTGACTAAGCTTACTGGCCAATTTGTTGAATATATTTATAAATTCTACTGTGGAGAAAAAAAGCCCAACCAAACAAACCTCCAAACTAAACTAAAACAAAAATTAATGAAACTACTAGGAAATTTGTATAGCAGGTTATCAAAATAAATTCCTGTTGCAGTTTTTTCTCAGTAATTTTTTCCCAGGTGAATGACATCTATTATTAAAGATTCCATTCACTGAGAAATGTATATATTTGTGATAACTTTCCAGAGGAAACTAGAAAAAACACATTAGCAAAATGTGGTTTGTAAAAAGGTCTCAAGTAAACAAAGCAAGTTAATGTTTGACACTTAATTAAAAAAAATTTTTTTAATGTTTATTTTTGAGAGAGAGAGAGACAGAGTGTGAGTGGGGGAGGGGCAGAGAGAGAGAGAGAGAGAGAGAGGGAGACACAGAATCCAAAGCAGGCTCCAGGCTCTGAAGCTATCAGTACAGAGCCTGTCACGGGGCTGGAACCCACAAGCTGTGAGATCATGACCTGAGCCGAAGTCGGAGGTTTTAACCGACTGAGCCACTCAGGTGCCCCAATATATGACATTTTCTAATAGCTATTCTAAGAGCAGATTGCTGTTAATTCTAGTTTCTTTCTTTTAAGTTTATTTATTTTGAAAGAGAGGGAGAGAGAGAGAGAGAGAGAGAAAGGGAGAGAGAGAGAGAGAGAGAGAGAATCATAAGTGGGCTCCTCACCATCAGCGCTGAGCCCAATGCAAGACTCAAACTCACAAACCATGAAATTATGACCTGGGTGGAAATTGAGAGTCAGAAGTTTAACCAAACTGAGCCACCCAGGTGCCCTTCTAGTTTCTTTATAATTGCATGTAGGAGTATGTACTGAAAGCCCAAAGGGCTTTTTATAGGTGACGGAAACCCAGAGATGAGTCCTCCCAAAAGAATATTTCTTCATTTGAATGACGATACATGTAATTTGCACTGTAATTTATTGTCATTGAATTCTAAGAATAAACAGACTCTGCCTTACTGACAAACTTTACTATCAGCCTTCCCATTTTCAAGTAAATTGTGCCTTTATCAGAAATCAACTAGAAAAAAGTTGCCAGACAATGAACATAATTGATCATCAATATGGTTTGCATCATTTTAGACACTGTAGAGAGTAATAAATGAAGTCTTCGAGAATTCCTTTTCCAAGTTAGAGCTAAGGTAAACTGATGCATGTTGATGGAGATTGGGATGTGTTTAGATCCGGGTCCTATTAAAAAATTAGATAAAGGATGGGGCTCCTGGATGGCTCAGTTGGTTAAACATCTGACTCTTGATTTGGGCTCAGATCATGATCTTACAGTTTGTGAGTTTGAGCTCCGTGTCAGGCTCCATGCTCAGTATTGACAGTGTGGAGCCTACTTGTCTTCTCTCTCTCTCTCTGCCCCTTCCCCCCTACCCCACTCTCTCTCTTAAAATAAATAAACTTAAAAAAATTAGGTCAAGGGTGTAAGGGGAGAGCCCGGTCTATGTTTGGGGTAGGGTGCTCTCCTTAAATACTGAATAAGATCTTAAAAACTCTAAACTCTAATAGTAGAATGTGTTCATTGCTCAAATTCTCAAACAATATAAAAGCATTAATAAAATATCTAAATAAAGGTCTCAAATTGGAAATTGTGTTAATACTTTTTCTATAGAGATAAGTGTATATTGTAGAAGGAGTTTCTCTCTTAGTAATGATTTGAATAATTACAACTGTTAAAAGAATAGTATTTATTTATTTATTATTTTTTTAACTGTTTTTATTTTTGACGGAGAGAGACAGACAGAATGTGAGCAGGGTAGGAGCAGAGAGAATGAGAGACAGAGTAGAATCCAAAGCAGGCTTCAGGCTCCAGGCTGTCAGTACAGAGCCCGAAGTGGGGCTCTAACCCATAAACTGCAAAATCATGACCTGAACCAAAGTTGAACACTCAACCCACTGAGCTACCCAGGTGCCCCTAAAAGAGTATTTAAGTACTCCCTTTCAGGCTCTTTCAGAAGAAAGATGTACCTTTCAAAGGTGCAAAAGGAAAAACTTAGAAACACATAAAGGCCTTTATCTACTTCTTGGGGACAATAAAGGCTTAAATCTTAGGTGGCTAGAGCCCTTTTGAGTTTCCTGATCAGGGGATTTGTTTCTCTGCCTTTTCCTCACCTGTCCTTATTCCCCCACCTTGGTCCTCTAGTGAGTAGGATCAACCAAGAGATTTTATATAATCTTCCTACAATAAAGGTGAAAAAAAACAGAAATTATAGATTTGGGTGGTCCTCAGCATTACCCCCTGCCCCCAAATTCCTCTTCCTTTCAAGAATCTCACTAAATTCGGGTTTTGCCTTTGTTGTCTTTGTGAGCTAGAACACATTTATCCCAGATAATACCTTGTCATAAAATGGCATTCTCACTAAGTTTTTCAAGAAATGTGTGGGAGAACCCAGATACTGGGTGAAATGACTCATTTTCCTTAGAGGATCACCATTAGTTTTTTCAAGTTTGTTCTCTCCCCATCCAAGATCTATTGCTTAAGTTCTTCTTGAACTTGTCCACCTTCAGGGAGGTAATGGCATTAAGCAGACCTGTTCAGGTTAACTTCCAGAGAAGCCCTTTCTCTACTGATAATAAATAACACGAATCAGTGTGTGTAAAGGATGGGGCCCTGATAAGAGGATTCTGGGAAGGATGTTATCTTGAAAGCATTATTTTCTACATATTGTTGATACTATCTTTTCATATTTATACACTTACAGGGATTCAGTTCTGAAAATTTTTATTTTAAACATTTTTACAGGCTATAAAAGTAATACATGTAAATAATCTAAATGAGATGCATTACACAAACAAAAATATTTCTGTGCAGTACATTTCTTGTTCAAAGAGAATAAATATTAACAATTTCATGCTTTGTAAATATACATATATACTTTTTATGTTATGTATATTTTACTACAATATTTTAGTACTACAATAAACATTTACATATAACAAAATTTACCATTTTAGCCATTTTTAAGTGTATGGTTTAGTGATATTAAGTACTTTCACACTGTTGTATGGCCATCACCACTATCCATCTCTGGAACTTTTTAATCATCCCATACTAAAATTCCGTTTTCTATATAAAATTCTATTAAAAAAAATAAGTCTCGGGGTGCCTGGGTGGCTCAGTCGGTTAAGTCCTACCTCAGCTCAGGTCATGATCTCACAGTCCATGGGTTCAAGCCCCACATCGGGCTCTGTGTTGACAGCTCAGAGCCTGGAGCCTCCTTCAGATTTCTGTCTCCCTCTCTCTCTGCCCCTTCCCCACTCGTGTTCTGTCTCTGTCTCAAAAATAAATAAAACAAACAAACCAAAAAACCAAAACTCTCCAATCTCCCTTCCTCCCAGCCCCTGGTAACCACTGATCTATTTTCTGTATGAATTTGACTCTTCTATTACCTCATATAAGTGGAACCATACAGTATTTGTACTTTGTGTGTGGCTTATTTTACTTAGCATAACATCTTCCAGGTTCATTCATATTGTAGTGTGTATCAGCTGTAAATATATTTTAAATAAACCAAAAAGAAAATATCTTTCTCAAATGTTTTTAAGATGAGAATTTGCCCGGAAGATGATCATTTAATGACATGACCTCTTCTGTTCCTTTCCAGACCTATAATCCAATCATTATTGATTAGCTTTTTCATTCTTTTACTAATTGAATTGCAATGTAAGTGTAGCTGGTATACAAACTTCTCAATAAACATTGCTTTTAGAAAGTATACTTTTAACAGAGGGAAATGCTAGATTACCAGTGGAAAAGGGTCCAAGTTCTGGCTCTCGATTTTCTAATGATTAACTGATCAGTCTTAGATAGAATGATACATATGTTTATATATATACATGGGTGTGTGTGACTACATATATATATATATACACATGATAAAGTATTTATTATGAATACATTAACTAGTCCTGTTATAGTCTCCTATCATTTCCCAAATTGTAATTATGTAGTAATTTGTCTATTTTATTTCTTCTGCTAGACTATGAGTCCCAAGAGGAAAGGGTACATATCTTTCTGTTTTCTTCACTGCTGGGTTCCTGGACCCAGAGCAATGCTTGTTATACAGAATGAATGCTGATTACCAGGCCAGGTGCTCTACATACTTATCTTATTTGGTCCTCAAAGTAATTCTGAAGCATATATTTTATCATGTCCATTTTCCTTTATAGAAGAAGGAACGAAGGATCCAGTAGGGTATCTAATTTGTGTGAGATTATTCAGGTAACAGTCTGATCGAAACCTAGGATTGGCTAACTCCAAAGCTCATACTTTTTCATCATGATGCTTTGAATTAAAAAAATTAAAAATTTTTGAATTAAAAATTAAGATGTTGTGAATCTTAACCAAAAGATTAAGTAGTTCAATTGCATTTTTTTATACTAGATTTTGCAATATATTTTTGGACCCTATTTTGAGTATACATTTCTATGTTGTTCTCATAATTCTCAACTTTTCAGCAAATTAATATAGCTATAATTCTAATGGGAATAATATAATTCATTTTCTAGAAAAAAACACAATGCTGGGCCCTAAAATACACTTTTGTGGTGTTGCTACCAATTTATTTTTTAATTTTGAAAATTTTCCAATCCAGAAAAAGGCCAAGAGAACAGTTCAATGGACACCCATATTCCCCTTCTTTAGTTTCATCATTTAATGATTTTTTATTTTTCTTTTCTTTTTTTTTTTTTTAATTTGAGAGAGAGAGAGAGAAAGTGGGGGAGAGCAGTAGAAGGAGAGAGATAATCTTAAGCAGGCTCCATGCTTTTGGGCTTGATACCACGACCCTGAGATGACCTAAACTGAAATCAAGAGTTGGATGCTCAACCAACTGAGCCACCCAGGTGCCCTTAATGATGTTTTCTACTATTCCTTTGTATGTATTGNTTTTTATACTAGATTTTGCAATATATTTTTGGACCCTATTTTGAGTATACATTTCTATGTTGTTCTCATAATTCTCAACTTTTCAGCAAATTAATATAGCTATAATTCTAATGGGAATAATATAATTCATTTTCTAGAAAAAAACACAATGCTGGGCCCTAAAATACACTTTTGTGGTGTTGCTACCAATTTATTTTTTAATTTTGAAAATTTTCCAATCCAGAAAAAGGCCAAGAGAACAGTTCAATGGACACCCATATTCCCCTTCTTTAGTTTCATCATTTAATGATTTTTTATTTTTCTTTTCTTTTTTTTTTTTTTAATTTGAGAGAGAGAGAGAGAAAGTGGGGGAGAGCAGTAGAAGGAGAGAGATAATCTTAAGCAGGCTCCATGCTTTTGGGCTTGATACCACGACCCTGAGATGACCTAAACTGAAATCAAGAGTTGGATGCTCAACCAACTGAGCCACCCAGGTGCCCTTAATGATGTTTTCTACTATTCCTTTGTATGTATTGCTTTCCTGTAACAAAGTGTGTTCCATCCCCGTTCCCACCTCTGCCTCCATTCTGAGTAACACTATGGGCTCAAAAATATTTTTCTCCTTGGGGCACCTGGGTGGCTCAGTTGGTTAAGCATCTGACTTTGGCTCAGGTCATGATCTTGCAGTCTGTGAGTTCGAGCCTGGTGTCAGTCTCTGACAGCTCAAAGCCTGAAGCCTGCTGTGGATACTGTGTCTCCCTCTGTCTCTGCCCCTCCCCTGCCCATGCTCTGTCTGTTTCTCTCTAAAAAAAAAAAAAAAAATTAGAAAAATTCTTTTTTCCATTTTGTTATAATTGTTTCCAATACTCATATTTTGTCAAATTATGGCCAGTGGGAACCTCCTCGGCTGGCACTTGTGTCCTTTTGACTTAACTCCATTATTGTTTGGGCACTTCCTTGCTTTCTGGCACTAAATGTACCAGGCCCACCTTCTATACACTCCCTGCCATAGACCTGAAATAAGCTATTTCTTCAAGGTGGGAGTCAATATCTGAATTCATTAGGAATATCTCAGAGTCTTAGACTTGTAATGACTTCTGTGTGCATCTAAATAATTATTAGGAGATTATTACATTGATTTTAGAGAACTGGAAGTCTTGGGCTATAGTCAGAGTTGAAATATTCATCTTGATAGTCTATATAAAATTTTTTTAAATAAGCCACATGTCTTTTTTTATTTTTTGAGTTTATTTTGAGAGAGTGTGTACAAGTGAGGGAGAGGCAGAGAGAGAGGGAGAGAGAGAAGCCCAAGCAGGCTCCACACTCTCAGTGCAGAACCCTACATGGGGCTTGAACCCATGAAATGTGAGATCATGACCTGAGATGAAACTAAGAGCTGGATGCTTAACTGACTGAGCCACCCTATATAATCATTTATATTTAGATTTTATTACTAATTATTCCTTATTGTATTTAACACTTTAAGAGAGTATAAACATAAAAAATAAATTTAGAAACAAAATAGATTATGGTTATCGGAACTAAACTTTTTTACCCCTACACTTCTTTCTTCTGATGAGGCAGACAGTGTATATGTGATAAAGGATGAAGTCTAATGCTATAAGTGAATATGGTTATAAGAATGTAGTGTAGAAACATTCCAGAAGATAAAGAAACAGCTCTATAGATTTAAAATTGGTCTAATGCATCTAGAAAAATGTAACCAAGAATGGCACACTACCTCCAAAACTTTGGTATGTTACATTTATAAGGCATCAGATTCAACATGATCAAAGACAGTAGAAAATTGGTTGAGAGAAAAAAAAAAGAGAATTCATTAGTAAACATTAATGCTAATATTAATATTGAAGTTATTGATTTTTATTGATTTTATTACTGATTTATTTGTGAAAGAATTACATTAATGTGAAAACAAGACACCACTAGACCATAAAGTTTGTTATAATGCTGTTAAAACAGAATGGTGACACATTGGTACAAGAACAGGTAAATACATTTATGGAATTGAATCGGTAGCCTATAGCATGAGAATACATGATCTTTATTTTGACTCTTTCTCTCATCACTATTCCATTTATCTTTATTACTTTCTATCCATCTTCATTTATCAAATCTATGTGTTTATCATATATCTCTAATTTGAGATGACCAGAACAAAAACATTAAATATATAAAATTAAGAATTGGAACACCTGGGTGGCTCAATTGGTTAAGCCTCTGATTCTTGATTACGGCTCAGTTCATGATCTCACAGTTTGTGAGTTCAAGCTCCGTGAAGTGCGGAGCCTACTTGCGATTCTGTCTCCTTCTCTCTCTGCCTCTTTCTTGCTTGTTCTCTCTCTCTCTCTCTCAAAAATAAGTAAATAAACATTTATAAAATAAAATTAAGGGGTGCCTGGGTGGCTCAGTTGGTTAAGTGTCCCAACTTTAGCTCAGATTATGATCTTGCGGTTGCCTGGGTTCGAGTCCTGCATTGGGCTCTGTGCTGACAGTTCAGAGTCTGGATCCTGCTTCAGATTCTGTGTCTCCCTCCTTCTCTGCCCCCTGCCCCTTGCTCATTCTCTGTCTATCTCTGTCTCTCTTTTTTTTTAAATTTTTTTTAAATGTTTTTTTTTTAAATTTATTTCTAGGAGAGAGAGAGAGAGAGAGAGAGAGACAGCATGAGCAGGGGAGGGTCAGAGAGAGAGGGAGTCGCAGACTGAAACAGGCTCCAGGCTCTGAGCTGGCAGTCAGCACAGAGCCCGACGCGGGGCTCGAACCCACGAACCGCGAGATCATGACCTAAGCGAAAGCTGGACGCTTAACCGACTAAGCCACCCAGGCGCCCCTATCTCTCTCTCTTTCAAAAGGAAATAAACATGAAAAAAATAAAAAAATAAAATTAAGAATTAAAACCAGCTGTAAAAAAAATATGAATACAAATTTATAAATAAAGACTCTCCATCAACTATATACAGACAATAAAGGCCCATTTAAATCTGGCAATATGTTTCATGGTAGTCAAAAGGAAGAGAAAGATAAAGTCAATTTATACAATTTATATTTCTAGTGTAAGAAGGAGTCTTTTTGTTGTTTTGTTTCTGTTTTTGTTTCTTGTTTTTTTTTTTTTCACTTCTTCAGGGAAAGCAAAATATATCCTAGCAACTATTAAAAGAAATTCCTCATATGGAGCTTCTTAAAAGGATCGTAGAGTATAATTTGGACAATTATTTCTATGAAACATGAAGAAATGATTTTCAAAAGACTGTGTCTTAGATTATTTTTCATTAAAAGAAAATGACACAACAAAAGACTAGAAATATTACGTCTTGGTAAAGGTAATTCTTAAGCGGATTAGGGCACAAAACATGTTCCATGTATGTGTATTAATCTAGAGAATCATAATTCTCTAAACTAGTGTTTCCTGTATGTGGTAGGCAGAATTCTAAGATGGCTCTTGAGATTCCCATCTTCTGGTGTACACATTCGAATTAATCCCTCCCCTTGCATGTGAACAGATCTCGGGAATATGATAGGATGTTACTCTTGTGATTATGTTTCATTACACGGCAGAAAGGGTTTTGCAGATGTAATTAACATCCCTAGTCAATTGACTTTGAGTTAATCAAAGGAGACATCTTGGGAGGAGTCTGACCTAATCAGGTGAACTCTTACAAGAGATGGAAAGATTTTCCTCCTGGCTTTGAAGAAGCAAGTTGCCATGTTGTGGAGCGGGACCTATGCCAGGCAGGTGGGCTGCCTTCAGAAGCTGAAGATGGCTCCACTTGACAGCAAGGAAAAAAGTAGGACCTCAGTCCTACAACTGTAAGGAGCTGAATTCTTTTAATAACCAGTGAACCTGGAAAAGGACTCTGAATATTAGATGGGAGTGGAGCCCCAGCCAACATCTTGATTTCAACCTTGTGAGATCCTAAGCAGGGAGCTACCCACACCATGGACTTCTAAATTACTAAAATGGTGAGATGATAAATGTGTTATTTTAAGAGGCGAAGTTTCTGGTAATATTTAAATGGCAATAGATAACAAATACACCATAACTGGTAAACTCACAGACCAGTAAATTTCCCCCAAATATTTGTCCTAACTGCATATTTTGATTAGGAAATAATCCAGACTAACAACTAAAATGAAAGTTGGATATTGGTGGCTTTGACTGAATTCAGCCTGGCTGTATTTTGTTTAGTTTGTACTATTAAAAACTCTTCTTAAAAATTTCAGTTTTCAACATTTTTAAAATGAGAAATGATATATTTCTCACTTTTTAAAAACAAAAAGGAACATTAGGTCTCAATTCTATTTGGAACTAATTAGCTAGTATGAGAAGTTAGTAATAGTTTCTTTCTCTTAATGGGACGTCTGTTTGCATTTCACTATGTTCTCCATTCTTTGTTTTTTTGTTTTTTGTTTTTTTTTATTTTTATTTATTTCTAGGAGAGAGAGAGAGAGACAGTTTGAGCAGGGGAGGGTCAGAGAGAGAGAGGGAGACCCAGACTCTGAAATAGGCTCCAGGCTCTGAGTTGGCAGTCAGCACAGAGCCCGATGCGGGGCTCGAACCCAGGAACCGCGAGATCATGACCTAAGTGAAAGTTGGACGCTTAACCGACTAAGCCACCCAGGCGCCCCACCACTCTTTGTTTTTTAATGCACCAGGTGATTTCTTTAATTTCACTCATTTGTATTATCTGCCTAACTTCTGTATTACATATAAAATAAATTACAAGACAAATACAATATAAAAAGAAGATATATGTGGGGTGCCTGGATGGCTCTGTTGGTTAACCATCAGACTTTGGCTCAGATTGTGATCTCATGGTTCATGGGTTTGAGCTCTGTGTCAGGCTCTGTACTGTCAGTGTGGAGCTTGCTTGGGATTCTCTCCCTTCGTCTCTCTCTCTCTCTCTTTCTCTGCCCTTCCCGAACTTGTGTTTTCTCACTCTCTTTCAATATAAATAAACTTGAAAAAAGATATATGTTATATATACAATATCCATGAATTTATACATGTATAGATACATGGTACACATGTACTTACACATTTTTAATAAAAATAATATGGTGTATTTTCCCTTATGAAAAACTCATTTCCTTTTCCTTCCTTCATTTCACAAAGATCTTTTTATTTTTATTTTATTTTATTTTATTTTATTTTATTTTATTTTTATTAATCATTTATTTTTGAATTTACATTCAAATTAGTTAGCATATAGTGCAACAATCATTTCAGAAGTAGATTCCTTAATTCCCTTTACCCATTTAGCCCCCCTCCCACTACCCCTCCAGCAACCCTCTGTTTGTTCTCCATATTTAAGATTCTCTTATGATTTGTCCCCCTTCCCTGATTTTATATTATTTTTGCTTCCCTTCCATTACAATAATCTGTTAGGTAACACAAAATACCTTTTTTAAATGGAAAACAATTATTACTAGGTGGCCCTCAGTTTAGATTGTCTTGCTTTGCTGACCCTTTTGGGGACCTTTTAATGCACAGCTGAAATTACATAAAAATGCTACTCAGTGTACATAATCCTGATTTTAAATATCTCTGCAGACTTAATCTGTTCACAGAAGTTAAGAGAAGAAAGATGACATAAATATTATCACTGCAAATTTATTTCTTGTCTGTTTCTCACTTAAGGGGTCCCAGTTTACTCACCAAGTGGGATAAGTGGTCCTTGGACAAGTTAGCTAGCCATACGGTTAACTCAGGATATAGTATAGCCACAATAGACTAACAACTTCTGCCACTGAACTTCTGTTACTCTCATGAATGCTTTTAGACAGAGGATGTTGATGAGCACAAGAATCCTATTTTAGGACAAGAAATATTCTGTTACTACAGAATTGTAAAAATGCTTACAAATTCTTTATGTCTCTTTATATACCTCTTTTTTCTTTACAGTGTGACTTTGTATAGCCTCCCACAAAGAGATGGATGGAATCTATTCTTTCATTATTTGAATCAGGGCCATAGGGTTTGCTTTGAACCATGGGATCGTTGCTAATGTAATAGAAGTAGAGATTTTGCTCATTGGGACTTGCCCCTCTTGTTTCTCGGGGGAATCCTATATTTACCACTATGTGCATGAGTCTGTGAATGATCATACTTGTAGCTCACTTACTTTCTTGTTTCTAGCCACTCTCCATACCAGCTGACCCCGGATATATGTAGGGTGATCAACTCATCTTGGTTTACCCAGAACTTGTACAGTTTTAGCACTGAAAATCTCATGCCCTCAAAACTGCCTCAGTCCCAGGCAAGCTAAGATAGTTGGTTACCCCACATACATAATTGAACCCAGTCAGGATCAGCAGAAGAACCATTATCCAAGCTCCACCCAACTTTCTCACCTACAAAATCATAAGCTATTAATATACGATTGGTTTTTAAGTGAGTGAGTTTGGCATAGTCAGTTATGCAGCAGAAGCTAACTAATACAGACTTTTAAAAGCTTATCTAGTTCCTTTAATTTGTTTTGGGGATGAGAATGTTGAGATTCAGAAAGATAAAATGACATACCCAATATCACCTATTTGGTAGGTGTAAAGCTTGTCAATAAAAAACAAAATGAAGCCAATATTAAGAAATGTCAGGGGAGATTATCCAAGGGATAATATTTGAATAGCAGTTTATCACAAAAAATTTACAGCGGATGTATATCCAATTGTGTATATAAATATGGAAATGCTGTAAAGCATAGCATTTAAAAGCAAAAGTTTTGAAATCAGGCAGGTGAATTCTTCTATATCATTATGAACCTTAGGCAATTTACTTAGCCCATCTAGTCACTAGTTTATTCGTGAAATGGGCATATTTGAACTCACTTCATAGGTTTAATAATGTGAGAATTAATATGATAATGTAAAGTACTATGTATAGTGTGTAATACATAGTAAGGACACAACAAAGGTCACAGAGTCATTAGAAATACTCAAGTTTATGGTTGTGTCAATATCTGCTTTTGGGCAATCCTAGTAGTGACCTTGAACTGAGTCTTTTCCATTGCTAGTAGTAGATAGAATGTAGACTAAGAAGCATAGAGCCTAATTGTAGTTATTTTATGCCTAATTTTCTCTTTTTTTCTGTAATTGCCATAAAGATACTCAGATGCAATATGAGAAAACTGTCTGAGACTGAATAATCCCATTTTTAATAACTTCTGTTCTGTTAATAGCTTTTTGAAAAAAAATATTCTGTACATATAGACCTTAATTAAAAACTTTCTCATTTTTATTTGTAAGTATTTGTCATTTTATTATATAAGAGGGTTTTGGATAATTATCAAGGAATATAACCGAGGACACTAAATAGAAAAGTATTCAACAATTAGCAAAACTAACTTTAAAACTATTTGAAGGGTGAAAGGTAACTCGGAAGCCAAAGGACATTAAAATATTCTGATTGAATCTATGATCACAATGAATGGCAAGCTGGTACAGTTAAGAAGCGGAAATCCATTCAGGTAACAAAAAAAAAAAAAAAAAAAAAAAAAAAAAAAGAAGGAAAAAAAAAAAAAAAAAAGACACCAGCTGTAACCCCCCAGCTGCAGATAGAAGAAAGAAACATTACAGAAGAAGCATCTTAAACTTCTCCGTACTGTAGTTTTTGTGAATGACCATTGTAGTGTCTCTGGTATGGGAGCACATTAAGAAGAAAAGACAAGATCAACACCGTGACCACACCACAAGCCTCAGGAAAAGCATTGTCAGTTTATTGTTGAAGGCACATTGTTTAACATTTCACCGAGGAAAATATCCATTGGTATTTCAGGGGCAAAGTTGCATCTCCAAAGCTTCTTCTGCTTACAGTTGTCTTCTCATAAATTCTATGGTAAATCAACCCAACTCTCAATAAAGTGATATCTCTGTAGGCATCTAATTTAAATAATCAATATGTAGAATCTACACAGATGTTTTCTTTTAAATAGAAAGAGATTATGATCTCTGGACATTAGCGTGTTTTCATACTGTGGAATAAGATTTAAAAAAAAAGAAAATTCTAAATGTGATTTCATCTCAGCAAATAAAATCCTACTGGGGGTAGGGGAGAGAAGCAAACCATGAGAGACTCTTGAATGCTGACAAAAACTGAGGACTGATGGATGTGGGGGGAGGGGGGGATGGGCATGGAGGAGGACACTTGTGGGGATGAGCACTGAGTGTTATGCGGAAACTAATTTGACAATAAACTATTAAAAAAAAAAAAACAAAGATGCAAACACAAAGAAAAAAAAAATCCTACTGGAAGATAATGTGATCAGGCTTTAATTAATACAAATTAAGTTCTTATATAATCAATATTCTTTAATGAAATTGTTACTAAGTTTAACAAATAAAGAAGATTAAAACAAAGAGGCTCAATACATTGTTATTTTATTTTAACATTACTTAAACCATGTATATGCAGAATGAATTATTTGGTGTTTTAAAGGTGGAGTAAGTGTGTACTTGTACAGAGGAAAGCTCTCTATTTCTCTATAGGACAGGTCTAAGACACAATAGCAGTATTACTAGCTTCTCCAAGTAGCCCCACCAGGGAGCCTTCATCTTTCCCTGGTCAGACTAGAATGAGTTGGTAGTTCAAATTCCATTGCTCATTCAGTCTCCTGAAACTTCAAACGAGGGAGCCAATTATGATGGTGGGTGCTGGGTTGTAGACTTGTGTCCACCATTAATCAGACTGAGTCTGCCTCCAGTTCATATTATAAACTCCAGTGAGTGACACTCAGGTGGCACGGCTTTCAGTCAGGCCTGCATAGACTGAGTTTGAACTGATGAGCTGACATTCTGTAAGTGAGAGCTTGTTACTAGTCCCCTGAGTTTATCAAAAGCCACCAAGTACTTCCTTGGTGGACTACCGTATGCAGTAGCTAGTATTCACTTTTATATTGCCTTTTAAAGAGCAGGGCCTGGTTATTAGTAAAAAAGATAAGAAGTGTAAGGGATTTAGCATAGATGGCTAAAATAATAGTATGTTTTCTCTTCTGCAAGAGATAACATTATTTGTTTAGATAAGACAAGTAAAAACTGTGTGAAGTTATGATCTCACTTAAAAACATATTTATTTGAATTAACTTGGTGAAATATATGTTTAGAAATGATTCTGCACACTTGAAAATATTTACCTAAGATAAGAAAAATTGTAAGTTTAGAGACTTAAGAGAAATTACATTTTGATAAAGGACATTGGTATGTATGGTAAACATTGTTAGATTATTATAATGCTTATTTGCTAATCCTGAACAATGAATCTTTTGTAAATTAGTAGTTTTTATGCAGAGATGGTATGCATACCATAGAGGAGCATGATTAGTATTGAGTCAATGACTTCCCTTTTAAAGGGAGTAAGAATAAGAAGAGAATCTCATTCTAAACTGCTCCAACAGTTTATAATAAAACTTTTAAACTTCAAGTTGATTTTTAAATGTCGAAAAAGGAAAAGAAACTGAACTCATAGTCCAAATTAAACTAAAGAATAAGTATTTACAATTTTTAACATATTATTCTTAGAATGCCCAAGAATATCAGTGATCAAAAGGTTGCAATGGTTTGTTTTACATTTGCCCCCAGAGTGTGTATGTGCATTTTATATACTGATGACTCTTTTAATCTTGTAAGAACCACATCCAGCAATGAATCACATTCTTCGAGTGAATAATTCAGCCCTTGACGCCAACCTCTGAGGGGGAATATTGTGGTCATGCTGTCTGAACAGTGTGGTAGCTATGGCTACCTATATAATTCTTCGCAATGAAAAAAAAAGTGACAATGACATTAAATTTAATCAGGTTCCCCTTTTCTGTGGTTCCCACTGGGATGAGCCACTAGTGTCTTGCCTTAAATATTCAAAGGCCTTCCTGAGTAGTTTGCATGTGTTCATATCCTGGGACAATGTCCTGCTAATACAGAACAATAGATCTGTCATGTATTTCTCCTGCAAGTAGATGTGAGTCTGAAGTTCCTAAGTATAGGGTTTAAGGGCTGTCTTCCCCTCAGTGGTCATCTTTACTCAAGTCTTAACAAACAGCAGTAAGGAAATGTACATAGACACTAAAGTGTAATGAAGTTGATTATTTGAGTTGGAAACTCAAATGGGTTACAGAACCGTGTTGGCTAAATAATAAAGCTGCCTGGCATTATTTTCAGTCACACTTCAGCTAATATGAAAGACACAGTACAGAACATCACATGGCTAAAAAACATTTGAAACACATAGCTTAAGAAATATTTGGGAACAGAAGCTTAAAGTTGTTCCCATGTACTTCTGCACAACCCTTGAGGATAGCACTTTCTTTTAAATCATAATTGAGAAAAATCCAAGATATATTTTACATCTATTGTGCATTCCTGGGAGGATAAGCTAAGTTTTAATGTTCCAAAAAATGGAGGAAATGAAAGGATGTTCTTTATAATCGTTTATGAGCGTTTGCAATAGATCTGTGGGGGTTTAAAATCTCGCTTGCTTGCTCCAAATTTTGATATTGGAGAAAGTGAAGAAAGAGAAATGCAAATTTATTTCTTCTTTCTTTCTTTTTCAGGTAGACGAAACCAACCAACCAAACAAACAAAAACTATATAACAAAACACTATTTCTAGGTAAGAACTGCATTTGAAAGTAATTAATCGTACATGATACTTTCTATCATCTAAACAGAGTAACTCTGTCTTGGGTTGTATTAAATCCCTTAGTATTTGATATTAAAAACTGACCCTGACAATCTCATGTAGCATTAATTGATATATATGTGTGTGTGTGTGTGTGTGTGTGTGTGTGTGGCATATAATCAATCTAAGAGCAATATTTAAATGGTATACCAAAGCCATAATAAAAGCCATGATAAAAGATGAGCTTCACAATTCTATCAGACCTTTGAAGATACTTGCATAATTCTACCTGCTAACTTTCTTCTATTCTATATAAATAAAATAGAGGTAGAAAAGAAATCTATGATAAATACTGAACATTTCTTTGTTTTTCTTCTACCTTCTTCTCTCTTTTATTGAGTCTTAGATTCTATTGAAATCTTTGGGTTCTTTGTCTTGTAGATATGCATGTATAACTCCTATTAACATCAGTTTCATTGCATGAAAATTGTTAGTTCTCTGCACAACTGAAAAGAAGATTGATCCCTTTATAGCTTTTATGTTTTCTTTCAGTAGGTAGGTGTTTGAAGATGGACAACTTAAAATTGTCTGTAATGGCAAGATCATAGTCAAAGAAATGAGCTTATAAATCTGTAAGAAATTTATCCTCTAATGACATATCATTGACCTCAGAGTCATGGAAGAGTTCAAGGTCAACCAGTGAGACACTCACAGTGGTCAACTATTTTTGACTGACTGACACTTGTTTTTTTAACCTTTGAAAATGTGATTTCATGTTTATCAAACTTTGACATAAAGCATTGTGTGCAATATAGAAATAGGGACCTTATGCTATGGCTTTCTAATATAAATTTGACAGACAATATATTGGCATCCTCTTTAGGACAGATCAGTGTCAAGGGGGCAGGAGGTCAGGAATGAACAGTCTTATTGAATAGGTTTCAGTCAGAGAAGACAGGTTCCACAGGAAAACTGCCTTTCCAAATGGTCCCATTTGTAGACCTAAGACATTGCAACTCAACTCTCTCTACTCTTCCTATTGTTTGGCAACAGGGAGATAGAACAAATCAGTAACCTATGCACATATGCCAAAGATGACATGAGATCATTGTTTAGTGTACAATGAAAAGGAATCCAGAGAGAATTTTATGTGGGTGTGGGGCTGACCCTAGAAAAAAAAAGGTAGTAGGGAAAGTTTGTCTTCATGACTTTTTATGCCTTACTACTTTATTTTCCCTCCCTCATGGTTACTCTTCTTGAATATTTCTTGAATTTTTGCCAGTAAAGTGTTAGCTGATAAGTGCTTAGTGTCTGAACCTATTCCAGAATATCTGAAAGGGTCTTGAAATCTATTATTTTGGCCTTAAACTGTATAGTACGTACCTGGCTTTAACGCTCTCACATCTGTCTTTCCTACTCAGCTCTTGTTTTGATAATAGAAGCTAGCATTTGAAGAAATCATGTGTTTCTTTATCTCATATTTGCCAGTGGGTTTGTCTGCATGGAATCCTTGAATCTGAAAGAGTTTATCAGTAAGCAATTGGTTTGCTACTTTAGAAACTTATTGGGCTTTGCATTAGGTTTGGTGATTCTTTGGCACTTCTTATATCTCAAAAATATCACATTAAAATTATTTTTGTTTTGAAAAAGCAACCTTCTAGAAAAGTGACCCTTAAACTCCCCATGTTTTCTGAGGGAAAAATAAGAACTCAAAGAATAATGATATTTTAATATATATGACCTCATTATATAGAGATTTCAATGTGGACATTTAGGCTATAATCATGGCTTGTATTAAAATCAGTTGTTACTGGGGCGCCTGGGTGGCTTAGTCGGTTGGGTGTCTGACTTTCGCTTAGGTCATTATCTCCCGGTTCTTGGGTTCGAGCCCCGCATCGGGCTCTGTGCTGACTGCCAGCTCAGAGCCTGGAGCCTGTTTCAGAGTCTGTGACTTCCTCTCTCTCTGACCCTCCCCTGCTCACACACTCTCTCTCTCTCTGTCCTAGAAATAAATAAAACATTAAAAAAATTAAAAAAAAATCAGTTGTTACTGTTGCTAAACCCTTTGAAAGTAAGTTGCAGACATCATTATGTTTTGTTTATTTTTTAAATTTAAATTTAACTTAACATACAGTGCATATTGGTTTCAGGAGTAGAATTCAGTGATTCATCACTTACAGATGACACCCAGTGCTCATCAGAACAAATGCCCTCCTTAATAGTCATCACCCATCTAGCCCATCTCCCACTCATCTCCCTCCATCAATCAACCCTTGGTTTGTTCTCTATAGTTAAGAGTCTCCATGATATTTTATTCTTAGGCATATTGGTATGTGTCTCATTCCTACAGAATCTCAATACTATTTTCCCCAGAATTTGAAATGAATATAATAATAGCTTCTAAATTTAGGCCATGTTCAAATTTCCTCAATTGTCCCCCAAATACCCTTAATATAGCTATATAGTTTTCCTCCCCCCTTCCTCCCTCTCTCCATCTTTGTCTCCTTACCCCTTTCCTTCCTTCTTTCCTTTTCTTCCTTTCAATCCAGAGTCTAATCAAAAATTACACATTGCATATAGTTATTATTAGATTAAAAGACTAAAAGTCTAAATAGCCTCCTTAAATCTAGAATATTTTTAGTCCCACTGTCTTTATTTTATCAGGATTGTTGTATTTTTGAAGAGTCCAAACCAAGGACTGGATTGTCTTTCAGAATGTTCCACAATTGGGATTTTTCTAATTATATTCTAATGATTAGATTTAGGTTAACAATTTTTGTTAAGAATACAACGTAGGTTATATTGAGGAGATTCATATTGATATTATAATTTTTAACTCTATACAATAAGCACATATTAATCTATTTTGAATTACCTACTCAAAATTGTAAAAATTCTGTGTCAATTAGAAAGAAGAAAATTTAGTTTATATTTCATTGGTTATAGATAAAATAAAACAACATTTAATATTTTTATTAATTTTTCTTTTGTGAATTTATTCATTATTTCTTTTATCCATCAAATAAGTTGGCTTATCAATGTACTTTTACCAGTTTTATCAAATTTAGTGCCAATATTTCTGAAGGGATCCTCTTATCACTTTTAAATGTGAAATTGAAAATAAAAAAATCCAGGCTCAGTGCTGGGTGTGGAGCCTGCTTAAGATTCTCTCTCCATTTACCTCTTAGTACCCCCGCCCCCCAACCTTATGCTCTCTCTATAAGAAAACATAATAATAAAACAAAAGAATACAAAATAAACTCTCTCTCTTCTTTTGTAGTTAATAGACGGCTTCTAACTGGTTCCTTAAACTGACTGTGCAGTATAACCTGTGTATGCCTCCTATGATATCAGCTAGCATTTTGTATTTTATGCTGGGCTTTATTTTAGCTTTAATCATTTGGCACCTACAAAGTGTGTTCACTGATATACACACATCAAACATCTTAGTAATCAAGTATCTTTATGATGAAGAATATCATGAGTTAAAATAGAAAAAAAAAATTAGAGTTTTACCATACCAACACATGATATAGGTATAGGCAGGTACACTTACAGAACTTAAAACTATCTAAAAATTCTTGACACTAATAGCAAGTAGGCGAATTTGAAGGATAGGCAGAGGACGATGGGATGCAACCCACCACACATTTGGTTGATCCTCGATACAATCTAAGTTATTTAGTTTAGGTTTACTTAGGATATGAAGAGAAGCAGAAAGAGTAGTCTATAGTCTTCATCTTGAAAAGGACATTCTTACTTCTCAGAAGATAAAAAGTTGTGTAACTAGTCTAGTGATGGCTCCAGGGGACCTACAAAATTTAACTGTATACCAATGCCACCTATTTCATAATAGACGCTAGTAGATCATTAGTAGTTAGTAGACATTTAGGAAGATGTTCAGTTGAAGTTTGAAAGAGAACAGAGTGTGACATCCAGAGTATACAAGATGTCTCCTAAAAGTAGCAAATGTTTTGGTAGATCTTGTCCTTAATTTCCTAGGCTCAAACACATAATTTTGTCAACACTTAAAAGAATAAGGATGTATCTGTAGTTGATTGTTTCTCAGTATTTTTTATTCCTTCCTGGATAAGGATAATGTATTGACACCTTCTTAAACTCAGGCGAGGCTAGGTGACTTGCCTTGCTGCCATAATTTCTGGGTAGAATTTTTTTATGTTCTGTTTCTCTAGCGCTACAACAACAACCTATGATGTTCCTGTTAGGAGATATTCTGTAAGGCTGAGATTCCAGACAAGGATCACATGGACCAGATCTGTAGATGCCTGTGTTGTAATCACTGAGATTTGCGGTAAGCAGTGTGTGTGTGTGTGTGTGTGTGTGTATGTGATTTATCTCAGAATAACTTCTCCTGTTCTTATGGATGAAATCTCTCAAGGATGCTCTAATGCTAACCAAGACTGATGTGTGTACTGAGACAAATTTTCAAATATAAAGTAAAACTAGAATCCATATGGGCCAGAATACTCCTATGTGTATGACTATTACATTCTTACACTGAGATAGAGCTTAAGTGGAAAGTTGAATTATAGACCCGATATCCTTAGTCATGAATTTTTGTTCTTTCAGAGTGGATTTTGTTTCAGGAAATAGCGCTAACCAAAATTATTTGGAACTAAATGTAATGTATTAAGGCGGTTACAATTTACAATTTCAGAAAAATAACTATGAGTGAGAGAGCAGTTGTCAACTTCCTTCCTGAAAAATAGCAGGAATTCTCACCCCTCCTTTTGTCAAAATACTTAGAGATTTTAAAAATAATTTTTGTGATATTTGCCATTATTTTAATTAGATCTAAGACATCCTCATTCTGTAATATCCTACAATTTTTTTTTCCTGATGATTTAGAATGTTGTCCTTTACCTCAGATGTAATTTCTATTCTAGATAACCAAGTTTTAACAAGGATCAGGGTGATTACTTTAGAATAAGGCATACAGTGCAGTCTTAGACATTTTCTCTACCATTTTTGAAACTATGTTTATGAAGTTTAAACCACTGACTGATAAGTACATAATTCTAGCAAACTATGTAAGTCTCTTAAAAAGGCTAAAAACACCTACAAAATTAAGCCCCATTTTTTATTTATTTATTTTTTAATGTTTTATTTATTTCTAGGAGAGAGAGAGAGACAGCGTGAGCAGGGGAGGGTCAGAGAGAGAGGGAGTCACAGACTGAAACAGGCTCCAGGCTCTGAGCTGGCAGTCAGCACAGAGCCCGACGCGGGGCCCGAACCCACGAACCGCGAGATCATGACCTAAGCGAAAGTCGGACGCTTAACCGACTAAGCCACCCAGGCGCCCCAATTAAGCCCCATTTTTTAATTTAAAAAATTGGTTTCCTGTTTATTTATTTATTTATTTATTTGAGAGAGGGAGAGACAGAGTGTGAGTGGGGGAGGGTCACAGAGAGGGATGGACAGAGAGACGGGAATACAGAATCCGAAGTAGGCTCCTGGCTCTGAACTGTCAGCACAGAGCCCAACAGGGGCCTCAAACTCATGAACCGTGAGATCATGACCTTTGCCAAAGTTGAATGGTTAATCCAGCCAGCCACTCAGGTGCCCCAAGCCCCATTTTAAAAATACAAATAGATTTATAGATTTGTCTCTTTTGATCAGGTAACTTTGTAACGTCATAGTGATTTTTTGATTTGTTTTGTTAACTGAGTCTCAAACCTATGCTTGTAGAACTCATTTAATGAAAGAAATTTCTTCCCTCTGGAGTACTATTAGGATGGATTTTGCAAAGTTATTGTGGTCCTTGGATTCACTAGGGGAATTTAAATTTTCAATACACAATAGAAATTAATATATTGGAACTATAAACTCAAGTGTTTATTTCCATGCTAACTTTTGCTGAAGATACAAATGTCCGAAATATTTAATAAAAAAAGTCTACCTACCCAGATTAAGGATGCCTGGAACATCAGTCTGAAGGAAAATCCACCCAGTATTAACCAATCTTCAATTACAGAAAAAAAGTTGTTAAGTGATAAGCATTTTTTTCCCCACTTAGTGTACACTTGCCAGTTTGGGGGCAGTTCAGCACCGCTGTCTGTCTTTATTAGAACTCTTGTGTCCCAGATGGAGAATCTCCATTGTTTGTATATTTCATGAGAGATTGAACTCACTTCCCACTGTGGAAACTGAGGGGGTCAGGGCATGTGATTTAGACCTGGCCAAACAGACACTTCTTTCTCTCATGACTTTGGAATTTTGAGTGAAAGACACAAAGGGTGGCAGAAGGTTATTCACTGCATCTGTGATCAAATCTTTCTTGCTAAGGGACCATTGCTGCCAGGCTTTTTTTTTTGGACTTACCCTTAGAAACCCCCCACTTACTATTTTAAAAAGCTGATTCTTTAGCCCTTGTCAATTCTATGACTCTTGATTTGCTTCTAGTGCATTATCTGCTGCTAAAGTTAGTCATAGTCAGTTTCTCTGGCTTGTAACCAAGAAACATTTCTATTGAAGACAATGGGAAGAGTTAAAGTTTTTTAAGTTTACATGATAATGAATATGTAACACTCAGTTTGAAGGTTTAGGAGACTACAGATGAGTGCAGTTAAAGCAACAAGGATATTTCACATTTTTGTCCACCAAATTAGCAAGAATGAAAAAGATAAAACAACACATTAAAGAGAGAAGGAGAAAGCCTCACATTCAGTGTTGATATGATATAAGTTTATAATATTAATCTATACTACAGTACAGTACAATTAATCTATAGTATATATAGTATAGTACATCTTTAGCATAGTATAGTACAGTTTGGTGCAAGTTAACTTTTAAAATGAGGATATTCTTTGATTTAGCAATCCCACTCCAAGTACTGGCTTCTAAAAAATAATAGCTCTTCATGTTTTTGCATATTGCTGTCTAGTTTTCTCAGCACCATTTGTTGAGGAAACATTCTTTTTCCCATTGGATATTTTTTTCTGCTTTGTCAAGGGAAACACAACCAAAAATAAATTATTGGGACTACATTGATATGAAAGCTTCTGCAAAGTGAAGGAAACAATCATTAAAACTAAAAGGCAACTTACAGAATGGGAGAATATATTGGCAAATGATATATCTGATAAAGAGTTAATATCCAGAGTATATAAAGAACTTACAGGGGCACCTGGGCGGCTCAGTCAATTAAGTGTCCAACTTTGGCTCAGTTCATGATGTGTCAGTTTGTGAGTTTGAGCCCCTCATCGGGCTCTCTGTTGTCAGTGTGGAGTCTGCTTTGGATTCTCTGTCTCTCTTTCACTGCCTCTCTCAACTGATGCAAACTCTCTTTTTCTCTCTCTTTCAAAAAAAATTAAGAAAAAAGAACTTATAAAACTCAGTACCCCCAAAATAAATAATCCAATTAAAAAATAGGCAGAGGACATGAATAGACATTTTTCCAAAATAACATACAAATGGTCAACAGACATATGAAAAGATACTAAATATCAGTCATCATCAGGGAAATGCAAATCAAAACCACAATGAGAGTCACTGGATGGGCTCAGTCTGTTAAGTGTCGGACTTTGGCTCAGGTCGTGATCTCCAGCCCTGAATCAGACTCTCTGCCGTTAGCACAGAGCCTGGAGCCTGCTTTGGATCCTCTGTCCCCGTCACTCACTGCCCCTCCTCTACTGGTTCTCTCTCTCTCTCTCTCTGTCTCTCAAAATAAATAAATTAATTTAAAAAAAAACACAGTGAGATATCTCCTCACACCTGTCAGAATGGCAAAAATAATAACACATGAAACAACACTATTGACAGTGATGCAGAGAAAGGGGAACCCTCTTGCACTGTTGGTGGGATTGCAAACTGGGGTGCAGCCACCCTGGAAAGCAGTATGGAGGTTCCTCAAAAAGTTAAAATAGAACTGCCCTACAATCCAGTAATTACACTACTAGGTATTTACCCAAAGAATACAAAAATACTAATCCAAAGGTATNGGTGAATGGATAATATATATAATGGAATATATATATATATAATGGAATATGTATATATATAATGGAGTATATATATATATAATGGAATATTACTCAGCCATAAAAAGGAACAATCTTATCATTTGCAATAACATAGATGGGACTAGAGAGATTTCTTCAAACAAAATAAGTCATTCAGAGAGAAGCAAATACCATATGATTTCATTCATATGTGGAATTTAAGAAACAAAACAAATGAGCAAAGGGACAAAAAAAAGAGAGAGAGGCAAACCAAGATACAGACTGTTAACTATAGAGAACAAAGTGATGGGGACAAGAAGGGAGGGGGGTGTGGGGATGGGTTAAATAGGTGATGGGGATTAAGGAGTGCACTTGTGATGAGTGCCAGGTGTTGTATGGAAGTGTCAAGTCACTATATTGTACACCTGAAATTAATATTACACTGCATGTTAGCTAACTGGAGTTTATATAAAAACTTATAAAAATAGCCCCTGTTAGAAAATATATATGCACAAAGATTCTCACTGAAGCAGTTGGAGAATATAACACTGACAAAACCCCAAATTTCCATCAGTAAGAAATTGTTTAAATAAATTGTGTAGTGTATACATACAATATTATGTTTTGCAGTAATTAAAATACATAGGAATAGGGGCGCCTGGGTGGCTTAGTCGGTTAAGCGTCCGACTTTCGCTTAGGTCATGATCTCGCGGTTCGTGGGTTCGGGCCCCGCGTCGGGCTCTGTGCTGACTGCCAGCTCAGAGCCTGGAGCCTGTTTCAGTCTGTGACTCCCTCTCTCTCTGACCCTCCCCTGCTCACGCTGTCTCTCTCTCTCTCTCTCTCTCTCTCCTAGAAATAAATAAAACATTAAAAAAAACAATTTAAAAAAATAAAATACATAGGAATATATTTGTTGACAGAGAAAAATATCCATGACATTTCTTGATAAACATAATTTTAAAATAATTTCAGATTTATTTTTTAAAAAAAGTGCTGAGGTGCCTGGCTGGCTCAGTTGGTTAAGTAACTGACTCTTGGCATGGTTTGTGAGATTAAGCCTGGAGTCGGACTGTGCACTGGCAGGGCAAAGCTGCTTGGGATTCTCTCTCCCTCTCTCTCTGCCTCTCCCACTCACTCTCTCAAAGTAAATAAATATTTTTAAGAATTAGAAAAAGTGCTAAAATTTGTATGACATTTCAAGGGACTCTGAATAGCTGAAATTCTTGAAAAAGAACAAAGTTAAAGGTCTTATACTTCCTAATTTGAAAACTTATTATGAATTTGTAATAACCAAGACAGTGTGGCATTGGCATAAAGACAGACATATAGGTCAATGTAACAGATTAGATAGTGAAAAATACCTCTCACATATATGATCAAATGATTTTCGACAAGGATGACAAGACTATCCAGTGGGGAAAGGATAGTTTCTTCAACAAATGCTGTTAGCAAAACTGGATATCGACATGCAAAAGAATTAAGTTGGACCTTATCTAATGCCGTGTACAAAAATTAACTCAAATGGAGCAAAGACCTAAACCTGAGACCTCAGTTAGTGGTAGAATTACCACATGATCCAGCAATTCCAATTCTGGGTATATATCCAAAATAATTTAAAGTAGAATCTCAAAGAGATATTTGCACACCTGTGTTGATAGCAGCACCGTTTATAATAGACAAGAGGTACAACAACCCAAATATCTATAGATGAATGAATGGATAAACATATGTGGATGTGAATGGTATATGCAATTCGGCCTTTAATAAATTTTTTTTAAATGTTTTATTTATTTCTAGGAGACAGAGAGAGACAGCGTGAGCAGAGGAGGGTCAGAGAGAGAGGGAGTCACAGACTGAAACAGGCTCCAGGCTCTGAGCTGGCAGTCAGTACAGAGCCCGACACGGGGCCCGAACCCACGAACCGCGAGATCATGACCTAATAAGCGAAAGTCAGACGCTTAACCGACTAAGCCACCCAGGCGCCCCGCAATTCGGCCTTTAAAAAACAAAGTTCTGACTATTATGGACTGAATAGTCATAGTTTCTGTGTTCCCCAGAAATTCGTATGTTGACATCTTAATCCCCAATGTAATAGTATTAGGAGGGCCTTTGGGAGGTACTTGGGTTTTCATTAGGTCATGTGGGTGGAGACTCCATGAGAGAGTTATTGTCCTTCTATGAAGAGGAAAAGGCTAGAACTTTCTCTTTCCATCATATGTGGACATAGCAAGCAGTCCACAAGCCAGAAAGAAAGCTTTCACCAGAAGTGGCCCGTGCTGGCACCCTGAGTTTCCCATTTCTGCAACCGGGAGAATGAAATATCCACTGTTTAAGCTAGCCAGTCTATGGTATTTTGTTATAGCAGCCCAAGCTGACTTAAGACACTGACACACACAACACGTGGATGAAGTTTGAGGACACTGAGCTAAGTGAAAAAGCCGGTCACAAAAGACAGATACTGTAAGATTCCACTTACATGAGGTGTTTAGGGTAGTCAAATCCATAGAGATGGAAAGTCGAATGGGCAGTCACCAGAGACAGGAGGGAGGGGGAAATGAGGAGTTGTTCTCTAGTGGGTATAGAGTTTTATTTTTGCAAAATGAAAAGTTCTGAAGATTGGTTGCACAACAATGTGAATAACATCTTAACACTACTGGACTTTACATTCAGAAATGGCTCAGAGGATAGATTTTATGTTCTGTGTTTTTTACCAGAATTAAAAAATGGAACTACATGAATGAGTTCCAAAAAATAAATAATTTAAATTTAAAGTGAAAAATCAAGAATATAGTGCGAAGAGTTCCCATATCCCTCTCACCTGATTTTGCTTATTGTTAACATCTCATTAGCCTGGCACATTTGTCACAAGCAATGAATCCATATTGATACATTATTTTTTTTCTATGTCAGTCATTTTTTAAAAAGTTAATTACATTTTTATGTTTATTTATTTTTGACAGAGAGAGGCAGAGCACAAGTGGAGGCGGGGCAGAGAGAGAGAGGGAGATACAGAATCTGAACCAGGCTCCAGGCTCTGAACATGATGCAGGGCTCGAACTCATGAGCTGTGAAATCATGACCTAAGCTGAAGTCAGATGCCTAACTGACTGAGCCACCCAGGTGTCCCTAATTAATTATTTAAAGAACCCAGAGGGGCCAAAAATAAAAGCTAACTCTTGAGTCTCAGTAGCAGATAGACCCATTCTTTCTTCTGTCCTCTCATCTGTCATCTGGGCTCTGCTCTAATCTCAAATTCTTTATTTCTTTTTCCAACTAAGAACAAATAAAAATGAAAAAAGGCTCCTGGATACATCAGTGGATGCAGAAAGGTATTGGAGATGGGCTTGAAAAATGCTATTTATGCTAGTGATTTTTGAGCTTCGGTTAAGCTGGTTAAAAGGTCCATTAATCATCCCTTATTTCCTAGTTAGACTTTTGTAGACTCTTGCGAAAGTGTCCATCGTAGTCTAAGAATACATCAGAGTTTGGGGAGGGGTACTGTGGCATTTTCCCAGGGATGGTGACTCCCATGTATGACCTACCATCTCTTGCGAGGCTTCCTGATACCTGTACCTGTGCTTGGTGCCTGGAACTGCAGACACAGTTGATGGAAACATGAATAAGGGGAACTTTTTACATCACAGCCACCTACATCAACCTGCTTTCTCTGTCTACCAGGTGAAAGTCTCCTTCTATTTTAAAAGTAGAGCACCCCTATCTTCATCCTGGAAGGCTGAAGATTTAACGATGTCCAATAGATTTTCAGAAGGTTGCCCTAGAGAACTGAGTATTAACCAGTATGTGAAAAAAAACTGCCTAAAGCCAGGAGAGCTTGACAAAAATTAGGGAAAACAGTAATAGGCTCAGATAGGGTCAGGGGTAGAACCTGCTCCCATCAGGTACAATGGAAAGCCTCAAAATCCACAGGGTAGTGGATAGAGGAGTTTAGTACTAGAGTAAATACAGCACAACTCTTACCTAACAAATGGAAATGGAAATACAGTCTTGTAAGGTTCTGATGCTATGTGTGAAGTGGCATACTACTACTTGAAGATAGTGGTAAGTGAAAATGAGTACTTGGTGATGGCCCTTAAGCCACCACTAAAATAATAAGACAAAGATTTATAGCTAATAAACTGGAGAAAGAGAAAAAAAAGGAACTGTAGAAAAGGATTAGTTCAAAGGAAGTCTGAGAAAGAGGAAGAGAGAGAGACAAGAACAGGTGGGACAAATAGAAAACAAATATCAAGATGGTAGATTTAGACCTAACCCTACCAATAATCACATTACATACAATTGGTTTAAGGTCATAATGAGACATTATAAAGGTGCAGATATTTGTTTTCCACAAATATTCTTCTCCCTTTCTCAAATAGTAAAACTCTGAGTATTACCTGCGTACATGATTACCCAATAGAGACAACGTTTCCCATCCACCCTTGCAGCCACATGTAGTCATATGATTAAGTCCTGGCCAAAGGTCCATAAACACAAGCATTGTGTACATATCTCAGATGTGTCCCTGAAAGAGTTGTCTTGTACACTCTGCTTATTCACCTTCTCCACAGGTTGGGAGATGGTGAGAGATGGAAGAGCCAACTTGGACCATCTTGTAACTGGATGAAGAAGTGACACGCCAAGAAAGGTAGGGTAACACTACCGACCCTTGGCTGTATAGCTCTGAACTACTTCAAGAGAGAGCTATCAACTTCTATCACATACAAGCTGCTTTCTTAATTTGGCTTACCCCAAAGCCTACTCTGAGATAAGGACTTGTTTGCCGTTAATTTATTTGGGAAGTCATCCTAGGAAGCAAAAGCAAGAGAGAAAAGGCAATAAAGGGTGCACTGATGTGTAGGTAACTGCTGGAGGCACATCCTATGGGAGATGCCCCAGGAAACTCATATTAAAATCACCCTGCAGTATGAAGGGATTCTGGGACATTTACCGACTAACTCCCATTCCCACTGGATGGTGTTTTTTCCCTATGGCATTTATTCTCCAGGGCTGTCACTTTTGCAGAAACCACTTTCATGTGCCACTGCAGGTGAAGCAGTCAGCAAGTGGGGAGAAAACTTGCAAGTATGTTTTCTCATGTGAAAGTAGCCCCGCTGTCACAATTAAAATGGAAAATTGGGGCACCTGGGTGGCTCAGTCGGTTAAGCGTCCGACTTCGGCTAGGGTCATGATCTCACGGTTCATGGGTTTGAGCCCCACATCGGGCTCTGTGCTGACAGCTAGCTCAGAGCCCGGAGCCTGTTCAGAATCTGTGTCTCCCTCTCTCTCTGACCCTCCCCTGCTCACGCTGTCTCTCTCTCTCAGAAATAAATAAAGCATTTTTTTTTAATGGAAAATTTCTGGGGCACTTGGGTGGCCCAGAGTCAGTTGAACATCTGACTTTGGCTCAGCTCATGATCTCATGGCTTATGGGTTCCAGCCCTGCCTTGGGCTCTGTGCTACCAGAGCCTGCTTCAGATTCTATGTCTCCTTCTCTCTCTGCCCCTCCCCCACTTGCACTCTGTCACTCTCTCTCTCAAAAATAAATAAACATTAAAAAAATAAGAAAGTTGTAATTACTTACTATTTTGCTCCAGAGATATTGGACTCAATCCTTTCAAAAATAGTGCAGCATCACTATTTTTTCGATAACTGCTTTATGGAATAAGAATAAGCATTAAGCACTCAGATTTGTGTAATCAACTAACACTTCACAAATTTGGTATAAAACCACTGATATATGGCCTTTGTAATTTTAATAATTACCTATTTTCCATTATTTGTTTAAAATTTTCAAGTCTAGCTGGTCATTTCTTTTACTATTTATTATGGATATTCTGGCATCATCGGTTAGCTAATAATACCGTAAATACCCACCTTCTTTACTTGTTTGTCACATTACAAATTCCCAGACACCATACCTTAAATATTTTTACTAGTAAATGCAATATGTGTTTTATGTTGGGGTGATAAGTTATGTGCCCAGCACGTGGCCTTTGGCTTCTCATTTAATGCACAGTAGGTGTAAATTGATATATCACAGCACAGCTTTTCTGAGGGCTATAACTAGACTGTCCCTACAGCTGGTTTGCAGTAGAGAAAATTCTCTTCTAAAAGAGCTACCACTTTGTGCTCATGTCCAATATTTAAAGATTTCCTTCTTGGATGTGCCATGTGTTTCACAGATTCAACTTTGTAGAACTTTAAGAAAGGTCTTGGAGAAGTTCAAGCATTTCAGGTAAGAAATTGTTTATTTTTACATTGCTAGTAATTAGGAAGTTAGTTTTTCATTACTAAGGTTTGAAAAATATATACTTTGGGGAGATACTAGCATAAGATCTGATAGACATTTCAAAGTTATCTTGGAGGGCATGAAGATGCTAAAAGTTTTTAATGTTATATTTTGTAAACATATAAGTGGAAATCAGGATATCATTCAAAGATGAATGACCACCATTTAATTTTTAAAAAACAGTTCTTTAATGACTGTATTTAGATGTACCATTCAAGCCAGTTTTAGCACACTCAAGATTTTGGAAATGAGATTATACAGTTATTCCCCCCATTAAAACGAAGGTTTCAGAATCCAGTACTACTAGATTCCATTATTACTGCCCAAACTATTGTTACTGCCCAACCCCAACAACAATATAAGTAAGGTGAAGACTTTCAATGATGAGAATAATTTGAAAGAATACATGATCAAAGTCTTCTGGTGTGACAGCTGATGGTGGGTGAAATGGTACTTATTTTCAGAGTATGAGATTGACAGTTATAGAATAATGCTGCAAGATGAAGTTGCCAGAAAAATCATTATTATCTACACTGTTCTTGGGAGTATCAGTTAGTGTAAACCCATATATAGGGTAATTTGGTAATATTTCTCAAAAAATAAAATGTGCCTTTGGTCCAGCAATTCCATTGCTAAGAACTTATCCTACTTCAACTAACATACAAAAATAATATGTACTTGGATGCCCACTTCAGCAGATTGTAATAATGCAAGAACTAGAAACAACTTAAATATTAAGAAATTAAGTAAATTATAGAATAATCATGCATGTGATGACATTTAACTATTACAAAGAATGAAGTTTATTTTTATGTACCAATGTGGAAATCTTCCAATATATAGTTTTAGGGGACAAAAGAATGCAGAGAAGCAGGCATATTATGTTTCTTACATGCATAAAATAAATGTGTGTGTGTGTATGTGTACTCTTGTATGTATCCCCAAATTTTCTATGATGAAACCCAAGAAACTATAATTTTATAGTTCACTCTGGAGTGAGACTTAAGTTTGGAGTATAGAGTTATTTATTTTTCGCTTACTGCCTTTAGTCTATTTGAATTTATAAAAAGAAAGGTATGTGCATATGTAATTTTTGTAATAAACAATTACATTAAAAATAGAATTGAACTATTTTTAAAGACCTCTAACTTACGGATAATCAAACTATAGAGAAAAATAATAACATAGATTCACTGATATTCTAATTCTAATCTTTTTCAAACACACTACCTCCAAGGAATGACTTGGATAAATTGATTTTTTTCCCCAGTGTTTCTTAATTATTTTTGATAGAGAGAGACAGAGGGAGAGAGAGAGAGCTCAGGAGCCAGGGAGGGGTAAAGAGAGAGAGTCCAAAACAGAGTCCAAAGCAGGATCCAGACTCTGAGCTGACAGCACAGAACCCGATGAGGGGCTCGAACCCACAAAGCGTGAGATCATGACCTAAGCCGAAGTAGGACTTAAGCGACAGAGCCACCCAGGGGTCCCTGATAAATTGGTATTTGATGATTTTTAGTTGTCTTTGATTTTGCTTCTTTCATTTGGTTTGTTTGGTTTGTTTATTTATTTAATTCTGGGTTTTTGAGACTAATCATTTGTCCTGATCTTTTTCCTATAAAAAAATACTGGTTTACTAAAGCTATAACCAAATGTCACAGACATGGTTTATTTTTCCATCCTGTTAAGTTGTTACAAAATAGCCACAGGCAAATTCCATTCTGGCAAATTCTCCCTTATGAGTACTGGGGGGGTTGGAATGGGTCCTAGGGAGAATTGCTACAGGATTTGCTCGCCATTGTCTCCGGGAGGATCATGGGCTCCTATCTTTCCTTACTGTATTTAGTCTCTGAAAATGGGGCCTGAATATGATGTAGAAAGTTCCTTCCCAAGAAGAGTCCTTTCTTTGTTGCTCAAGCTGCAGGGGTGTTTTGAGAAGCGCTTGTAGTCTGGAAGGAGAGCTTCTTTGTTTTATGTAATTTTTATTGGTGAAGTATTTAAAAATACTTTTATTGTCATTTATAATTTGGAAAGTATTGAAAAGTATAAAGATGCAACTATCAATCCTTTTATCCATCAGTCAGTCAAACATGCACAATTACACCCTCCATGGGCATTTGTTAATATTATATTACTATTTAGTACTTTTGTGCATTTTGAAATACATAGTTTCATTAGATGTATCTATCACCTTATACTCTTTTTTTTGTCTAAGTTATATGCATTTTCTCTCATTGTTGAAAACTATTCCTAAACATAAATTTTCACAGATGCTTAATAGTCCATTCTGAATTTACATATTTTGCTCCATTCATCTAAATTTGGATATTTAAGTCACTTCCATTTAAGATTTTTATCCATTATAAAGAAGGCTGCAAATAAAACTTTCTATAACAATTCTCATCTATAGTTCTGATGATAATTTTATTTGTTTCTGTTTCCTTTTTAAATTTTTGTGCATATTTTGGAATAAGGCCACTCTCTAAGGTTTTGTTTTTTGTTTGTTTGTCTTTTTTAATTACTGAAAGCTTCACACATGTACTCAGGCAAACTACCCATCTCAGATTGATGGAAGAGGATTACAGAGATGTCAAGGTTGCTTGAACTGGTAGCATCTGTATTTATTTACCTGTATGTATTAGAATAGTGAACAAAAAAGCACAGGAAAAAATTGGATTAAAATGGTTGAAGGGACCATAGCTCTCATGTATGGTCATTAGTTCATCATCATTCTCATCAAGTGCTTTATAAACAAAATAAATTTAAGTATAATCATGAGTTGATGTTTAATAAGTTGTTTCACTTCAGAATTCATTTAAAGTGAGAGTTTTCTGGGGCTTGGTCAGTTGAGTGTCCGACTTCGGCTCAGGTCGTGATCTCACGGTTAGTTTGTTCGGGCCCATGTCCGGTTCTGTGCTGACGGCTAGCCTGGAGCCTGTTTTGGATTCTGTGTTTCCCTCTCTCTCTGATCCTCCCCCCTGCTCATGCTATCTCTGTCTCTCAGAAATAAATAAAAATACTTTAAAAAAATAAAAATAAATAAAGTGAGAGTTTTCTTGCTTGAAATATATAAAGGACCATAAAAAAGGGGATTTGACTGTCAAATGACAGCACACAGGGTTAGAGGAAAAACCCAAGCCCTCCTTGTGTTATTTAACTCCTAAGTCATGTAGAATATCTATTTTCTTAAAGGGGAATGGAGTTGTTACTCAATTCATGCACAGGTAGATTAGCCCCTTTACATGTAGGGAGTCCTCACATTGCACAGTAGTGTGGGGCAGTAAAAACAATTGTGCAAATGATCTTAAAATCTATAGGGGAAAATCATGATTGTTCCGTGATCTTTAAATATTTTTTTGTCAAAACATTAAAAATATCTTTACTGTTTATACATGTGTGTACATGGTTAAGTGTTTATTAAACACACAAAAAATAGTAAAAGTAATGTTTAGTACACTGTAATATAAAACATATTGATGTGTTTTATTTGTAGAAACTTAGGTATAGTTTCAACAATGCTTGTCTTCTTGTATAACTTACAAGGAGTAAAACCTTTTCTGTGTTGGCCAATTGTAGTGCTCATTGTTTAAATGTTTATTTTGAAAGAGAGAGAGAGAGAGAATGAGCGCACGAGCAGGGGAGCACGGGAGGGGAAGAGAGAGAATCCTAAGAAGGATCTGTGCTGTTAGCGCAGAGCTGGACACGGGGCTGGAACCCACGAACCATGACCTGAGCCAAAATCAAGAGTTGGAGGCTTAACCGTCTGAGCCTCCCAGGTGCCCCTGTTTTACTCGTTTTAAGTTTGGATCAACTCCTCACGTTCCCAACATTCCTACTCCTATGGCTGTGATGTTGGAAAATATATTTGAGAATTCCTTTTGTGTAAAGCTTTTTGCTGGAGTCATTTCCTCTGGGACATATTTATGTTTTTTATAATGATCATTTTTCCCATTTACATTTGCTTTCACAAAGTTTCTCTTACTGGAGTTTCTAATGGTACCGGCGTCTACATTCCCATGATCAACTATTCCCTCTATAACTGCATTTATGTCTGATTTTAATTTTATAATTTCTGACTTTCTTTTCTTTGCTCTACTCTTAACTTTGTTGTCCACTTTGCTCTTTTGATTATCCATTTTAGCAAAATGTCACCTGAGTCTGTCTCCAGGGAACAGACACAGCAGAACTACACACTTTACTGCCTGTGCATGAATTGAGGAACAGATGTTCAGTGATCAATCACCAACAGACTTTGAAAAGAAGTGATGTGATTGCTTTCTAATCATGAGGCATGTCTTTTACTTATGTAGTGATTTGTGGACTGAAGACCTAGCAGAGAAGTTAGTACTTCGTGTAATGGTACTGAATATACTGTGGTAACTGAAAATTGAAAATTTGGAGGACGTGTGTTATTTAACTGATACGTGGTAACTGAAATTTCTATATATGAGAATCATGCAAAGTCAGGACTGCATGTACTCTCTGCTTAAACTGGAATATTATAATTCTGTCAGAGTTTCTGAGATTGGAGTTAAATAAATTATTATTTATCACAAAACAAAGTGAAAGTCTAAATCTTGTTTAGTTTGCTGGTGCATGTTATTTTCTGACATGATTCTTGGGTCAAAAGTTTAAAAAATATTTTTTAAGGTTTATTTATTTTTGAAAGAGAGAGAGAGAAAGAGAGAGAGAGAGAAAAGAGAGAATGAATGGGAGAGGGAAAGGGGCAGAGAGAGAGGGAGACTCAGAATCTGTAGCAGGCTCCAGGCTCTGAGCTGTCAGCATGAAGCCCCATGCAGGACTCGAACTCATGAACTGCAAGATCATGACCTGAGCTGAAGTCAGGCCCTTAACAGACTGAGACATCCAGGTGCCCCTGAGTCAAACAATTTTTTTGGTTTGTAAGCTATTACAATTCTTATGTTCTGCATCATTGCTATTATTATTTTGTAAATGTTAAGTATCAAGCATGTAGCATTCAGAAAGTTTTAAACAATATGGAGACTTTTTTATGCATTTACCATATACATATTTGGTTAAAAGCAAGGTATAGTATTTCTAAAACCTTATTTTTAAATACAGTAAAACCTTGGATTGTGAGTAACTTGTTCTGCAAGTGTTCTGGAAGACAAGCAAACATTTCTAATAAACTTTAACTTGATAAACAAGTGATGTCTTACAATACGCGATGCCTAATGTTACATGATCACGACTGCGATAATGGTTCCTGAAATTCATTTTGATACACCAGTGCTTTGGATTACAAGCATGTTTCCAGAATGAGTTATGCTCCAAACTAAGAACTTACAGTAATCATAGATTCATAGGAAATTGCAAAGGGTAGTACAGGGAGGTCCTGTGTGCCTCTTTTACTCTCTTATCCTGGGTAGTTTCCTCAGAACTATTCTCCAGTTCTCCAGTTTAAACCTCAGTGGCTCCATGTACTCTGTTATTAATTCATCCTTAATTCTTAAAATTTCAATCTCTAATTCCAAAATTCTTCTTTTTCTTTTTGCAGAAGTTCTATTCATTTTTTCCCCTCTATCTTGATTTTGTAAAATCATGTTCAGTTCTTTCCTTATAGTTTTGGCTCTTTTTTCCTTAATGACTTAGTATATACTTATTTTATAGTTTATTTAATATGTATTTTTAAAAGACTTTATTTTAAGTAATTTCTACATTCAACATGGGGCTCAAACTCACAGCTCTGAGATTAAGATTCACATGCTCCACCAACTGGGCCAGCCACACGCCCATTTTATTTTATTTTTTTTATTTCATTGCATTTCATTTTATTTTATTTTCTATGTAAATAAATATGTTTATTTACACACACATTGAGTATGTTCAATTCGAGAGTTTGAAAATTCATTTTTCAAAAAACTGCTCCTCTTAAAATGCTTCTTTTCACATCTGTTTAATGGGTTCATTGCAACATCCTTATTTCTTAAGCAGTCAGTGTCTTGCTATAAAAAAAAAAAGGTGCAGCAAGTCCACATCCAAAGTGCACAGCCATCATAATTCATAACCGCCACTTGTTTTCCACTGAAAATGGCACACTCTTCCCTGGGCCCTCCTTATGGTGGTTCTTTGGGACCAGAGAGGTTGTGAGCACCGGATGCTCTGTCCCAACATGGGGCACTGTTGCGGGTTCTGCGAATGGGGCAGAGACCCAAGATGGTAGAAATTCATATTGTTTGGTCGGGTTCTAATTCCCTAGCTTGTATGGCTTACTGTATTAGGATTTGGAATTTGGGGTTCAGGCCAGTGTTATTGATGATTATGTGTACATTTGTCCAGGGCCAGAGAATAATGCTGAAGGGAAACAGCTGTCAATCTAGATTTCTACCATGTCAATGCAGAGTAGCCTTGCATTTTCCTTTATTAGGTTTTTCAAATTTGAGAGTTGGGAATAAACCTCCATGGTGGTAGTTTGGCTTAAGGTTTCCTATGCCATAAAGATAACATAAACTGAATATTCACTTTCTCAAATGAGTTTTTACTTTTAAAATCCTGTTAGAGCCTTTGGAAGAGACAGCGTCCTTTTTTGTCTCTGGAGTGCTGGCGTGGAAAGCTTGTGTCACACTGAAGGGGCAGCCCCTTTGGAGTCCTAACTTCAGGAAACGTCTTATTTCCACTTCTTTATAGTTATGTGCATTCAAGGCCACATCTCCTGTCTCTGTATGGAAACTGAAACCTTAGCTTCTGGCTCCTAGGTCATACGACTCTACTACTTCTCTCTGACTGATTTCATTTGTCTTGCAAGTTGCTTGTTTGGGCTCCTTCCTGTCACCTGGATATGTATCTTTCTTTCATTTGACCTCAGCTATGTATTTTTGTCTTTCTGTTGTACTTAGCATTTTAATATTTTTAGTATCTTTAAATTTCATTTTACTTTAAGGCTACCATGTTCAAAGTCAGCCAAATATTAGTTGTAAATGTATGGAAACATTGAGATTGTTAACTATTTTGTTTTTCATTAATATGCTTGGTGTTGCAAAATAAAAAGTTCAAAGGGTGATACGGAACTTATTTTCACAAACACTATAAACTGGGAAAACATGGGAATGTAAAATAAATTGGGAAAACAAGTGCCATGGACACTAACACTGAGATGTTGAAATCACAAAAATACAGGTCTTGCCATTCTAATTTCAGTATTAAAGTGATTTAATTATATTTTCAGCTGTAAATCAATCCAATTTCTTCTACTCAAGGGTTGGGCTGGGAAATGGGAGGTCATAATAGGGAGGAATATCGTTACAGGTAGCTTATCATGGCTTTGAGTTTCAGTTATTTCTTCCTTTGACAATCAAGGTAATACTTCATTTTTTGTGTCAGGGTTGTATGTTGAGAGGAAAGACATTCCCCAGGAGATACAGGTACATGAAGAAAAAGCAAGAGCTCAGTGCTTTCCAAAGAAACATGAGTTCACAATAAATAATAAAGTTACTTCCTCAAATGCAACAACATTTCAGCCTCTGTCATTACACAATAGAGGGATAAGCCATGACTCAATCTTTTAAGAATCTTGTTGAGAGGTGTGTGGCTGGCTCAGTTGGTGGAACATGACTCTTGATCTTGGGGTTGTGAGTTCGAGCCATGCACTGAGTGTAGAGATTACTCACAAAATTTTTTCTTTAATGTTTATTTATTTTTGCAAGAGAGTGTAAGTGGGACTGGGCAGAGAGATAGAGAGGCACATACTCTGAAGCAGGCTCTGTGCTCTGAGCTTGTTAGCACAGAGCTCAATGCGGGGCTCGAACTCACAAATCTTGAGATCATGACCTGAGCTGAAGTTGGACGCTTAACCGACTGAGACATCCAGGTGCCCCATAAAAAAAATAAAATAAAATCTTAAAAAAATAAAGAATCTTGTTGAATAAATTAGACATTTTTTCAAATAAAATATAGTATGGAATATTAATAATGAGAAAAGATTTCAACTTTTAATTTTGAGCAAGAGTGTAGCTAAGAATTTAACAGCATCTATTTTAAAATTTTGTTTTAAAGTAAACTCTACCCTCAATGTGGGGCTTGAACTTTCAACCCCAAGATAAAGAGTCCCATGCTCCACTGACTGAGTTAGCCAAGTGCCCCAAAATGAGGGTAATTTTATTTAATATTTTTAAAGTAAACTCTACACCCAACATGGGGTTCAAATTCATGACCCTGTTAGGGTGCCTGGGTGGCTCAATTGATTAAGTGTCCGATTTTGGCTTTGGTCATGATCTCATGGTCTGTGAGTTTGAGCCTCATGTCCAGCTCCGTGCTGACAACTCAGAGCCTGGAGCCTCTTCAGATTCTGTTTCCCTCTCTCTCTCTCTCTGCCCCTCCCGTGTTCTTCCTCTCTCTCTCTCTCTTTCAAAAATAAATAAAATATTTTTAAAAATTTAAAAAAGGATTCATGACCCTGAGATCTAGAGTCACATGCTCTACTGACTGAGTCACCCAGGCGCCCTTAACAGCATCTAATTAATTAACCAATTAATTAATTTGTAATTAATTTTAAAATTATAATCACTGTGTTTACATTTGAACTCTGCTACCAGCTCTGCTGCTTTGGGGAAGATAACATAAATTCTCTGATTCTTAGTTTACTTATCTATAAAAAGACAGTAATACTAAACTCTCATGCTTCTAGTAGGAATTAAAATGGCACATTCATAAAAAAATAAAATGACATATTCATAAAATACACTATGTACCACACTTTGCACAATGCCTATGTGCAATGGTCACTGGCTCAATAGCTGCTACTATGAAATCAGCACAGAGATTTCTGAATCACTAGAAGACTGGAAATGTGAGAAGCTTATCTCGTAACTAGCTAGCTCAAATTCTGGGATTTCTTAAGCACAACAAATAGAGGAGAGAATATTATTCTTAGAGTTTGAAAATATTGTGGTGGGCATTTTCCTATTATGTGAATTGCTATTTACAGAAAACTAAACCTTGTTTGAAAAGGAAAGAGAAATATTACTTTTTGTGAATAAGGCTCTGTGGGTGCTCTATGTTAATGTGTTTGTTCTGGCAGAAGTACTTGTATTGTTTGTTACCTATTGGGATAAAGATTGTAAAAGGAAAAGTTTTCAGGCAACCATAAATCTTTATTTCCCTTGGGTCAAAAAGTTTAAAATTCAGATAATTTTTGTAATGATTAGAAAGCATATTGCCTATGAGGAAAGAAGTCTATTCCTTGCTTTTAATTTGCCTATCCATTTTTTCTAAGCAAATTTGCATCTTCTGTTCTAAACTTGGAAAAAACTTATAAATATGTTATTCTTTTCAAAAGGCAGTGGTGACATTGAGTCACCTGAGCTCTATCTCTGGGCAACGGTGACAAATGGTCACTTGCAATGCAAAGATCAAGTGCTGAGAGTGTGAGGTCAGCTGCTTTACATGACACCTAATGGGACTGTCATTTCTCAGGGTCCCCAGCCAAAAGCAGGGTGGCGACATGGTGTACCCATCACTAAGGTGCCATGTCTGGCATCTAAATGGAGCTCAGTAATTCCAGCGGAGCCAAGTTATTAGAGATCTAATTGCCATTGTCTCATAAATTCTTTTGAGGTCATTGTGTTGGTTCACTTAAATATTCAATGTATCTAGCTTGAAGCAGTTATTAAAAATGTAATTGTTTTGTAAATTTTTATCTTTCAATCCCAAAACACCCTCATGAATTAATAAACAGTGTTCAGACAAAATAAGAATATTCATCAATAATGCAAGATTTTCTGTGTCATTGGGGGGGTGTAACCTTACTACACTGTGGATCAGAAACTCTGGGGAAATAACACATCTCCTGTAATACACTTCCATCTTGGATATTCTAGATCATGTTTAGCTGGAGAGTTTTTACTTTGAATGAAAATGTTTTTATTCATATCTTATTACCAATAGAGTTTATTTGAACTCATCATCATCCTAAGTTTATTTTCAGTTATTACTTTCTGGCTTGCCTTTCCGAAGCTAGCTATGTATACACAGTGGACTTTAAAATAGCAAGGCTATTTTTGTTTCAAGTGAGCAATGATAGTCTTGTCCCCCTCGAGGGAAATAGAACATAAAGCTTCCCGAGGCATTTACATGTTTCCCAGAAGACTGACCCATAGTCAACAAATGGGGAAATAGAAAAACTTCTCTGAAGGGATGAGTGCTTCCTTAAGTGAACTGATTGACAGCTCTGGGCTTGCCCAGTGACACTGTCATCTGAGGGACCCTACACTTTTTTTTCCCAGGTTTTCTGAAGTCTCTCGGGTATCATAAGGGGACAGCCCCCTGTGGTACTGCCAGGCCCCTCTCTGTCAGAGGGCTAAGACCTGGACTAATTCATTGCAGTGCAGTTTAATTAAACTGCACCAGAGTTGTTTCCCTGGTAAAATAAGTGTGGGAAGAGAATGTGTGTCAAAAGGGACATGCCCCTTACTGTGTGTGCTTTATTGTTACACCGCAGCTAATATATTGTGGGAATTCCCATGGAGTCAATGATAAACTGTATTATCGAGCTCCATAAAATAGGCATTCTACTAGTGCAGGTTACTGTAGCTCACAATTCTATTAATCCTTCTAATTTATTATATTACAGCTGTATGTGAGGTCTCATAAATTTATTATACCCCTTTCATCTAAAAAAAGAAACCCCACCATGCTGGTTTCTCCTCTCAAATAAAACCTTTTATTATTTGTTGGGTCTGTCTCTAAAAATGTAATAGCCACTTGTAAGAAAATATAATTACTGGCTGAGAAATGTAAACTGCATTTGACATGTCTTCTACTCTAAAATTTAAAAATTCTATTAAACCTTGCTGTATGTGTACAAATACTGGTACACGAAGACCCATTGGCTTTTTGTTTCCAGTTTTCTGGCAATAAGTTCCCATAAGTGACATCTTGAGAATTTTTACTGTTTTCATCATTTTATGATAAAGGAATTTATTTATAGTATTCTTTCCTGTTTATCATTTACACCAGCAGTCAGCAGAAGGGCAGACATAGCATCTGCTTTGTTCACGTCTGTATCTCCAATGCCAAGTACAATGGCTGGCATATATTAGAGGCTCAATAAATAGATATAAAATAAATGAGAAGGTGAGCAAAATAGAAAATTCTGTGAGTGCTTGTGCAAATCTTCATAGGATTTTAACCTATATATTCATTAGCATGTTTACTAATAACAGCTTATTTTTTATCAGTTGCTATCAAAGATTTGGCTTACTGCTTAAACATATCTAAAATATGCAGGACAATATGCAGGCTTAAGTTTATTAAGCTATGGAATTTCATTTGCTACTTTCAGATTACATTTTCTGTTAGTTTTAGAAACCTTGATGCCTCAAAATAAGCTATACCTTGGACATTGAAAATAAGCTAGAGATTCTGTGGCTGGCCCTCGTGTGATAAGAAGAAATGTAAACTGAATGACAGTTCATATCCATTGTTGATCAGATTCATACCTGTCCTGTTTGTAAATGAAATGAGATGAGCTTAGAAATATTTGAATTTAAAAAAATGTTTGTTTATTTATTTATTGAGAGAGAGACAGAGAGAGAGAGGGAGAGAGGGGGAGAGAGAGAGAAAAAAAGAGGAGAATGAGTGGGGAGGAACAGAGAGGGGGGAAAGAGAGAGAGAATCCAAGCAGGCTTCATGCTCAGGGCAGAGCCTGACGCAGGGCTCGATCACATGACCGTGAGATCATGACCTGAGCTGAAATTAAGGGTCAGATGCTTATCTAACTGAGCCGTGCAGGCACCCCAGAAATATTTGAATTTCAATTAGGCACCTTCATTTTGTTATCCTGAAGTAAAAACCTAACTGCTGATGGACACAGAAGGACTGGACATAGAATAGATCTCTTATCTACTCTAAGGTACTATCTCAGATCCCAGGTGAACAGTGAAAATGACCAAAAGTCCTTTTAGCAACTCTTGCTTTACAGCAATGTTCATGAAGGGCAATGATGGTTAGTTTCAGTACAGGTGGTCAGAAATCAGAAAAGGAATGAAGACAATTGGTACCATGAGCATTTTTTATTAGAAACGCGAGAGACCAAATCAAGCATGGAAGTGGAATTGCTGTTTCATTGAAAAACATTTCTGTTATGACATATATTGGCAACAATAATGAGTTTGGCTAATTTTCTGGTGGCTAAATTTCCCATGTTTCTGTCTTGCAAATGCAAATGAATCTTCCATTTGATATCATTATTTTTCCCACAGTAATGAGGAAAAACAAAGTCTTAAAACAAGTGTAATATATGTGCTCTGAACTGACAACCTGGGTGGTCCTGCTGTCACCTTTTATTCCCGGATGCCAGGGCAAATGTATAGACAGTATCTTGTCATGGGTGAGATCAAACTTGCTTAGTGATTACTAAGAGTTATGTGGCATAGTGGAAGGGCAGGAATTTTAGAATGCATCACTTCTGGATTTGAATTTTATTACTTCTACCACTTAACTATACAAATGCAAGAAAATTACGTCATCTGTCTGAGACTTCATGATAGAATTTTAATGAAAATTATACTTGATGTTATATACCATGTGCTTAGCATAGTTCCCGGCACATAGTACCTTCTCAATAAATAATTGTAATTATCTACCATTATTTATCTTTGCCCCCAAGGTAGGGATTGTAAGGGATAATATGGCAAATCCTCCCACAAAGATTTCTATAGAACAAGTCTCCTACTATTGGGTTATCAATTACCTTTTCACTTGAATTTATGTATTACATCTCCAAAGAGCAAGGAATTAAATTGTAGATTATATAAGGGGGAGCAATTCTGCTATTAATCTGCTCTGAGGTTTTGGCTAGCTTCATTCTTCACTTGCTGTACTTTCAAAACAGACCAACTACTTCTCCATAAAGCAAATGAGAGGTACCTGTTTAGGTCACTACTCCATTTTCTTCTTCTTCTTCTTCTTCTTCTTTGTCTTCTTCTTCGTCTTCGTCTTCGTCTTCATCTTCGTCTTCTTCCTCTCCTCCTCCTCCTCATCCTTCTTCTTCTATTAAGTAGGCTCCACTTGAGCTCATGATCCTGAGATTGAGACTGGAGCTGAGATCAAGAGTCAGACGCTTAACTGACTGAGGCACCCAGGTGCCCCTCTACTTTTAACTTGCATATATGTATTTAGATACTGCACTGAGGAAAATGTGCTCTACTTATTCTCAAACTACAGAATTAATGTTCTCAGGGATATAAAACTGAAATTCTAGAACTTTACAGCCACTATATCAAGTGTGATGCATGGATTATTTTATTGAATCTTCACAATAAATCTAAGAGGAGGGTGCAGCAGTTATTATCTCTGACTGATGGATTAGGACACTGAAAGCTAGAAAAGCTATGTAACTTACTCTAGATCACACACGTAGCAAGTGCTAAAGCAGGAACTGAAGAGGTCGTAATCATGCCAAGTCTGTGTTTCTGACTGCCTGGCAGTATCTGCCTCCTCCAACCCACCCTGTCGTAGGCTCTTTCTATTTCACTGGGCAGTGTTTGGTTAGTACAAGCTTTTGGTCAGCTCATGGAAGATATAAAGCTTAGGAGAGGTTGATTGGCCTTGGGAATAGCACAGGGGGGTTAAATTCTTTAGAACCATTATCTTAATGTTTACTCAAAGATGAGATTTTTTACTCTTTGGAAGAACATGTGCCTTTAAGTTCTTGCTGTCATATAATCTGCTGTAAATCAAATCTTTAACATGAGTGATTTCCTACATATTTTTTAAATGTTTAGTTTTTGGGAGACAGAGAGATGGGGGCGGGGAGGAGGGAGCAGGGGGAGAGAGGGAGACACAGAATCTGAAGCAGGCTCCAGGCTCTGAGCCGACAGCACAGAGCCCGGCGCGGGGCTTGAACCCATGAAGCGCAGGATGTTGACCTGGACTGAAGTCGGACTCTCAACGACTGAACCACCCAGGCGCCCATTCTTACACATTTTCAAATGATGGTTTCACTCTTTTTTAAAAAAAAACAAAAAACAAAGTGGAGTCTAATAATACATACATAAAACACATAAGAAAACACTTTGATGACTTTATAGAATCCTTTTAATGAAAAAATAAAAAGTGACATTTCATCTCTGTAATTTGAAAGCATAGATGGCTTCTGTATGGACAAAACTGATGTAGTCTTTATAAAATATCTAGTGTTTTCAATTTTGGTACAAAAAATATGACCAATATGATAAAGATGTGAAAGTAGAAGTTTTTTTCTAATGCTGTTTTCTATTTTGATGATAGAAAAATAGATTTAGTATAAATACATATTTAAGAATTTTAACTCACTAACATAATGTAAATTATCATTCTGATTGTTTAGAAATATAGGTAAGAACTCAATTCTTCCTGCATTGAGATAAAAGAGCATTTTTTTGACACAGTGATTGACATCAACAATTTACATACTGTGTCACTGAGAAGTGAACAAAATTTTTTTCCTATCAGTACACATTTTGTGAAATTTAGTAGAATAATATAAAGTATTATGTGGAGTAATTCAAGTTTTAAAAATTTATTGTGTACTAGAGTAGATACTATTAAAATTAGTATATTGAAGATAGTTTGTTAAAATAGACATTTTCCTAGCTTTGAAGTGAAATGAGATAGATAAGCATCAAATTAGTATTTTTACTTTAATATTAAAATTCATTTCTATGTAACATTAAGGCATAACATTTGGTATGGAAGGCCTTTAAATCATATGAAATTATTACAAGGGAGAGATCATGCTCACAGTAAAATAGCACATCACAGAAAGAACAATAATTCTTAGAAATTAAAGAGACATTGTTTTAACACTATATCATTATTTGCCAAAATAACTATTATGCTTTCAGTACATCATAAGTCAACCGAGAGGCATTCTCTACACTTTGACACTGCCAAATCAAAGAGACCCACCTCATTTAATACTTGCCGTTCTGTTATTTTGTATCTGAGCTAGCCTTTGGCTCGGTTCTCAGGCAGCATCACATTCGTAATTTAGGTGCCTGCATTTGTAGGACTTTTCATGTGATCACATGAAATCTGTGTGAAATCTCTTGCCTTCTTCTGGTACGTAACCCAGGGTAAGAGAGAGCATCTGGAGATAGAGCGCCTGGTAGAAGAACAGCCTGAACTTTGACCCGCATGTGACATACTGTATAAAGATTTGGGGAAATGCTGTCCAGGATAATCCATCATCGAGCAATTTAGTATAACCTTGATGACCCTGTTCTGCCAGCACAAGTGTAATCCTGGTGCAGCCAAGTGTTTAAAAACATTTGTATTTATTGAATAAAGACATACAACCTACAGAGCAATAAAAGCACAAAATGCAAATTTCCCAAAGAAAGTACGGAGTAGATATGTGAAAGAGCTGCTTGGTGTTAAAGTTTCTTGGTAGCAGTTGAAAGGTATAAGGACCACAGACACTGGGAACAACTTTTCCATGCCGATCAATTAGACCTTGCAAGTGAGAACAAATGCTATTTTTCTCGTAGTTGTCAGAGCGAGTGTGACCCTCATTTACATCTCTGAATATACTTTGTAGCTGCACAACATTGCAGTAATTTCCTATCTTGATGGGAAAGATATTCAGAACAAATTTAAAAAACGAATCTAGGTTGAATTAAGTAAAAGCGAGAAACAAGAACCAGGCCCAGGAATAGAAACCTTTGCCACTGGGCAAAGTAAGCAGTGAGAAGAGGTGGCTATAACTAAGATCCCTGGGAAGAAGGCACAGGATTTACACGCTCTGAGGAAAAACCAGAGTATTCCATTTCAACTGCCTTAGTTCAAGGCACCTTCGAGTCTCCTCTGATTGACTGAAACTGATTTCCTTGCGTGACTGTCCTCCAAATAATGGCTCAACCCGCAGTAGAATGCATCTTTCTAGAGGGCTAAACTGATCCGGTTACTTTTCAGCTTAAAACCAAAACCCAGCAAAACATAAACAAAAAATATTCAGGGCTTCACCATGAAACCTCATGGTTTTCCATGATCTTACCCCTGCAGCCTCACTCTCTGTTGCTCCAGCCGTATTAAACTCACAATTCTCCAAAAGTGCCCTCTTTCTCTTTCACGTCCAAATCTCACCTAATCTCAGCCTGGTCCTTTTATCCCACCTTCTTATCCTTTAGGTCTTGGCCTCACACTTCACTTTCCTAAAATGCACTGCCCCTCCCCCCAACTGGGTTAGGTGCCCTATGTGTGCTCCCGACGTCTGTGTGGGTGATATTGTTTCTACCTTACAGAAGAGAAAACGGGAAAACCCGAGAGGCTGACTTACCTGTAAAATGTCAGGACCAAGACTTCTGGCTTCCATCTAGAGCTCATCTCATTATTCCACAGTAACTTCTTATACGCTTAATTTTACCTGATCAAATATAGGCTTAGGTAGAATTATTTTCAGTTCCTTGAAAGGTCTATAGGGCTTCGGCCCTTTATTTTTTGTTTCTTTTTTTTACACATTTCTTTACACATTTCCCAGCCATAGGTTAGCTTTGCGTTGGTGTCCACCCGGGAAATCTTACTCACTTGTCAAGACCCAGTTGCAAATTGTGAAGCATTATTCTTAGATCCACCGTCTTATTCAGGCTTACTGCGTTAGTCCTCACCACTGTTGTGGGGCTTACGGATCTCAACTGAACTGTCCTATTATATGTTTATCTCTCCTGTTAGGCAGTGAGCTTCTTGTGGCAAAGATTTATTTCAATCATTTCTGTTTCCACCAGCACCCAGTACACTGCCCAATACATAGTAGGTTCAGTATTTTAAATTGCATCATCATGGCAGGGGGATGCTGGGTGGTGGCTCAATCAGTTAAGTGTCCGACTTTGGCTCAGGTCATGATCTCGTGGTTCACAGGTTCGAGGCCTGCACTGGACTCTGTGCTGGCAGCTCAGAGCCTGGAGGCTGCTTCAGATTCTCTGTCCCTCTCTCTCTGTCTGTCCTCCATTTGAATTCTGTCTCTCTCTCTCTCTTTCTCAAAAACAAACATTAAAAAAAATAACTTTCCTCAAGGAATCACATGTTAACGATACCCACATGTTCACTTCCCATAGTTTCCCTTCAAGACGTCATGGAAATCACCCAGCTTGTAGTTGTAGACTGTCATTGGTTGTAAGGCATGACCTCTCTTTGCTTAAAACAGGACCCTGCGAGACTTGTCATAGTTTCCAGTTCCAAGGCCTTGTCCCAGGAGCTAGGTTTTTGCACACGTTCTGCTTGGTGCATAGGGGTTTGATTTCTGATATTTCTGTCTTGATACATTGATAACATGAGATTGCAGGGATTAATACACACACACATTGTGTCTCAATTACACACACACACACACACACACACAAACACACACACACATTCACTGGCATGGTCTCTCCAAACTCTTCTTCAGTCTAGGGAAATGAGAGCTGTATGACTAGAGGAAGAGGGAAGAGAATGAGGAAGAGCCTTTTAAGTGTCTTTACAGGGCAGAACAAGTTAACCAGAGTCACCTAGGCTTTTGCGACTGAGCAACGGGATATAAGGATTTTCTTTTCTCCTGTCTGCTCTTCCCAACTTCCCATCTCTGATTTAGAGATTGACCTCCAGTTGGGCAATGGAGTCAAGGGAGCTGCACTGAGGTAGAAACCACTGCAGCAGCTTTAGTGTCATGTGAGGGACATTTTCTCTCCGTCCTGCACACAGATGCACACGACCGCTCTCAATCCACGCTCTGCAATGTGCGTTAGTGGCTTACTTTTTGCACTGGCATAAAATCAAGTTGTCATTGTGTATAATGACATGAAAATGTTATGGCTTTGAGTCCTAAGGAATCAACATTTCTGCTGAAGTATTCTTTCACATCTCCCTTTCCTGTCTGTTTCTTTATCCGTTCACTATTGCCAGTGAAGAATAACAAAATAAATCTTTGACATGTCCTTGGAGTAGGTGGAAATGACATGAATTAGGAGCCAGAGAATCTTTGGTTAGAATCTTTCCTCCAGCATTTATTAGTGATGTGCCCTTGGATAAAGTGCACCCTCATTCTGAAGCAGTTTTCTTATCTGTAAAATGGACATAATACCATCCACCTTACAGCTGTGGATGAAAAGAAGCAAAGATGACAGTGCTGATTCTTGTGGGTCTAGTTCAGCAAGTGTTAGTTCTCTTTCTCTCCTTTACTTTCTCCTCTTTCTTCCCCATCTCTTGATTCCATTGTTAATGGGTGGTGCAATTCCCAAAATATAGAGCATAAAGGACAGGAGAAATACAAGGTAGCTACGTACGAGCTCTTTTGCTCACTAGGAGCGGGCAGCAGATACGGAGAATGGTGGGGAATATGTTTTGACATTCTCTGTAAGGTTCATCATTATAAACGTTATAACAAAATTGTTTTTTTAATTAAAAAAATTTTTTATAGTTTGTGAAGCTTCACAGTTACAGTTCACTTTGTCCTTTGGAAATCACTAACCCAAAGAGGCATCTACCTTTTTTTTTAGACGCTAGACCAGTGGTTCTCAACCTTAGCTGCATGTTAGAATTACTTGGACTACTTGCTTAGAACATTTTTCTTAATGTTTATTTATGTTTTTGAGAGAAAGAGACAGAGTGCAAGTGAGGGAGGGGCACAGAGAGAGGGAGACACGGAAGCTGAAGCAGGCTCCTGGGTTTGAGCTGTCAGCACAGAGCCTGGCGTGCGGCTGGAACCCATGAACCTTGAGATCACGACCTGAGCCAAAGTCGGATGTTTAACTGAGTAAGCCACTCAGGCGCCCCTCACATTTACTTTCTAAATAATAAACTTATTTTAAAGCTTCTGAAAACTTAAAGATGCTGGGGTCCCAGTCTGGACTTACTAAGTTAGGATGTCTGAGGATGAGGCCTTGGCATCCATATTAGAACAAAAATCTCTCAGTTATTGCAGTGATGGTTACAAACCTTGGCCGAAATCATAATGTCACCGTGATGTTCATGCATCTTTGACTGGGGTCATAAAATAGGATAAGAGTTGTGTAAAGGGACTTTTTACAAAGAATATAAACCAGGGGGAAATTAAATTGACAGAATGTAGAAAGGATAAATATTATTTAAAAACATTATGACAATGATGAAATAGGATTTCCAAAGCTCCTAAAATACTATAAATATGATCGATTCCAAAGGGAAGGAGAACCATTCTCTGTCTTACGAACCCAGATGGAGCAGACCGGGAGCTTTCTAATTAGATTCAGTGAAGGGTTGAAAATGTACATTCTCTCTTTTAATTAGGGAAATCAATTATAGAATCCAAATTTCTGAGAAGAGGAAACTAAAAATACATGACACGCTATACTCGAGGAAGCAGCTAAAGAAGTGTATTTATTGGTCTAAATTGAAATATTAACCCCTTGGAAACTCCTGCCATCTATTTAGTGAGAAATGGAAAAGAGCTATCAGATAACAGAGGCTATCCTCCTGAGAGCCTCCTGGATTGTGTCTCGTGCCCAGATAGAGGATAACGCGCTCCCCTCAGCTACAGGCCATCCTCCTAAGTACTCCCTTGGCAGGCATCCTGGAAAATTGTAGCGTTGGAAGGGCTAAGTTACTCTTCTCAGACATCTCTATTGGACATGATAAAGAAAAAACAAAAAAAAATTCAAAGCACAAACTGTATACAATCCAATGTACATTTTAAAGGATGTACTAGTATTTACATAGTGGGTCAGATTTTCGTTCGCTGAGAGAGAAAAGAAGAAAAGAACTCTTTGAGTTGAGACTCTAGCTTATTGTTTCTAGTGACGGCGTTTAGAGACAAGTGATCCAACAGCCACTACTTTTGAAGATTGTGATTTTATAAGCAATGGAAGTCTCAAGTGTCAGTAACCCATGTTACACTGGTTTAAGGTGATTGTTGATAGTTATTTCAAAGTCCTCTAGCACTGTTATTTGTAGAAAATAAATCCAACATAATAAGACTTTGATAAAAACAGAGACCTTTCTTTTCTTAACTGACATCTATTGTCAATGCATTGGCAATAAAAGGCAAAACAAAAAGAACTCAGCCTTTTACTGGGACTCAGCTGACTGACGTATCTTCAGAGTGAGGCTTGCCAAATAAATATGATTATTAGGTTATTGCATTTTCTCAAAGAACAAGTCCAAATTGTCTCAATGATAAAAGTCTTTGATATGGGGGCACCTGGGCGGCTCAGTCAGTTAAGCACCTCAGGTCATAATCTCATGGCTTGTGGGTTTGAACCTCACGTCCGGCTCTGTGCCGACAGCTTAGAGCCTGGAGCCTGCTTGGATTCTGTATCTCCCTCTCTTTCTACCCCTCCTCTGCTTGCACTCTGTCTCTGTTTCTCAAAAATAAATAAAAGTTAAAAAATATTTAGAAAAGTCTTGATAGATCACACACTTTTATTAATTTATTTTGGATTAGTTTAATTTTATTTTTACATGGAAACCTCATCATGAATATGAATTATTAAAAAACATATTTCTTTACAGGCTTTTTTTTTTTTTTTGGCCAAATGGGTATTGTTGGGAAGATTTCAACAATCTTTGGGTTGGGTACAAAATAGATGATATCCTTTCTACAACTAGTTGTTTCTGAAGCCAAGTTTATTCATTTTTGTGTTAGAAAGATGCTGATCCTCAGTTAAAATTTTTATTTATAGAAAAGTAAATTTAAAAATCTCCCTATAAAATATTTTCCATGCTTAAAAGTTTTAATAACATTTAATCTTTCTCTCCTTCACTTTTGCTCAGTATATACCTTAGGTTTGATGGCCAAATGCTCTTGTCAGCTCAAAGGGGCTTGACTGCTTCTTGTTCTTGAGGGCTCTATTGGTTCTACTGAGCCATGACTCAGAGGTCATTTGGTCATTTGGTAGGGACTCTGCCATCCTCCCTAGACAGAGAGAGGCATCTGTCCTAAAGAGTGAGTTTCTTGCCTGCCTGTCGTGTCAGGGTTCAGAAATACAGTGGCTGTAACTTCTGTTCCACCCGAGGATACCTGGAAAGGATTGTGTCACACATGTTAGTATTGAGTCAAGCTTCCTTGTCACAGCCCTGGATTTTAATGTGGGTGGAGGCTGTCGCTGCATAGCCAGAATCTGGACAATTGAGAACCTTTTAAAGGAAAATCCTTCAACTTATAAAAGATAGGTGAGGGGCCTGGGTGGCTCAGTCTATTAAGCATCTGACTTTGGCTCAGGTCATGATCTTGCCGTTTGTGAGTTTGAGCCCTGCATTGGGCTCACTGCTGTCAGCACAGAGCCCACTTGGGATCCTCTGTTCCCCTTCTCTCAGCCCCTCCCCTGCTTGCATGCACGCACTCTCTCTCAAAAGTAAACATTAAAAAAATCTATGGGCATAAATTCCTACTAAAATGGTGATTAATTTTAGTAGATATATTATTCTATAATTCATAAGTTTGGTATAGTATTGCTGCACGGTTAATAACTCTATTACTTTTTCATTAGAAAAGTGATTATTTACTTCAAAGTGTACTTTCATTAATTGATTTATATCATCCCTCATTTCAGAAAGAATTCCAGGTGGCTTAAAGGCAATGTTACAATGAGATAAATAAAATACAAACATGAATGGAAAAGAGGAAGGAAAAGAAAATGAAATATAAGGAAAAAAAGATGTAATGCACACAGAATAATCTACATATAAATTTAAGGTAACACTTTAATCAATTCTAAATAAAATTAGAAAATCATATTTGCTTATGAAACAAAACTAATTCGGAAATATTTTTATTAAAATAATCCATATTTTAAATTAGATGATATCATTGCTGTATATTTAAGAAAAGTATATATAATTAGAGTGATCTTTAGTTTATCATGCTTTTCCAAAGTGTAGAGAAAGTCACAGCATTAGAGGAGTTATCATATTGACTTAAGGTTACCAGAATTTTCTTATTTTATTTTTTAAAAATAATCTCTATACCCAGTGTGGGGCTTGAACTCACCATCCCAAGATCAAGTATACATGATTTTCTGACTGAGCCAGCCAGGTGTCCCTTACCAGAATTTTCTTAATGAGTATGTTAACTATAGTCATGATCAAAAATATCTGAGAACACGGAACCATTCTGTATTATAAATACTTAGAATAGTCTTAATGCATTTTTCATGTTAAAATGGAAATACATGGATTATATATATATAGTTATATATTTCATACTGATTATTTTACATGTGCACATACTTTGAATAACAAAATTCTTTGGGCAGCGAAGAATTAAGAAGNCTAGAAATAAATAAAAATATTAAAAAAAATAAAAATAAAATAAAATTGCAACCAAATGACATAAAAGCTATGTTTATGGCGATACATACTACTTTTAGGTTTTAAAATTTATTTTATAAAAATAAATATTTCTATTTCTCACTAATGCTAAGAAACAAGAAAGAATGAGGTTTATTTATATTTTTTTTTGCCAGATAGGTAATCTATCTATTCTCTCAGTTTAAAATTTTTGACATCACATACTTTGTTCTTTTTTTAAAATGTTTATTTATTTTTGAGAGAGAGAGACAGTGTGTGCGCGTGCACAAGCCAAGGAGGGACAGAGAGAGAGGGAGACATAGAATCTAAAGCAGGCTTCAAGCTGTCAGCACAGAGCTTCATGTGGGGCTCTAACTCACAAACCATGAGATCATGAACCACCCCCCCCCACCCCGGATCAGTTCAGCATAGCCACAAAAAATATCTATAGTTTTTTTTTTTTATGTTATGGAATATTAACTTGACAACCTAAATGTGAGGACGAACAAAACAACTACTCCATGTAATTAACGCTTTACTGCTACGGCACAATTAAATGCACAATTTACTCAAACTACAGAAACCCCCCCGAGTCGTGATTTAACATTTAAATATATCTACAAAGATGCTAGTTTCAGTTCACTGTTTCACTATGTGATGAAGATTGAGGAAGAGAATTTGTGACATTCGAAAACACTATCTGCATGTTTGGTAAGCTTGGGAAATCAGAAAAACACCCGGAAGGCTTAACTTTTAGGGATGTTCTGGGCCTCTGCGTTTTCACCCGAAAGATCTCATTTGGTCTACTCAGCATCGCACACTCACAGGAACACAACTGAAAACAAATCAGCACCAAAAGCTACTAGACATAAAGCTTCTCCTGTTGTTTCCACCCTCCTGCCTGGCTGGCAAGAGCCTTCTGGGAGGGTGGGGGTGGTAGCCGTTCCACCCTTGGTGGGGAAAAGCCAGGAAAGGATACTTAGTTGGCAGGGAGCCGTGTCCTTAGCAGCGTGGGATGATGGTTTGAGGGAATGTTTGAAGGGGAGAATACAGCTACCTTACGAGCACAGGCCACATTAATTCTCACCAGCGGACAGTCTTCCACTGTGAGTGTGAATAAAACCAAATATGGGCTATGGATTTAATTATCAGGATGCAAGAGGAGTTAAGGGGCAAAAGCTCCTAGTAGTAACTCAGTTAAAGTGAGGGAGCCTGGTGAAGTAAGGGGGAAAGTGAATATTTCACTTGATTCTAACACATTGAATTTGTCTTTCAACTACTACACAAAGATAATTATTTCAGACAATAGAACATTCTGTTTCAGTCTCTGATTAGGCCCCGCCGTTGGATTTTCCCCCCGCTAGGGTTAACCAGAATCAGTCATGGCAGTAATTTCCTATGAAAAAGAAATCCCATCAGGCCCATGTCTGGGTCTGTGGAGCTGATGGATTGCTTCTTTTTTTATCGAGCCAAACCATTTTTGGAGGAATCAGCTTTCAAGTGTATAAATTTCAGTTTGGAAATTATTTCTCGCAATATTTGCTTTCAGGAATTCTTTTTTTTAACATTAATTAGCTGAATAAATCCACCGAGGAACACAAAGTGTTTCTGCAAAATAATACGATAATTTGGATTGAAAATGTGATTGAATACTGGGAAGAAATCAAAGAAACAAAAGGACCACAGAAGGAATAACTCTGGTATAGCTATTCCAAATATGGGATGAAATATACTTATACTTTCTTCTGTTTGATCTAATATATCTAATTTTTCATCCCATTTTCCCTTTCTGTCCCTCTATCCTCTCTCAATTTAGACAGTGTCTCCTCTGTTTATTTGTGACAAAGATTTCAGTTGTGACTCAGTTAGAATAAATGCTGGCAGTTTACAGAAAAAACTTTCAATAACTGAGATAAGTTTCAACACTAACAAAAAGTAAGCCTTTTCCTGCTAGTATGGTTTTGATCGACATCAAGGGCGCAGTCAAGCCTCTTTCGTATAGGCCAACAGATTTTTAGTGCCATGCTGTTTATAGTTTGGTCATTTGTATTTTTATTATGCATTTGTAAGTACAAAATCTCAATCAAATGGACACACAGAGCATGTGAAGATACATGTGAATATCCTTAACTAGGCTACAAAAAATGGTCTTTGCCTCCTTGATGGGAAGTTTAACAATATTTTACATCAAGAATGAAATTTAGGTCAATTATCAATCAGGGGTGCTCCTTGAGTTGTTTCCTGTGTGTGTGGGTTTTTTTTTTTTTTTTGGTAACAGATTTTAATAGTGCAAATACATTAGCTATCACACTCCATGATCAGATGCGTTGGCAATGCACAAGAAAAGCTGTGTGTGATCAAGTAGAGAAGACACAGGCACTGGCCAGCACTCCATGATTTTGGTTGGGATTCTGGTTTGCCACTTCAACCTGGTAAGGTCTCGTTGGAGTAAGCCAGTTTGTCTGTCTTGGCTCCACTTTTCTTATGTGTTTAGTATGGATAATAATTTATGCCTTATAGGTTTTTTTGTGTGGGATTAGGTATCAGAATGCACATTACTGGATTGTTATGAATCTTACTATGTGGGAAGAATCTGTGTCTCCGTGCCCATCTACCCCAAAGAACTCTTCCCAAGTCAAAGAAGAACACGGTGGGATTGTGAGTGAACTCCGGTGTTGAAAGTGGATTATCAAAATGGAAACGTAAAGTCCTAAAATGTAGCTTTTGGAGCTTTGCCTCTAAGCTTGGCAGAAATGACAGATGTAATAGTAATGAAGACTGAAAAATTATAGGAGATGATTAAAATTGTAGGTGCCCTTAAAAGGGGCACCTGGGTGCCTCAATCAGTTAAACATCTGACTTGGCTTAAGTCATGATCTCACAGTGTGTGAGTTTGAGCCCCATGTTGTGCTCTGTGATGACAGCCCAGAGCCTGGAGCCTGCTTCTCTCTACTCCACCCCAGCTCACACTCTGTCTCTTTCTCTCTCCAAAAATAAAAAACATTTTAAAAACTTAAAAATGACATCTTTTTAAGATAAATTACTGCCTTTGCTTATGAGAAAGAAGAAAGAAAGTCTAACTTTGTTCCAAATAAATCTATAAACAAAAGCTGGTAAGGAACATCTGATTTGAACAGAAGTCTTCTTAAGTTTCCCCTTATTAGGAAATTATGTTTAAAGTTCCTTAAAAAAGGAAAGCTCAGGGTGCCTGGCTGGCTCAGTCGGCGGAGCATGGGACTCTTGATCTTGGGTTGTTAAGTTCGAGCCGCATGTTGGATGTGTAGATTACTTAAAAATTAAAAAATCTTAAAATAAAGGAAAGCTCAGTTTTAAGTCTTACATAGAACACATGCCAATAACTTCTTTCTCTTTTTGTTGGTTTGTTTTTTGAGAGAGAGGGCACAAGTGAGCAACGGGCAGAGAGAGAGAGAGTGAATCCCAGGAGGGGTAGAGGGGGGAGAGAGAGAGAGAGAGACAGAGAGAGTGAGAGAGAAAGAGAGGGAGGAAGGGAGGTAGGGAGGGAGAAGTGGGGCTCACCTAAAGTGGGGCTGGTGTTTTTCTTACCAAAAGCAGGGCTCGTGTTCACCTGAAGCAGGGCATGAGCACACCCGGTGTGGGACTCGAACTTATGAATGGTTAGATCATGATCTGAACTGAAGTCAGATGCTTAATGACTGAGCCACCCAGGTGCCTCAAAACATGTCAATAACTTCTAAAAAACTATCACTTCCTCTTCTTTTAGCATTTATTAAATTGAATTATAATTGTTGTCACATGCCTGACTCTTCTGTCAGACTGTGAATTGTATTGTTCAGAGATATGAATGGTAGAAAGAAGGAAAGAAAAAGGAAGATTCCCCTTCCTCATTAATTTAGTAAACATTTATGGTACTCTTATGACACTCTTAAAAGTGTCAGGTTTTGGGTGTGTAAAGTAACAGCAAAGNTCAGACTGTGAATTGTATTGTTCAGAGATATGAATGGTAGAAAGAAGGAAAGAAAAAGGAAGATTCCCCTTCCTCATTAATTTGGTAAACATTTATGGTACTCTTAAAAGAGTACCTTTTAAGTGTCAGGTTTTGGGTGTGTAAAGTAACAGCAAAAAAATGACCCTGATTTTGGAGAATCTAGTCTAGCAGGACATATTGGTAAATGAAATAGGAGGCAGCTAGTTCAAGTGTTGGCAGATGAACATCTATCGAGGGTGTTTAGAGAGTGGCACTTATAAAGGGCTAGGAGGTAAAATTTGAGATAACTAATAAGTGAGCTGAAATGAAGTTATGGAGTTATCGTCCAGCCAAGGTAAAAAGTAGCCTAAAAGGATGGAAGCAAGAAACAAGGGAGCTAAATCTGGGCTATGCAGTGATTAGACTAAGAAATGAAATAAAGAAATGGTAGTAAAAATGGAGAATGGTATACAGTTTTGAGAGTGAATATGGAAGCAGAAAAATATGGGATGATTGATAAGTGATTTAAAAGAGTTTGGAATGACTACTAAGATTTTTGTTTGAACAAGTATAGCATGGTGCCAGTAATTAAGGGAAAAATCATAAAGGGGTTTTAGGGAAAAATAGTTGAATTTGGACATATTGACATATTGAATCAAACTGAGTTTGAGGGGCACCTGGGTGTCTCAGTTGGTGAAGCATCTGACTCTTGGTTTCGTCTTAGATCGTGATCTCACGGTCGGTGAGTTCTAGCCCCCAGTCAGGCTTCAGGCTGACAGCGCAGAGCCTGCTTGGGATTCTTTCTCTCTCCCTCTTTCTTTCTGCCCCTCCCCTGCTTTGTCTCTCTCTCTCAGAATAAATAAATAAACTTAAACAAACAAACAAGCGAACAAACAAATTGAGAGTGAGCTGCTCATAGGATATCCACAAGAGGTATAGTAGGCAGTGAGATGTGTGAATCTACGGTTGCACCATCCGATAGCAATATAATGCAAACCGTGTATATAATTTAAATTTTTTAATAGTCAATAGGGATATTTATATATAGATTTTTGTGTGGATATATTTTCATTCCTCTGGGATAAATGCCCAGGAGAGTCATTTCGGGGTAACTGTATATTTGTTTTTGTTTTTTTTAATTTATTTCTAGGAGAGAGAGAGAGACAGCGTGAACGGGAGGGTTAGAGAGAGAGGGAGACACAGACTCTGAAATAGGCTCCAGGCTCTGAGCTGGCAGTCAGCACAGAGCCTGACGCGGGGCTCGAACCCACGAACCGTGAGATCATGACCTAAGCGAAAGTCGGACGCCCAACCGACTAAGCCAGCCAGGCGCCCCTGTATATTAGGTTTTTAAAGACATTGCCAAACTGTTTTCCAGAGTGGCTGTGCCATTTTGCTTTACCATTAGCAACATATCAGAGTTTCAATTAATCAGCATCATTGCCTACACTTGGTATGGTTGCCTTTTAAAAAATTTTTTTAAATATTTATTCTTGAGAGAGAGACAGAACACGAGTAGGGGAGGGGCAGAGAGAGGAGACAGAATCCAAAGCAGTCTCCAGGCCCTGAGCTGTCAGCACAGAGCCTGATAAGGGACTTGAACCCACAAACTGCAAGATCATGATCTGAGCCAAAGTTGGATGCTTAACCGATTGAGTCACCCAGGTGCCCCTGGACTCTATATTTTCTATTGAAAATGTCTATCATTTACCAATACCATACTACCCTGATAACTGTAGCTGTATAGTAAGCGTTAAAATTAGATGGTGTGAATCTTCCAATTATATTCTTAAAAAATATTTATATTTTTCTGGGTACTAGTTATATTTGGCTTTTTGATACCTACAAAAAGTCCTGATGGTATACTGACTAAATTCTGTTAAACATGTACATCAGTTAAGGGGGAACACCTAACTTGATGTCTTATATATATATTGAATCTTTCAATCCATTAACAAGATATGTTTCTTTATTTGTTTTAGCCTTTGATTTTTTTTTTTTTTCTGGAGCATTTGTAGTTTTCATCATACAGATTTTAAGTTTGCTTTATTAGGTTTGTGCTTAAGTATTTTTTTAAAGATACCATGAATGGTATTGTTTTTTAAAAATTTAGTTTTTAATTATTCATTGCTGGTACATTAGAAAGAAGACTGATTTATTTAATTAAATAGTTTATTTTAATATAATTGTAGAATCACATGCAACTGTAGGAAATAATACATGTATCCTTATTTAGTTTCATTGTGTGTGGATGTACCACATATTTATCCATGCATCAGTTGACAGACACTTTGATTAGTTCCACTTCTTCACCATGGTGAATAATACTGCTAATTACTATTTGTTTACAAGTTTTGTGGGAATATAAATTTTTATTTCTTCTGGGTATATACCAGGATTGAAATTGCTGAGTCTTATGGCAACTATATATTTAACTTCTGAAGAACTGTCACACTGTTCCACAGGTGGCTGAGACATTTTACATTCCCACTAACAGAGAACAAGGGTTCTAATTTCCTCATAACCTCGACAGCACTTATTTTCTGTCTTTTTGATTCTAGTCATTCCATCCTAGTGGGTGTGAACTAGTATTGTAGCTTTGATTTCAATTTCCCTAATGACTAATAACGTTGAACATTTGTCCTGTACGTGTCGCCATTTATATGTATTCTTCGAAGAAATCTTATCCAAGGCCTTTGCCTATTTTTTAATTGAGTTGTTTGTCTTTTTGCTGTTGAGTTGTAACATATTTACATCTTCTGGATATTAAATCCTTACTAGGTATATAATTTGCAAATATTTTCTGTACATTGTCTTTTCACATTATTGATAATATCCTTTGTTGCACAAAAGTTTTTTTATTTTGATGAAGTCCAATTTATCTATTTTTTCTTTTGTTGCTCGTGCTTATGGTATTAAATCTAAGAATTTAGATTCATTGCTAAATCTGAATTCATAAAGATTTACTCCTATTAAAAGATTTGCTCTTTTTATTTTTTTATGTTTAGGTTTATTTATTTACTTTTGAGAGAGAGAAAGAGAGAGAGAGAGAGAGGCTGAGCATGAAGGAGGGGGAGGAGAGAGAGAGAAGGAGGAGAGAGAGAATCCCAAGCAGACTCTCTGCACTGTCAGTGCAGAGCTCTACAAGGGCTTGAACTCACAAACTGTGAGATCATGACCTGAGCCAAAATCAAGAGTCAGACCCTTAACCAAGAGCCACCTAGGCACCCCAACATTTACCCATTTTAAAAGAAACTCCTAGTTCCATTGGTTCACGTTGAGCTATTTGTTTGGATATGGAGTGAGATTCAAGTCCAATTTCATTCTTTTCCATGTAGTTAGCCAATTGTCCCAGCACAACTTGTTGAAGAGACTATTCTCTCCCCATTGAATGGTCTTATCAAAAATCTAGACTCTCAATTCTGGACTCTCAATTCTTTTCCATTGATTTATAGGATTATCCTTGTGTCGGCACCACACTGTTTTGATTCCTGTGGCTTTGTAGTCAGTTTTGAAATAAGGAAGTTTAATTTTTACAACTTTGCATTTATTTTTCACTACTATTTTGACTGTTTGAGGCCAAGGTCTGAAGCAAGCTCCAGGCTCTGAGCTGTCAGTAAAGAGCCCAATACTGGGCTCTAACTCACAAGCCATGAGATCATGACCTGAGCTGAAGTCAGATGCTTAACCGACTGAACCACTCACGCACCCCAGTTTGTGCTTATTTCTTAAGTAACCCATGAAAAATTGTGAGCAAGTCCTTCTGGACTCTTTTCACTTTTTCTATTTCTGGTATCTGGCTTATTACCATGTTACATGAATTCTTTGCTAGTGATGATTGAATGCAGAGACTACTAAAGTGGCCATACTGTTAAGGAAGCATACAGATATAGGGGCTAAAACAGTAAGATTAACATATTTTTGAAGTCAATGACAGAGACTAAAATTCTAAGGGAAAATGGTGGCTTCAAAACATTTTGCTTTTGGTTTCAGCACCATGTTGGTAGGATACTATGAGTCTTGGGGTTTATTTCCTGTGGAAACTGGCATTTTGCAGTTTTGGAGTCTATCTGCAAAGTGCAGTAGCTCTGGAGAATTTATAGTAGTTGGAGTAAAGATAACAGAAAGCTTATCAAGGACTGAGGCTTAACTTTTGTTATTTTGTAAATTACTGCATACACAATTTTGTATCTTAATATATATAAAACAATGGTGTGCCTAGTTATTTTAATGTAAAAATTATTTACAATGTGTGTTTTTATTGCAGTGAATCTTCTTGGGAATCCTGAAGTAAAGTCTATGTTGCAACCCAAACACTGGGTTTCAACCCTCAATCCTAAAACAGAAAGAACAATATTACCTAATAATCTCGATATTGAATACTTATATTTTATTCAGTAATAAAAACTGACAATCAAAATTTATTTAATCATTCAACAAATAATTCTGGCCAACTTTTGTTTGTTAAGACGTCTGCTTAAAATAAGTTGAACAGGAAAGTGAATGAGACAGCACTCAAGATCCACATTGTCATAAGGCTCATATTCTGAAGGGAGGAAAACAGACAGTAAATTAAAGATAAAATTTTAGATCATAATAAATGCTATGAGAGAAGTAAAACATATCATTTGATAATAGTGACTGGAGAAGAGATTCACACTAGATAAGGTGTTTAGAGATGACATTTCTTGGTATAGATGGGAAGCATGCTGGCAGAAGAAAAGCAACTTCAAAAGCTTTGAATTGGGAAGAGGTTTGGTGAACTTGGAGAATACGAAGAAGGCCAGCTTGTAGGGCTGGACCATAGAGAGAAATAGGAAGAGTGAGATGTGCTGAGGTAGGGGAAATAGACTGGTTTAGATCATAAGAGGCCATTTAGGAAAGAAAAAGATATTTGCGACTGATTCTAAATGCAAAGGGAAGTCACTGGTGAGTTTTAAGGTATTTGCCATTATCTGTTTTACATTGTAGAAAGATTGCTCTATATGGAGCAGAGTTTAGGGGTACTAGAGAAAAAAGAAGAATACTTAGGGGCTACAGTAGTACTATCAGCAAAAGATGACAATGACATGGGCACAGGTGGTCCCAGCAGAGCTGGAGAGAAGGAGGCAGATAAAGAGGATCTTTTTGAGGGAAGTAAAGCTGGCTAGTTGAAGAAGTATGTGTGTAGGTTATGTAGGATGGATAAGGGATAGAAGGAAGTCAAGGTTGTCGTAGAAGAATTTTGCTTGAGCAAATGGTTAGAAGGCATGCCCTTTACTAGCTAGGGAAGACAGGGAGAGAAACAAGCTTGGGAGCTCAGGAGGCTAGAAATCTCAGAGCTAGAGATTCAAATGGGGCATCAACAGCACAGCACACAGATAACAGACTCTTGGGACTGGGGAGGATCTCACCGAAAGTCTGACTAAGGAAGTGAAGGAGGTCCAGCAGTGAGTCAGTCAAAGAGGCTGAGAAGAGAGTCCATTTCCATGGAGAAAAACATGGACAACATTGTGACATGGAATTAAAGAGAATAAGGTGTTTCAGAAAAGAAGGAAATTGCAACAAGGTCAATTCAGATGAAGACAGAGAAACGACCATTAATTTCACATCATGGACATATATCCTTACCTTGGTAGGTACAATTTCAGTGGCTGAAGAGGAAATAAACTTGACTGGGGTGGGTTGAGGATAAAAGTGAGATAATAAAACGAAGTCAGTAAATCTAGTCATGTCTTGATAAGTTTGTTGTGAAGGGGTCAGAAAAATGAGGTAATAATTGGAAGATAATGTAAGTTCAAAACAAGTGTTGTTTTTTAATGATATGTTTGTTTGTTGGAATTATCCAGTAGATAGAAAGAGTCTAATGACTTACGGAGAGTCACAGGGTAATTGCCAGCTTAAATTTCTTGAACATGGGAAGAGGGGATGAAAACCAGAAAGCAAAGGGAGAGGCTGGCATTTTTAAGCAGTGAGGAGCTTTTTTTTTTTTCCATTGTAATAAGAGGAAGGCAGAGAAGGTGAGCATAGATGTAGATAAGTTAATAAAGTTGGTGGTGGGAAGTTGAGGGAGTTCCCATCTGATTGCTACTCTTTTCTCAGGGAAGAATGAGGTGAGTTCATGAGCTGTGGAGGGGAGGGGGGCTTGCAGAGAAAGAAGATCTGAAATTTACCTCAACTGGGAAATGCAGCAAGATTCCTGGGCACTGGTGAGTGCTCTTCATAAATTTAGAGAAAGATCCATTTGTACGATTGTTGATTTTCTCCAAGAACATTTGGTTTCTGCTACAGAAGAGCAGAGAAGGTGGGCAAACTGAGTTTACCCAGCACTGAGGTGTAATTAAATGGTAAAGAAGGAGAGGGAGACAAAAATGTCTAAGGAATGTAGCCTGGGAGAGGTAAGAAATGAGGATGTGAGATGATGGAAATGGAAAACCCTTTGCTTTTCTGCACTCAGTTGAATAACTGCTGGCCCTGGAGATGGCAAAGGGGAGCAGGAGGGAAGGGATTCATGCCTCAAAAGTGGGAGCTTGACATTGAGATGTTTTTTGCTGTGGTATATATCTCAGTGATGTCAAGGTCAGAGTGATCGCATTAGACACAATGAATGGGGTTTGATAGAGGAAAACATTGGGGAGAAGTTCTGAGAACTGAGAAGGCAGGGGATTAAGAAAGCCAGTGCTCTCCATAAAATGATCCTCAGTGAAAAAAATATGCTGTGTAGTTCTGTCCAAAACTGAAACAGTCACTCTGGCCACATGACTGAATTATCTCTTCCTCCATCTTTTCCCCAATGATTTTGGTCATTGAAATCAGTGTTTGGGGTTTTAGCTGTGGCTTGGAGCAGTGCTATTTGAAGCATGGTGCACACAGTGTGCTCAGAACATGTTGCTTCCTTATAACCAGTCTTGCGAGACAGTGTTCCCAGCAGAAAGTTTACCAGGTTTAGCCCTCAAGACCTAACTACAACAGAGATAATTTTAAAATTTCAAACCTCGAAGGTCGCAAGATATGCTATGTGAAAATAAGGAATTGAGTGTCAGTTTCCAGCCTTTCTCTAGGATAATCACTTAAGTATATAACTTAACACCTTCTCATTTGAGTAGCTGCCAGGCTATGGTGGGTTGTAGCAAGGGGCATTTATTAGAGCAGGCCTAGAACAGTCCTGGAAAAAAAGGTTTTGTCAGAACTGCAGTATATGAAGGTCACTAAAGTTATCTGACATTTTTGAAAGCTCGGGAGAGTCTTTTTTCTGTCTCCCAATGTAATGTAGAAAAAGAAAACAAAAAAAAAAGAGAGAGAAAGAAATAGAAAACAGTATTAGCATCTGGGGAATTCGAATTTTGTGGATTTAGTGGCAGTTGTTGGAAACACATAAATATTGTTCTCCCATTTACCAGTGAGAGTTAGTACATCCTTTTGCAGTGTTTTATCTCAACAGGAAGGATTGCAGGCATGGAGGGAACAGCATATGTTTATGGCAGGCCCACCGTGGGCCCGGCAGGAACAAAGCTGAAGGCCCTGCCTCTGGAGCTGTACATTTTGGAGGGAGGGGGCAGACAATGCCAAATGCATATTCAATATGTTAAAGTGAGTAGTTGCTATGAGAAAAGGAAAGAGGGTAAGGCGAAATGGTGTGAGGTAGGGAGGGGGTGGTGTCTTTTGCCTAGGGTCTTCTGGGTAGGCCCCTGATGAGATATTTGAGAAGAGACATTAAGGAAGTGAGAGAGCATACAGGCTCTAGCTGGGACCATAGGAGCTAGCATTTTCATGTCCCCATCTACCAGCTTCTGCCTGGGCTCCTCGCCTTCCTTCAAACCCGTCCTGCTGTCCTACCTAGAACTTTTCAGCTCGGCCCCCAGAGCGCTGCCTGGCTTTTGCTGCTCCTGGAGCAACGGCAAGTCCTGTAGGCAGTCATTCCTGACTCTCCGTACCCGGAGTGAAATGGAATTCCCCCACGTGGCCACTCTTTGGTACCCCTATAGAGTTCTATTATGACACCTATAAAATGTATTGCTTTCTGTGTTTGTGTACCTCTCCTCTAATGCTAGGCAGCAGGGCCCTTGAGAGTAAGCGTTGTGTCCTACTCATCCTCAGTGCTCAACACAGGGTCTGATGTACTACAGGTGCCACAGCTGCGTGTGTTGGGAAAAATGATATTTAGAGAATACGAAAGAATGAGCTATCAAGCCCTGAAAAGACCCGGAGGAATCTTAAATGCATACTGCTTAGTGGAAGAAACCAGTCTGAAAAGGCTACCTGCTGTATGATTCCGACTATATAGTATTTTGGGAAAGACAAGCTATAGAAGCAGTGAAAACCTCAGTGGTTGCTGGGGGGTGGGCGAGGTCAGGGGAGGGATGGGAGGACTTGAATGAGTAAGTGAAGCACAGGAAACTTTTACAGAGGTGACTCTACTCTGTATGGTATTATAATGATGGATACATGGCATTATTCACTTGTTAAAGCCCACAGAACTATACACCAAGAGTAAATATTAATGTAAATTAAGGACTATAGTTAATTGTAATAATGAAATATTAATATTGGTTTATCAGTTCTAACAAATCAACCCTATTAATGAAAGAAGTTAAAAATAAAGGAAGCTGTGTGTGGGACTGAGTGGGTTGGGAATGAGGAGTTGCTATAAGGAATGTTATGTATTATCTACTCAATTATTCTATAAATCTAAAACTTTAAAAAGTCCATACATTATTAAAAAATAAGGTTTGGCAATGAAAGTAAGGATTGATGTGGGACAGTAAATTGACTGCTTTTTAAAGGTTGCCTTTTAGAAAAGAATGCTTGCACCTGTGTTAGTTATAACGGTATTAGATACTTGATGCAATTCATAAGCAGCTACCTTCCTTCCGGACTCCTTTCTTACCCTCTGGACAGTGGAAGGAGCCAGATCGGCAGAGTGTCGGTGTGCTGCATGGAGAAAATTACGTTCAAGCAGACACAGGCATGAGTCCTATCTAGCTGCGAGATCTTGCTGAGCCTCAGTGTCTCCACTGCAGGAAGATCCCACTACTGACCTGAGAGAATTGTGAGGATTAACAGACACATTATTACATAGAGCACAGTGACTGGGGTAAGGAATATGACTACAACATGCTGGTTTTCTTTATTTTCCCTTTCAAGAGAGCGTAAAAATGAAGTAAAAGTCTGAATAAGTGCTGGGAGAAATTAGGAATAACACTGAAGACTGATCACATGTTGGTACAGCACTGAATTCAAGTTTTAACCTTAAATCTGAAGACTAGCCCTGGTTTCCATTAGGTTCTGTAGGATTCCTTTTGAACAGGTACTTACACTGCTTCTTTGACACATTTTTAAATCTTTAAAAGAAAATTTTAAAATTTATTTCTGAGAGGGGGTGAGGGGCAGAGAGAGAGGGAGATGCAGAATCCAAAACAGGCTCCAGGCTCTGAGCTGTCAGCACAGAGCCCAAAGCGGGACTCAAGACTCATCTGCCGTGAGGCCAAAGTCAGACGCTTAATTGTCTGAGCCACCCAGGCACCCCAACACATTTTAATCTTTTCTGAAACAGCTTCTATATAATGACAGGTGAAGTGACTTTTTTCATGTCGGGTTTTCTCAGGTAATAGGTGATACCATATGTCGAAAGTGATAGGGTGAGAAGGTAGAATCAGTCAGTTAAATATGGGGAGAGCTTGGAAATGCCTCAAGTAAGGACCATGGAAGCTTATCTATTATACTTGCATTTATCTATACATCAAAGACTGGGCTGCAGGACATATTTAACACATGCACACGCATGTGCGCGCGCGCACACACACACACACACACACTCATATATGGAAAAACAAAACATTAATCTGGAAAACATGGAAAATTTCCCTGTTTCTCTTTCTCAGCTTCTTAGTTTGGACAGCTCGGCCAAACATCTGTAGGTTTAAAAGCAGTTCAAAGCGGGGTACAAAGAAAAGAAATCCACTTAAAATATCTCAGCTTGACTCTCATCACTCTGTACAAGGTTCAAATGCGATTTGGACCCCAACACACCAAGCTGAGCTTTGTGTGAGGAAGTAAATGTCAGACTGAAATGGGAAACTGGAGGAGGTCATTCTTCTTTTGTTGAGCTTCTCCTTCTTGTCAAACCACTGGGCTGCACGTTGTTGCTCTCGTTTGTCACTGATAGCCTATCACAAAGCCCCTTCTGTTAGGAGGCCGTACCTGAAACTCCCACCAGCCAGCAGAGCATAAACACCAAGGTGGAGCCACCTTCCCCAAACCTCCCTCGCACAATAGCTGCTGCTGTCACTGCAGGACAATTGAGTGGATCTTATGGTGGTATATTTTTTCCCATCATATGCATGACAGAAAGTCTAATGGACCTTGTTCATTTCTTGAGTAGCTTTTAAGTTCCTATGAAATGGCCTTTATCAGTTCCATCAGTGTTCCCAAGATGTCTACCTGGATGTTAAGGAGCCCTGACAGTAGCTGTATTTTCAGTCCTCCACTCGCCAAGGAGAAGACAGTAATCAGCTGAAAAACTAGAGAGGAAGACTCTTTGTACTCCAGAAGGAACAGCTAAATACTTTTGGCCTGGTGTGATAAATAAAATTCGCGGGCATTAATAATGGAAGGATCAAATGGACTATACTAATTTGTACAAGGATTAACCATGGGCCTTAACAAAAAATTTGGATCGCTGCCCCTAATAATAAAAATGTAAAACTTGATATGATTTTATAGCTAATCTTGGGATATATTATTCTCTAAGTGCAGTGCTAGTTATACCTTGGCATTGTCCTGGGGACAGATATTAAAAAATGGAGAAGAGTAGTACAATAACGTCAGAAAGACACTGTTTTTAAAATTACCACTCAGAACACCTCTGTCAATTTTCTAAGACTTAAATTTTGGCATAAATGGATAAGAAGTTTTGCATGCAGAAGGAAAAGAGCCTATCTGATGCTGATATTGCCATCTACATAGTAGGGGTTACAGAAAAATTTAAATTATTTTTGGCTTCTAGTAATGTGTTTGCCCCGTGAAATATTTCCTGAAATTCCTAACTGCTCCCCAACTCCCCGATGGTAAATACTACCAGGGGCTCCTTTCTAAGTGTAAGGACTTAGAATTTTCTTGTTCAAATTGTTGTTGGACTTAATTCTCAGTTCACATACGTAATTGCGAAAACCAACTTCTACGGCTCTGGGCCATTAATCTTGGGCAGTCTGTGGTGCTCTGTCATCTTGAGGGGGGTGTGTTTAAGTTGGATGGGGGTCACATAGTCCAAGGCGTTGCAGTGGTGTGCATCTGACCAAGGAATCACTCGTGTTGAAGGTATCTTCTCATTCCTCGATATTGGTTGCTAACCAGTTAGACATCCCTTGTTTCTCATCTCAAGGCCCCTGTCAATTTGTGTGACACTCCCCATCCCTTTCCATTATGTTTTGCCATGTGCAATTACTTCTGGTACTTTTAAACTGCACTAGAGTGGAAACCTGTGAAGCTGTATGTGGTCTCTCAAATGCTTTGTGCAGCATTTATTCTCTATCTTCACAGGGATCTGCCCAGGCACAGAGTTCAGGGTGCTTCTCGCCACCACCCACAGACCCCTGCCTTCATAATCTTCTCTCTCTCTCTTAAACTGAAGTATAGTTCACACATGATGTTACATTAGTTTCAGGTGTACAACCTAGTGATTGATTCAACAAGTCTGTATGTTATGCTATGCTCACCGCAAGTGTGGATGNTGCTTTGTGCAGCATTTATTCTCTATCTTCACAGGGATCTGCCCAGGCACAGAGTTCAGGGTGCTTCTCGCCACCACCCACAGACCCCTGCCTTCATAATCTTCTCTCTCTCTCTTAAACTGAAGTATAGTTCACACATGATGTTACATTAGTTTCAGGTGTACAACCTAGTGATTGATTCAACAAGTCTGTATGTTATGCTATGCTCACCGCAAGTGTAGATGCCACCTGTCAACATACAGTGCTATTACAATACCATTGACTATATTCCCTAGGCACTCATAACCTTCACCTATGATTCATCTTCTTGTGATGAATCTTTTTAAAGTCTTGGGAGTCAGTCCTCCCTGTTTTGCCTTGGAGGCATCTTGCATTGTCTCAAGGGATTCGATTTTAGGAAATCAAAATAAGATTGATTAGTAATAATACTTTCATCATGACCCAATCTCTCTTCTGGAATAGAAGAGAACTGAGAGCTGACCAGCTGTCTGGATGGGGAAAGGGGACAAGAGAAACAAGTAAGTGGGGCCAAAAGTCATTTCTAGCTGAGAAATATTGTTCTACCATTTGTGCTACATTGCTTTTTACTCAGAATAATGCTCATCTATATAATGTATAATCTGTATAATGTTCATGGACCAATTTTGTCTATTTCCTCACACAAAGTCTAGGAATTCAAGAAGACAAGCCCATATATCCCTATAAGATTTTATTCTTCTTGATGTCAGGAAAAACTTGAATCATTCTGTAACGTTGATGGGCACATGGAAAACGCCTCTGTCATATAGCTGGAGATGATGGTGAAATATAATTTCTTAAGTTTGTAAATGGAAATTATGATTAGCCTGTGACACCAGGCTGCATGATCGTGCATAAAAATAATTTACAAATGTATGAGTTCAGGTAATGAGCCAAGGAATCATCAAGGTACATAGTATAGAGCTATAAGTTGAGCTTTGACTAGAACTGTGTTTCTCATTGTGGTCTCCAGAGCAACATTATGAGGAACTTACTAGAAATGCAAGTATCCCAGATATGCTGAATTAAAAACTCTGAGAATAGGGTCTCTATTTCTGTGTTTTAACAAGCCCCCTTTGTAATTCTGTTGCATGTCACAGTTTGAGAAGCGCTGGACCAGGGATTGGTTAGATTGAATCAAGTGAATGATCTTAGGTAGGTAGCTTCACCCTTGGGTCTCGATTTTCTCTTTTAAGATTAAGAACTATTCCATACTTGATGTGGTTGGGAAGAGCATCCTTTGTCTTACTTTTCTTAGAACAAGGTACAAACATATGCTCCAGCTAGTGTTCCTTGGTTAATTGGTTATGTCCTCAATCTTATCGTTTGCCTAAGAAGAATGGGAGCATGTCTGTGTGTGTTGCACATCCCCTAGGAGGCAATATGCAAGATGGATAGGGGTACAGTTTCTCTGGGAAGCAGCCTGGGGTCAAACCACCAGCTCTATCTCTTACTGGGTGACGTTCGTGAAGTTTTCTCCATCTCAGTTTCCTCATCTGTAAAATTAAAATCATGCTGTAGTCCTCCCTGACTCAGATGGGTAGAATGGGATGATATCAGGTGAGAATGAGGCTATCCAGGTTAGGTGTTTACAGAAAGACCTAGCACTGGTTCCTGCCAAGTAAATGTTAGCAAGTGCTGGGTTGAGTGCAGGCTGGGCTCTGTTATAAGGTCTAGAGTTGGGACAGACATCATCTCTTCACTGAAGGAGCTTGTAGGAAGAACCAGACCTATAAACTTATAATCCCCCAAAGGTATTACACACTCTACAATGGCACCTGGAAAAAATGAGGACTTCCTAATGAGACTAAGGGTCTCGAAAGGATAGTTCAAGGATGTTGAGATGACCCATCACCGTGACTGATGTGGACAGTCATCTGAAAGGTCTTGATATAATTATAATGAAAACACCAATAACTAATATGAGTTGACAGTATTTACCAGGCCCTGTTCATGATCTCAGTTCATCTTTTCAGAAACCTATGAGACAGGTATTTGAATTATCATCATTTTACAAACTAAGAAATTGGGACTTAATGAAGCAAGGAAACCTAACTACCAAGGTGGGGGTTCTGACCCCAAGATCTAGATTCCTCAAGATTTACTTATTATTTAAATAACACTCCTGTAAAATGTTTTCAGCTCTTCTAACAATTTACTTCTTTAGTTCACTAGTAAGAGATAACAATCCTAAAGCAATGCAATGGTTTGCCCTAGGGCATGCCCCTCTTTCCTCCCCCTTACAATAGAGAGGGCTGCAGCTGAAGACTTTTCTCTTCCATCTCCCTTCCATCTCTGCTTCATTCAACTAACCAAACTGCCTGTTTTCTAATTCATAACAAAACAAAAGAAAACTCAGAAGGTGATACGGAAAAAAACGCTGTTTCGAACAAAGCACTTTATATAAAGTGGGGGAATACTTCAGAACTGGCACAGAGGGACATCTAAGGTTGTATGGAGGTGCTGAGCTGGCCAAATCCCAGCAAGCCAGAGAACTCCCTCCTCTGAGAGTTGGTTTTATTCATCCTTTTTAAAAAATATATATTTTAATTTTTTAATGTTTATTTTTGAGAGAGAGACAAAGAGAGAGATAGAGCATGAGCAGGGAAGGGGCAGACACACACACACACACACACACACACACACAGAATCAGAAGCAGGCTGCAGGTTCTGAGCTGTCAGCACAGAGCCCGACAATGGACTCTAATTCACCAACTGTGAGATCATGACCTGGGCCAAAGTCAGACACTTAACCAACTGAGCCACTCAGGCACCCATCTTCATTCTTTTTCTTGTACAACTTTAACTCAGTTATTTAAAACTTTTCTTTGCTAATTCTGCTGCAGTTCAGACAGTTTCTCAATCTCATTCAGAGTCCCAGTTTATTGAGAAAAGTGTAAAGACTCAATTATTCATCACTGTATAATAATCAATTTAGGGACACCTGAGTGGCTCAGTCATGTAATTGTCCAACTTTGGCTCAGGTCATGCTCTCACAGTTCATAGGTTTGAGCCTATGTCAGCTGTGCTGACAGCTCAGAGCCTGCTTCAGAGTGTCTCCCTCTCTCTCTGCCCCTCCCTGCTCAAAAGGAAATAAACATTAAAAAGATTTAATATAAGTCAATTTACCAGACCAATAGATTTGGCTAAATGATTCCATTTGTACAGGAAATATACTTTATTTTATAGTTTATTTATTTTTGAGACAGAGACAGAGCATGAGTGGGGGAGGGGCAGAGAGAGAGAGAGAGAGAATTTGAAACAGGCTCCAGGCTCTGAGCTGTCAGCACAGAGCCCGATGTCGGGCTCGAACCCATGAACTGTGAGATCATGACCTGAGCTGAAGTTGGAGGCTTAACCAACTGAGCCACCCAGGCGACTCAGAAATATACTTTTAAAAGATGAAATTAAAAAAATAAAGAGAAAGTCATTTTGTCAGGGAGGGAAAAAAAAGCTTTATTTGGCATGTCTTTCAGATGAAGTGAATCTTTTACCAAACTTTCATTAAAGCCTTTAGTAGAGAACATAGGAGGCAAAAGAATCCATCAAGGTTTATAGCTCCTAATGGTGTCCTGAAATGTATTAGAAAGTAGATGCTGCTCTTTACAAGTAAAGGCTAATGCTGATTGGCTTCCCTGTTGTGCCCCTAGATGAGAAATAGGTAAACACTTTGTATATTTTCCCTTGGTTTTGAGACTGATACAATACATAGGTCAGTAAAGTCAACAACGTTTAAATTGTTAAAAGATTTTTTTCTGAGTCTCCTGGGAATGGTAAAACAGGATACAGTCTTTTATTCTCATTTCCCTTCGTGAAATGTACTCTCTTCTTTTTGGAACACATGATAGTTGCTGTGCATACAGATAGGTCCTAACAATGCTTCTCTGACATTTAAGCATTTCACCTTCTATGCAGTGCAGCCTGTTTGTCCTTTTAAACTTGGCCACTGGGCCAAATGCAAAGGAACCACTGTGTGACTTTTTGCTTATCTTCTATACCCAAGCCTACAAAGTTAGTGCTTGAGTGTGTCAGGTATCACCTGGGGACTTAAGAACGAGGCTTTTTACAGTTAACCCAATCCCATGATCTGTACTACACTGCCTTTGATTTGAAGGCAGTTTAACTACCAAGACTGCCTACTACTTTAATCTGAATCAAGTTCATTTGAGATGTGGGCACACAATAATTCCTAGTTTTCTGCATAATGGCTTTGGGCATACTCCATTACACGCTGGAGTGTCTGCCAGTGGGAAACAGCAATTTTTTTCATCTTGTACGTGCTGCTTCATTCACAGGGCTGTTTTTTTTATTTTTTTTTATTGGAAATAATTTCAAAATTTTAGAAAAGTTGTAAGAAGAAGTATAGTTCAAATAACATCCTGATATTCATTACCCAGATTCACTTACTATCTCTCTCTTCCCTCATTTGATTTGTCATTGGCTCAAATTCTCTCTCTCTGCATGCATACATATATATTTTGAATCACACCAGGGTAAGCTACATACATCATGGTNATCAACGTACAGAAATCGGTTGCATTTTTATACACCAATAATGAAGCAACAGAAAGAGAAATCAAGAAACTGATCCCATTCACAATTGCACAAAAAACCATAAAATACCTCGGAATAAACCTAACCAAGGATACAAGAGATCTGTATGATGAAAACTATAGAAAACTTATGAAGGAAATTGAAGAAGACACAAAGAAATGGAAAAACATTCCGTGGCTATTTCTTAATTGGATATTCTCTTACATAACTACAGTTCAGTTAACAATTTTCGTGAATTAAGATTGATAGAATACCTTTGTTAAATCTATTATTCTTATACTTTCAACTTTAGGAGCTGATCCAATACCTTTTCCCACTCTAGTTCCGGGTCGATTCTGGAGTGTGGTATTGTATTTAGTTGTCATATCTTTGTAGTCTTTTTACATCCAGAACATTTCTATAATCTTTCTTTGTATTTTGTGCTATTGACATTTTTGAAGACTACAGTCTCCCATCCTTTTTTATTTCAGAATGTTTGCTCCTCATTTGGCAGTTATCTGATACCAACTTATGCTTACATTCTCATTATATATTTTTGTTTCGAATATTACATAAGTAATATTATGGGTTTCTCAGGATATCTCATCCAAATGCACACAATGTCTATGTACTTCTTAGTACATATGTATGATGTGAATTTAGATCACCCAGTCAATGTACTGTTTGACTTCTCCACTGTATAAATACCACTTGTCCTTTGTAACTAATATGCCATCTATGGAAAGACATTTTAAGAGCAAGCAAATGATGTGCTCCTCACCAAAACTATTCCCAGATATATTCTCCATTAGTGATTCTTGTCTGATCCAATCTTTACTCTGATGATTACAAATGCTCACTTTCCAAGGTCTTGTATTCTCTCTTCATTTGCCAGTTGGCATTTAACATTTTATTTTATTTTCTTATTTTTATTTTTATTAATTTTTTTACAAATAGTTTATTGTCAAATTAGTTTCCACATAACACTCTTTTATTAATTTTTTAAAATTTACATGCAAGTTAGTTAGCATATAGTGAAACAATGATTTCAAGAGTAGATTCCTTAATGCCCCTTACCCATGTAGCCCATCCCTCTTCCCACAACCCCTCCAGCAACTCTCTGTTTGTTTCTCCATATTTAAGAGTCTCTTATGTTTTCTCCCCCCTCCCTGTTTTTATATTATTTTTGCCTCCCTTCCCTTATGTTCATCTCTTTTGGATCTTGAAGTTCTCATGTGAGTGAAGTCATATGATATTTGTCTTTCTCTGACTGACTAATTTCACTTAGCATGCTACCCTCTAGTTACATCCACGTAGTTGCAAATGGTAAGATCTCATTCTTTTTGATTGCTGAGTAATCCTCCATTGTATGTATGTGTGTGTGTGTGTGTGTGTGTGTGTGTGTATACACACACCACATCCTCTTTATCCATTTATCTGTCAATGAACATTTGGGATCTTTCCATACTCTGACTATTGTTGATAGTGTTGCTATAAATATTGGGGTGCATGTGTCCCTTTGAAACAGCATACCTGTATCCTTTGGATAAATACCTACTAGTGCAAGTGCTGGGTTTTAGGGTAGTTCTATTTTTGATTAACATTTTAATAATATCTAGAGTATTCCCTTTTCTCCTACTTAGTTATCTACTTCTTGTTCATATGAACTCATAAACGCCAATTTTTTGGAATTGTTCATCATGCTATTATACTTAATTATTTTGTGTTCAAGTTGTCCTTGATGTGAGTAGAATACCTTCAAGTTGTCTCCTGNTGTAGGAGGGTGCCCGTTTCTCCACATCCTCGCCAGCATCTAGAGTTCTCTGATTTGCTCATTTTAGCCACTCTGAATGGCGTGAGGCAAAGGGGACTATTTTTAAAAGACTCATTAGATGGATGATATCTTTTAAGATTTCACTTAATTGTGCTATGATATCATTAAATCATTTCAACTTGACTATTCTAAATATTCAGAAAAGACTTAAAGCTTAGGGTTTAAAGTACTGAAGTGGAAATAAATGTACAGCTAATTTAGAAAGCTTTTTGATTATTTTGTTTAACACTTTATAAAGCAGTGTAAGAGTTCTGCAATAACACCCCAGATTTGACTGGTTGTAGTGGGGTAGCCATGAGCTCAGTTTTCGAGTGGTATTGCACAATTATTGATTTGGTTTGCGGTAATGCCCATTCGTGTCTAGCACACAGAAGACATGACCATCTTCAGAAGCAAAGGTGTCCCCGAAAGCGTGCCCTGTGTGGCTCACGGGAGTGATGTATAAATAGCACAGGACTCCTGTAACCCATCCTACAGTGTTGCAAATGCACACGGGGTGAACAGGATTCTTTCAGGGTTATCTCACCAATTCTGTGATCTAATTTGACTTTCGAATACACACTGCCTTTTTTTCTGGCCAAAGGTCTTAGTTTGATTCTCAAAAAAAAGTCTGCTTCAGTAGTAGATTTTCTTCTCCAGAGGGAGATTTCAGTAGCCTCCTAGGAAAATTTGGCTTATTTTCAGTTTGAATGTTTTATTAAAGATAATGATAAATAAAGGGCCTTTCTACCTCAGGTAATAAACCAGAGTTGTTATATCTGCATCATGACAACGTCTTGCCTCGTATTAACACTGCTAACCATTTAAGAAATTCATGCTATTTACATTTATTATAAAATTATAAATGTCACTTGGGTTACTAAAACCAAATGGATATTGGTTTTAATATGAAGTGTTATGTTATAAATACTATAACATGGATAGAGTACAAAGAGCAAGAAACAATTTGCTGTGCAACAGAATACAAAGTTGACGATTTAAACTAAAACACCTCAAATATGAATACATACAGAAAACTACAATTCATACACACACCCATAATGTCTCAGAAAACACAAATACTTAGCCTTCTACCATGTGGACAATTTTCTTTCAATAAATAGTTGAGTTCTCCAAATAGTTGAGTTCTCAACTCCAATAGTTGAGTTCTCCGTAAATCACGAAAAAAAATCAGGGCATATAATATACTATACCATGAAAAGAGTCTAGAAAATGAGGTGATGTGTGCTGAGCTTCGTAATCCTACTGGGATTGATTTGGGGAGCCACATTAACCTAAGAATCAAAGATTATCACAACTAAAACTGTAAAGCTGTATTAAACATTAATGGGAAATACATATCTGAGAAATAACTCAAAATTGTGTAAGTTTTAGAAGAAACATGATTTAAATATCAAAGATTTTGAATCTCAAAATCATGGGGCGCCTGGGTGGCTCTGTTGGTTAAAGGTCTGACTTAGACTCAGGTCATGATCTCGTGGTTTGTGAGTTCAAGCCCCGCACTGGGCTCTGTGCTGATAGCTCAGAGCCTGGAGCCTGCTTCAAATTCTGTGTCTCCCCCTCTCTCTGCCCCTCCCATGCTCATGCTCTCTCTCTTTCTGTCTCTCAATAATGAATAAAAATGTTAAAAAATAATCTTAGTAAATCCCCTGTAATAACTTTGATGTATTAAAAAATACACATCGAGGGGCACCTGGGTGGCTCAGTCGGTTGTGTCCAACTCGGATCAGGTCATGATCTCACAGTTGGTGAGTTCGAGCCCTGCTTCTGGCTCTGGGCTGACAACTTAGAGCCTGGAGACTGCTTTGGATTCTGTGTCACCCTCTCTCTCTGCCCTTCCTCTGCTGGCAGTCTGTCTCTTTCTTAAAAATAAATAAACATTAAAAAAATTTTTTTTAAATATATGAATGTTAGAAGTTCTAACATAAGTTAGAAAGTTAGAATTCTGGCTTACTGAATGTTTTTAATCACCACTCATTTAGCATTTCAAAATAAAAATTTTGCCATAGGAGTAGGGATTTCTTTGTTCAATAACAATTTAAGTTTTACTTCAATGCTGCTCTTTTCCCCCTACACACATTATGCCTGATTGGACATATGAGACAGCTATCACAGATTATGGCGTTTTCCAAAGATGGCTATAAAAGTCATCCATTCAACTGCTATTTCACTCTCAGGAGGTGGTATCTATTTCTCCATCTTCTTAAATCTGGGCAGGCTTCACGGCTGCTTTGGCCACTAGAACATGGTAGAAGGATGCAGTTTCAGTTCCTGGTAGAGCCCTTCACTAGCCTGGACCTTCCTGCTTCCTGTACCTTAGAAACCATCCATTGCATAAGAAGTGTGACTACCCTGAGACACCATGTTATGGAAACCCGTATCTCATGGGGCAGCCCTAAAGGATGGGAATTTATGGAGAGTGAGGGACAGAGAAAGAGGGAGAGAGAGAGAAGAAATAAGGAAGGAAGGAAAGAAAGAGTTCAAGTTGCTGCAAGGTACCAAAACTATAAATAAAGGTGTCCTGAAAGAAGACCCTTTAGCTTTAGCCACCAGAGCCGTGGCTGAAGCCATGTGATTTACAATTCACAATTTCCAAATTGCTTTTAAATTTCAAAGACATTTTAATGTTTTAAGTGTTTATTTATTTATTTTGAGGGGGAAGGGACAGAGAAAGAGGACAAGAGAGAATCCCAAGCAGGCCCTGCACTGTCAGCACAGAGACCCATGTGGGGCTCAAAATCACAAACTGTAGGATCATGACTGAGCCTAAATCAAGAGTCAGACACCCAACCAGCTGACCCACCCAGGTGTCCCTCCATATTTCTGACCTACGAAATTGTGAGCAAAACAAAAACATTATTTTTAATGACTAAGTTTTCAGTTAACTTCTTAAGTAACAACAGAACCAAAACCTAAATACTGAGCAAATTTAAATTTAATAGGGAGCCTCCAAACTGTAAAGTTTGTTTTGCCTTTTCCCTTATGGCATGGTGCCATAACCATGCTTTATGCATGTTTTATTGCAGCCAAAACAGTGGAATTAACTGTACATAATAAACTATTATATATATATACACATTTTAAGTTATAGGGAATAAAGTTTATTTTGGCAGATAGTGTTAAACAAAATTAAAGTTGCATACATTAGTAACATAACTCAACATCCTTAATTTGGTATAAGTGTGACACATTTTCCTGCTTTCCTGTGTTCTGCTAAATCACCATAACCTAAACTGCTTTATAAAACTGACACGATGAAATTTAGCTTTACTGTTTTCGCTGGTGCTGGTGCTGGTGCTGGTGATAAAAATTGAAAAGATAAATGTCATCTGGCTTTTGCTGTCCAGTAAGAGATACACATAAACAATTACCTACAATAAATGTGACAAATGTAATAACAAAGTGATATGAGAATATAGAAGGAATAATTAATTATTCTTTCATCAGAAATTAGTCATACAATGGCAGGAAATTTATATCTGCTTGGCTCAGACCAAATACAAAGGTATCTGGTACATAATAGATGTTCAGAAATATTTGTTAAATAAACAAATGGCTGAACTAATGAAGGAGGTGATGGACATGTGAATGGTAAGGTTTAGAAATGACCCCTGAAACAATGGAGAAAAGAGATCGTATTTTAGCCATACCTTGAAGAATGCCTAGCATTTTGTTAGGAAGTAGATAGAATAGGGGGTGGTGGCTAGAATAGTATACCATATACCATCATATGCCACCCTGTAGCTGGCAACTTAAGCTGTGGAGTAGTAAGAATGGTCTGGTATTCATATGTCAGGCTATAATTTGAAAAATATTGGCATCTCACCCAAAATTACATCAAAAGATTAGTCTAATCTTAAGAAATATTGGGGGTTTAGGTGAGATTAATGCCAGACTGAGGTAATCCTCTAACACATCCAGAATCCCTTATGTCTCTCAGACCCAAGAATAGTAGATCCAGAATTGATTCTTTGAATTTTTTTTTTTAATGTTTTATTTATTTCTAGGAGAGAGAGAGAGACAGCGTGAGCAGGGGACGGTCAGAGAGAGAGGGAATGACAGACTCCGAAATAGGCTCCAGGCTCTGAGCTGGCAGTCAGCACAGAGCCCGACGCGGGGCTCGAACCCACCAACCGCGAGATCATGACCTAAGCGAAAGTCGGACGCTTAACCGACTAAGCCACCCAGGCGCCCCCAGAATTGGTTCTTTGAAACAACTGGCCACATTTCACTGAAATTTAAGGTCCTTGGACTTGTTTTATGATCAGCACAGTCTTTAGGTTGGGAAAAAGTGGAAACTTCACCCTGCCTATCAACTTCCATTGAAATACCAGGTAGTTAATTCTTACATTTCATTTTGTATTTGAGAAGGCCAGAAAGACCACAAATCTTCATGACTAGAAATTCTTTATTTTTTTAAATTTTTTAAATATTTTTTTATTTATTTCTAGGAGAGAGAGAGACAGACACAGCATGAGCAGGGGAGGGTCAGAGAGAGAGGGAGATACAGAATCTGAAACAGGCTCCAGGCTCTGAGCTAGCTGTCAGCACAGAGCCCGACGCGGGGCTTGAACCCACGAACCGCGAGATCATGACCTAAGCGAAAGTCAGACGCTTAACCGACTAAGCCACCCAGGCGCCCCCATGACTAGAAATTCTTAGTCTGCATTAATTGGCTATAATTTGTAGAAGTTGAAACTCTTCTATCTGTCCTCATGCATTAATTCATTGATTTACTTACTCATATTTGCTGTGCAATATCTGAAAACATGTCAAAGTATTATCAATCCTTTAAGTAAAGGATTCACTCTTATTAAAATAATAATAATAATATAGGAAATTTAATTATTCAGGCCATTAAAGACCTCTTGATCTTTTAATGGATCTTAGACAAGCTTATCCTTTATTACGTTCTTGAGAACATACTATATGCCATATTTAAGTGCTTTGGAAGAGCACTGTACCAAGTACTGAGGAAGTTAGGGGAGAAAAGTGGAAAACATGGATTCTGTCTACAGCAAATTTAAAGGAACATAGTAGACTCAGTGTAAGCCCAAATAGATACATTTTAATGACCTACAAATGAACCGACCAACAGAGTGTTAACTTTTAGTTGTTTCTGTGCTACTCATAGAATTGCCATTGGAGAGAAGAGGGTCTTCTGAGATAGTTATGGCACCACCCGCCCCCCTCCCCCGGAAATAGTGAATCAGCTGTCCACTTCTGCCACTTTATAGGAAGTGGTTAAGGGCCAAAAGGGAAACACCAGTCCAGAAGCACAAATATTTCCAAATAAAACCCAAGCACAATGTTGGCCAATTAATACCAACTGTGAAGAGAAAATTAATAAACATTTAATAAGACATTTATTACAAATTTCTGTTCAAACTTCACCTTTGAAAGAGTATGCTCCTCTTACTTTAAAACAAATTCTGGCAAGCTATCTGCTACGGATTGTCTCTTTCTGACAATAGTCATATTCTCTCCTCTACTTTACTTAAAATCACTGAAGACTCAGGTACCATTGAATTGTGGATTTTTTTATGGGCCAAGATTTAGTAAAAATTGATGGTATTTAACCCCTAATAATGAAACATTCTTAAGTATCGTTGCTAAAATATCCTTCAAGCAAGACATGGAAGGCAATATACACATGATGTCATATCATAACAGATAATCACTAACATTAAATTTTATATCACTCCTATGAATGGCTATTATAGTCAGCAGGTGACTTTGTTCAATTCTTAAACAGGTCTAGACAATAGAACCAACTGCCTTATGAGAGTGATAGAGCTGTTTAGGGTGGTTACTCATTCATTGATTTTTGGTATGAGTCCCACTACTGTTAAGCAACAGGTGTTGGTTCTATAATCTCTGCACAAGAGTAAACATTCTTATTCGGTTTGATCACAGGCAGTGGGCTCTGTGGCTGGGTAAAACTTTATAATATTCATGAGACTAATTGGAAGGCATCAGAGTGTTTCTGAATATATTTTTCCAATAAGAATAGCAAACATTTCTTAGGTACATATTATTTGCCATGATAGTAGGCATTTTATAAGTGGTATCTGGTTTAATCTTTATAGCAACCTATAAACATTATTGTTCTCTCTGTTTTATAGAAGAGAAACTGAGGCACAGTCATACAACTATTAATTCGATGAGCAGAATTGCAAAGTCAGGTTCGACTCCAGAGTACCTGTTCTTTTAACCACTGTGCTGACATCAACCAATGGACAAACATCAGTGTGGTGTTTTTTTTTTTTATGACATTAGAGCTACATATGATATGAAGCTTTAGGGTAGATATTACATTCTTAAGATCCAATTAATGTAAGTTGAATGGATAAGGAAAAAATGAGAATTCCTAGTTGTGATTTGCAATCTTAAAATTACAAACAAGCTAACCTTGAGAGACCTGCAAGCACATGTAGGGTTCACCTATTCTAATCACATTTACAACAGTTGTTGCAAATAATAGAATGCCAAACAAAACAAAACACCAAGAGCACGTAATAACTAATGAAATTAGTTTTTTCCTACCCAGGCAAGAGTATAAAAAATATGAATCAGAATATTGCCTTTAAATGAACAATATTAATATGAAGAAGTTGGGTGGACTTAAGAAAGGAAAAATGTGTCCCAAAACAGAAAAACAGCAGTACAATTCAAATACCTGGAAAAGATTATCCAGTAACGGGCAATTTCAAATGAAATAATCTTAACATAAAGGTCAACTGTAAAGAAATTTAGGAAGCTGGTTATAAAATTAAAAGCATTATGAACATGAATTAAAGATTTTCTAACACCAGATACATAAGTATAAATCCATGTATGATCTGATTTATTATAAAAGCTTACACAGTATGACACCAATAAAACCATTCTATATCAAAAGGGACAAACCCTAGCACTTTCCCCATATGGCATGTGTTACAGGCAGTTTCATGCACCTGTTGTGGGTGGGGTTTTCAGCACTAAAAATATATATATATATATATANATATATATATATAGAAAAACCAGTATAGATTCAAATTATCTAAAACTTAAAATCTTTTTGCATGCATATATCTGGTGTAAATCAAGATAACTTAAGCCAAAACCAGAATGATCAACAAAAGGCAAAAAAGTGTATAACTTTTGAAAGAATTGGAGGAGCAGTTCTATTAGTATCATATAGAAATTTATGATTTTTGGTATGCAAATATCAGACATTAATAGAGGATGAAAAATTTTGATAATACTCAATAGTTCCATTTGCCTTCATGGGAAACACAAATGTGTGGGTTTAGATTAAAATGTGTAACAATAAGCCTTTGCAATACATGCAGAAAAGTAACATCTTTTTATATGTAAAAAAGTAATATATCAAAATGTCATTAAACAAAGCGCACTGCCAACAATGAGCAGTACTACTCCACAATAAATTCTACTGCCATTTCCGACATGACCTAGACCAGAAATTCAACTTCTCAAATGTTTGTTTCAGTCATAAAAAGGTGGAATAAAATAGCTTATTTCTCTACTGGAGATGTTAAAGAGAATTTCTTACTATTTTTCTAAAATGTCATGGTGAATGTCCTGTTTTTAACAGAATTTGAAGACTGATTCATCTTATAAATATAAATAATAAAAAATTACTGTTATTTCTCTAGGTTCCGATTTGAAGAGTCCCGCTGAAAGTGGGAGAGGACAGATCTTATGCAGACTTTTCAGCTCTGGGAGAATTATTTGAAACGCTAACCCTCCTCCCCAAAATCAAACTCTTGTCATTTTTTTTCTCCCACTCTCTTGCTCTTTGGGGACTGTTTCTCTTTTAATTTATTGCTCTGTGTTCTAAAAAGTGGAGAGAGATTACAAACCACATTTAAAAAGTGTATTAAATGTAACTTATGGTAAATTAGTAATACCTCTTGAAGAACCTGCTAAGATCTCTCCCATGGTGCTTCCTTTGGGGGATGATAACTCAATTGTGTTGATTTAAAGGTTCTGTCTAGTTCTTTTAAACATTCCTTTGATGTTGTATTGCTCTGGTTGTAATAGACTGTTATTGCCCTATATTGAGTTTACAGAGTGAAGGTAAATCTTTGGTGATGTGATTGTGCCACCCCAAACTCAATATTGTTCACAGAGCCTTTATAACTCTCGGCTACGCTGTGGCAGAACAGCACACATTTTCATTTTTACCTTTTTAGACGTTTATTCTTTGTTCTGAGGCTGAAACTATGTATGCTCACAGACGCTCCACAGTGCTTGCTCTGTGAAGCCCTAACCCGTGAGCAAAAAGAAACATCGTCAGGTGGGTTTTTTTTCTTTTCTAAAATTGTCCATTTTATTGTTGATCTTTTTCATTATGTTCCATTAGGTACTCTACCGTTATTGAAAAACACCACTACTGGGAACAGCTCAGTTTGAATATCTATCCAAGTTTCTAGTTTGAAGTTTTTCTAAGGGTATACAATGGCCCTATGAAAGGAGATTCTCCTGAGGAACCCTAGCCTACCTTGAAATGGACGAACGTGATTTCCCCTGGTGGCAGATGTCACATATAAGACTTACATGATTGGAGGTCTTCATGTAGACAATTCAATTTTAACATTGGCCTGTTTGAAGGAAAGTAGAAACTTTCTTTATGCAGTGGCTTGTGCTATCATTAGCTTCTTTTGTTACATTTCTTGGGAAAAAGAGATCTAATATTTTTCACTGGTACAGCATTCAACTCCGTTTAAAACAGCTTGTAGAGCAAGACAGCACTAAGGCTACTTTTTAGGCATTTCTTTCACTTAGCATGTGCCCTGTTAGTATCCTTTTCCTTGCCACGTTACAGGGTATGATCACACAGGTTTTGAGAAATAATTAGTTGAGAATCAATTTTTTAAGAATAAGAAATATCCACAAATGTAAGGGGAGATTCTGTATATCATAGTAGACTGGATTTTAATTTTTTAAAATGTTTATTTATTTTTGAGAAAGAGAGAGACAGAGCACCAGCAGTGGAGGGGCAGAGAGAGAGAGGGAGACACAGAATCCGAGGCAGGCTCCAGGTTCTGAGCTGTGAGCACAGAGCCCGATGCGGGGCTCAAACCCATGAACTGTGAGACCATGACCTGAACCAAAGTCGGATGCTTAACTGACTGAGCTACCCAGGAGCCCCTAACAATTACTTTTAAATAATAAGATTATTTTAAAGCCTCTAAAAACATCAAGATGGGGACTTTCTAAGTTAGGATCTCTGGGGATGAGACCCTTGGCATCAGTATTAGAACAAAATTCTCTCAATTATTAGTGATGGTTACAAACGTTGGCCTAAATCATAATGTCCCTGTGATGTTCATGCATGTTTGATTGACATCATAAAATATGATAGTAGTTGTGATCATAACCTGAGCCGAAGTGGGAAGCTTAACCAACTAAACCACCCAGGTTCCCCAAATAGACTGGATTTTAAATAACCAGAAGCATTCAGTATATTATTCTGTTAAGGTGGCTAATAATTGTTACTCCAGGTAAGTCAACTTTTCCCCTCTCTGACAAATGATTTTCATCATCATTTCCTGTTTGTAAAAGTAAAGGAAAGCAGTTGTCCTCAGTCTCAGACGTTGATAAAGATTGGTTGCCCCTGTAAATGTCCATAGCATTTGCGTTTCTGGCATCTTCTTTCTGTTTTCTCCTTCTTGTTACTTCTCTTCACTCCTAGGCCTCTTGCAAATGAAAGTCTTCAGAGCTCTACAGTTCTTTCTGAAAGAATCAAAGGCGCACAATTCAGAGGAAGAAAGTTTCTGAAGTAATGCTTAATATGTGTAATTTTAGAACATATATTATTCTGTGAGAATGGGGTTTATGATTGAAACCAGAATTTCTTGGATGGGACCTTAGAAAGCATCTCCTAAAGGTTGCAAATAGATGGTCATTGGGCCATATATTGATGATAGACATGCCTTATTGAAATCACACATGGCTTGTGCTTGCTTTGGCATCCCATATACTATATTATACACGGCTTTAGTTTCATTTTTGTTTTGGGTTTTTTTTAATTTTTAAAAATTAGTTTTTAACATGTTTTTTTTTTTTTTTGAGAGAGAGAGAGACAGTGCGAGCTGTGGAGAGACAGAGAGAGGTAGAGACAGAATCTGAAGACAGGCTCGAGGCTCTGAGCTAGCTATCAGCACAGAGCCCGACGTGGGGCTCAAGCTCACGAACGTGGAGTTCATGACCTGAGCTGAAGCTGGCGCTCAACCGACTGAGCCACCCAGGCGCCCCAAGGTGTTAACATTTTATTTATTTACTTTTATTTTTTAATTTATTAATTTTATTTTATTTTAAATTTTTACTTGAGAGAGGGAAAGCAGGGAAGAACATCTAAGGAAGAGAGGTAGGGAGAGAGAGAGAGAAAGAGAGAGAGAGAGAGAGAATTTCAAGCAGTTTCTGTGCTCAGTGCAGAGCCCTACACAGGGCTCCATCCCACAACCCTAGGATCATGACCTGAGCCAAAATCAAGAGTCGGGCGCTCGGGGCACCTGGGTGGCTCAGTCGATTAAGCGACCGACTTCGGCTCAGGTCATGATCTCACGGTTCTTGGGTTTGAGCCCCGTGTCAGGCTCTGTGCTGACAGCTAGCTCAAGAGCCTGGAGCCTACTTCAGATTCTGTGTCTCCCTCTCTCTGACTTTCTCTTTCTCTCAGAAATAAATAAAAATCATTAAAAATTAAAAAAAAAATAGAGTTGGATACTCAACCAACTGAGCTACCCAGGTGCCCCTAGGTGCTAACATTTTAAAATAGGAGTTTTGCCTGGGGCGCCTGGATGGCTTGGTTGGTTAAGCAGCTGACTTTGGCTCCGGTCATGATCTCGAGGTCCATGAATTCGAGACCTGCCTCAGGCTCTGTGCTGACAGCTCAGATTCTGTCTCTCCCTCTTTCTGCCCTTCCCCTGCTCACACTCTGTGTCTCTCTCTCTCAAAAATAAATACACATTAAAAAATAGGAGTTTTGCCTTAGAAAATGGATTTTCACCTTCTGTTTGAACAACTGGAAACTTTAATAACCCTGGGCCAACACTCTCATCAGGGATGCTACCTGAAGGTGGCTCGGGCATTAATCTTTTGTTGGCTGAAGTCCCCACACGGGCTGCTTCATGTGCCATACTGCTGGCCCCTGTGTCATCTGGATGTGGTATCTGTTGCTAGTCTAATTCTAGCAAGTTCTTCACCCTCTTCACTTCACTCACTCTGGCCTCTTATCTCACCATGTCCCTCACTCCATTTCCATCTGTTGGAATCCTTACACCTCAGAGAGCATTTTCTCCCCATGGCTCTCTCTTCAATCACTCATCATCACCTTCTAGGACTCTCTTCTGCTCGACTTCTTCTGCCTTTTGTTAACTGCACGCACTCTGCCTTGAGTTACATTTGCTTGTATTTTCATTTTGCCTCCTAATTACTGTAATCACTTGAAAGGCAGGGACTCTCTCTGCACCCCACACAGTGACTTCCTGCACAATGCCTTGCACCTAGTGTGTTCTCTATAGACATATAGTAATATAGATACAGATATATAGTAATTTAATATATGGTTTTTATCTGTTAAATCATCAAAGTCAGCATTTAGGAAATTAAAATTTCCTATCCAAGTGGTCAAAGAAATAAAAATGGGAGGAACAAGGAGCAAAGTTTTCTAAAAGGGTAACTGAGAGTTGATTATACTGTGACTATCATCCACCTCAGTAATTGTAGCATGAGCTGTTAAACCACAGCTCAAATGTCTTTGGACAGTATTCCTGGGACAGAATTTGCCTTGATCCCGCCTTCCACCTACCCATTATCTGTTAGCAATTTAGCATTGTTTCCTGCTAGTATGTTCTTTTTTGTGTGGGGATGGTAGTCCACTTGGGAACTACATTCCCAGAATCATTAACTCATGTTCTGGAATTGGTTCTGCTAAGAGCTATGTTCATATCAGATCTGAAAGGTGGAAGGGAAGCAGAAGCCATATTCTCCTTTCCTTGGCAGCAGCAAGCAGATGTGTGGGCTTTTGTAAAGTAAGATTTTGCAGCAGTCTTCTCTGAGCCTTTTTTTCCTAAGAATTACCTGTTTCCTGACTGAAATTTCTAGAGCAATTTCTACTTTCCTAACTATTTTCCTGATGAAACTCCCACTGGTACACTTAAAAAATTTTTTTTAATGTTTATTTATATTTTGAGAGAAAGCATGTGCAAGTAGAGGAGGGGCAGAGAGAGATGGAGACAGTATGTGAAATAGGTCCAACTTCTGAGCTCTCAGCACAGAGCCCTATGTGGGGCTCCAATTTACCAGCTGTGAGATCATGACCTGAGCCAAAGTCAGACCCTTAACCAACTGAACCACCCAGACACTCCCCTACTGGTACATTTTGAGAAGGAAATAGGCATAGGGTAGCATTTTGTAAATCAATTTCTGAGTTTGACATGGTCAAATATTTAAAATCAGAGTTTCACCAACTGGAAACTGACCTGAATGAATATCTCCAGAATAGAAGGGATAGGTCCTCCCCATAAAAAGGGGAGAAAAGTGAAGATATTGCAAGTTTTCATTAGATCACTTTTAAGAAGAATATTTTCTTTTAATACAGGAGACTATTTGCAAGATAAATATTGTTCAGAAAAGATAACTTGGCTATGTTTAACTGACAAAAATATTTCTGATAAAAATATTCGAAAGGTACAGTGAAAAAAACCATAAATATTTCCTACCCTCAACCTAAATTCAATGGTTAGCCAAGTGTTCTGTGTATCATAGTATTTAGTAAATATTTACTGACTTCACCCTAGAGAAAAAGGAAAAAGTGCCTTCCTTCTCTTCATTGAAATCTGGTGTGTCTGAGCAATATTTCTCATGTTAAATAATTTAAAAGATGTTTATTATTTGGCCTATTGAGCATAATTAATGTACTGAGCACTATGACATCGAGAAATGGCCTTGCTTCCTGTTTATTAGGTAAGGAGAATCGCATATTACGATTTCCTTTTGCTTTAGGTTAGCTAGAATTTCAGTAAAATTGCTACGGCAAACTTATTTTAATTAGCTTGAAACACAGTACATAATTTTACTGTGGCTGAGTCAGAGGCTAGTCCATTGAAGTTCAGTATCATGAATTAGAGAGTAATACTCCCATGAGCCCACTCCTCAAAATTGCCTCCAGTCTATGAGACAGAGCTGTCTTGATTGGAATTCAAAGTAGTTTTTTGAAAAAATGAACTTAGTTACAGCTGATTGCATGCTTTTTCTCTGCTATGTTTCTAATTGTGCTTGGTTCTTTGCATTCTTTGCACAAAGAACTTGCTAGATTTCTAGCGTCAGACACTGACTCATTATTCTCACAGGTGAATGGATGCAAGTTGACTTTGCACAGGTTAAAGGTTTTCTGTTAGACGCGGCTTTGTCCGGGTTAACATGATCTATCAGCCACTTCACCTTGCTTTTTACACAGTTTTTTCAAGGCAGACTAAAAAAGTTGAGGAAACAGTCTCATATAGAATAGTATAATTGAGAGTTGTTTAAAAAAAGAATAAACCAATAATACACAATAAACATATTTGGATGTGTGGTGAAAGTAATTGGTAACTTGAATTATTGTATTGTCATATTTGTGACAATTAGGTTCATTTTTTAGAACAAAGTGGCACTAGACATAAAATCTCCTTTTCATCATCCCTATAGAAACTTATTGGAAAATGAACACGTAGAACTAAAAGCAGTGGACCAAAGTCTTTATTTACCTCAATCCAACTAAAAAGAAATCTGGAAAATGCAATTGAATAAAAAACCTTATAAAACTAAATTGTTGCAACTAGATTTTCTTTCAATTTTCAGAGAACACAGAGTATTGTTACATAATAGGATTTTATATTAAGAGAAATATGCAGGCTGTCTCGAGGGATCAGTCTTGAGTCATAGCCTTGTGGTTTTTGCACATAAGCCACTGTAATCCTTCAAAAATCTAGAAAATAAAAGTCTCAAAAGTTGATTCTAATTTGTTAAAATAAAAACCCTCTTCTTCCCAAAACAAAATATATACTAATATATTCTACTATATAAAATTATGTATATATAAACATGTATCTACTAATAAAGCATGTTATAAATATGTATATACTAATATAAATATTTTGTCAAAGTAAAAGCTTTATTTCTGACAATCAAATGTATTTAAAAATATATGTATAATAGTATGTGTTAGTGGTAAATCCCAAACAATTAGAAGTGTGTTAAACACAAACCCTTTTCCTAATCCTTACTAGGGTTACAAAATAATGTCAATAATTTGGCATGTTTTCTCCCATATACTTATAAACATAAATATATATAGACTTTTTGAAGTCCAAAATGGGGTAACACTAATCATTTTATTCTATGGCCTTCTTTTCCCCCCTCAATAACGTATTGTGGACATCTTTCTATGTAAATATATAAGGACTAGAAAATTATTTTATTTTATTTTTTTAAGTAGGCTCCACGCCCAACGTGGGGATTGAACTTGCATCCTTGGGATCTAGGCACATGCTCTATTCACTGAGCCAGCCAGGTTTAAACTAATTTTATAAAATATAAATTGTGAAATAATTTTATAAATAAAATAACTAAGAAATTAAAATAATTGCATCTTATTTTGTCTATCATTATTATATTTTGTATTTTATATATTTGATGAACTTTAAATTATTTGTAAATTGTTGGTAAATTGGGTGCTTTATTAATAAATTGTTGAAAACATTTTCTTGAAAGTATATTCATGATAATGAAAGTGGTTTTAAAACCTTTCATATTTTTACTTACTTTAAAAAAATATATAGGGCCTCCTGGGTGGCTCAGTTGGTTAAAGGTCTGACTTTTGATTTTGGCTTAGGTCGTGATCTTGGGTTTGTGGGATTGAGCCCTGCATCGGGCTCTGTGCTGATGGCCCAGAGCCTGCTTTGGATTATCTCTCCCCACCATCCCCCTACTCTCCCAATATAAATAGATAAACATTTTAAAAATATATCAATTGAGTATTTATTTATAGAGGTATCCTGTTATTTAACAAACATAAGATTAATGTAATCTCTAATTATGTTTTATAATGATCTGTAAGGAAATCATTCATAAAGTCGCATAACCTGAAAGTCTGGAGTCAAATGTCCATTCATCTTCATGCCTCAGTGAAAAACAGGGATTGCACTGTTACTCATATGGAGGAGAAAAAGAACTAAGATTTTAGGAAGAACCTCACTTGGAGAGTTGCACAAGAATAAGAGTAACGTTTTAAGAAGTGTAGAACCAACCAGATGTTTGGAAATTATATGGCTTGCGACTTTTTTTTCTTCTTAGTGTTTTCTGTGTGAGATAAGATAGATAGAAGTGAGGGCAGACCACCCTCAAGATTGTTATGGCATATAGGTTTTGTTGGAGGAGAGCAGCTGCTATATTTTTGATACGCCTAACTGAAAATTTAATTGTTTAGGAGAGAGAAGTGAGGAATTACCAATATGACCCAGGATCACATTGCTAAGTTCAGTGATTAATGCTTATTCCTCATTTGCATGTCCTTTTAGCATGATTTGAAACAGCTTCTTTTTTTTTTAACATTAGTGACTTGAACTTTTCGAAATTTTTTATTTTCCCACCTTCATTGAGATATAATAGACATACAACATTGTGCAAGTTTAAAGTGTGCCATGAGTTGATCTGATACACTTATATGTTGCAAAATGATTACCATCTTAACTTTAGCTAACACCCCCATCATAACACAAAACTACCATATCTTCTTTGTGGTGAAACGATTTAAGATCCGTTCTTTTAGCAACTTTCATGTAAATAATACTAAATACTACTAACTATGGCTACTATACTGTACATTAGCTCCCCAGGACTTACTCATCTTATAACTTGGAGTGTGTACTCTTTGACCAGCATCTCCCATTTCCCCTCACCTCCAAGCCCCTCATAACCACTAGCCTACTCTCTTGGGATGGATGTTTTCTATTAGGAGATTTATATTTTTTTACATTTATTTATTTTTGAAAGAAAGAGAGAGACAGAGCATAAGTTGGGGAGAGGCAGAGAGAGAATGAGACACAGAATCTGAAGCAGGCCCCAGGCTCTGAGCTGTCAGCAGAGAGCCCGATATGGGGCTCAAACCCACAAGCCATGAGATCATGACCTGAGCTGAAGTCGGATGCTTAACTGACTGAGCCACCCAGGTGCCCTTCTATTCAGAGATTTTTAAAATATGTAAATCAATGCTACTTTTCTCACTATTTTTTGTTTTGGAAATACATAACTCATTTTTATTAAAATAATTATATAATGCACAAGGGGTTTATTGTTATATTTAAATGAATGAATAAATAAACATTTCTCAGTTTTAATTTCTAGTATTGTAAGTATGATAGATACAGCTCACCTAATCAAAAGATCTTTAGGATTATCATTACTTTTTTAGAGCATAAAGAGGTCCTGAGACCAAAATCATGGTGAAATGCTGGACTAAAATAAATTAAAGGAGAAAATAGATTAAAAATAAGATAGAAGGATAAAACAAAAACTTTATTATTAAACCTGGGGAAAACCCCAAGAATAAGAAAGATCAGAACACTTTTACTTCAAAGGCAACATTTTTAACATGCCAATCAAATTTAAGGATTTTGATTTAATATGTAAATTAAACTGTTAGGAAAGATAATTTCAAACAGAAAATGTAAATTAAGTATGGAAAAGCAATTAAACTACTGTTAAAATAAAAACCAGAGACCAGCCTTGAAAATCCCCCTGAGCAGACAAAACCAGTTTAGTTATAGAAGCAAAGCTTAATTTCATTTATTTTGCAAGGCTAACTTGATGTGGGTCATTTCTTGCTTATGCTTCTAAAAATCATGAGCAAAACAAACTGTTTTCCAAGTTTGGTATGAGGTAGCCAGTGTTCAATTTCCTGTCATTTAAGAAAATCCTACCATAATCAATTACTATGAAGAATAAATAGTCACTGCCTTCTCACTAGATAAGTTGCTTTATAACCAATATACCTAAGTCTCATTCCATGTTTTAGGTTGAGTTCACTACCACTTTGTAAACTGTCCTTTCAGTGTGTACACAATCAATTTCTACCAAATAACACTTTGGTGATTCATTGTTTTTATTTTCGTTATTTCTGAATCTTTGACAATAGTATACTCCACAAAGTTTTCTTTCCTTTTTTTTTTAAATTTATTTTTGAGATAGAGCATGTGTGGGAACAAGAGAGGGACAGAAGAAGAGAAGAACAGAAGGTCCAAAGCAGGGTCTGTGCTGACAGCAGCAAGCCTGATACAGGGCTTGAACTCACAAACTGAGCTGAAGTTGGACGCTCACCTGACTGAGCCGTCTAGGCACCTCAACAATATATACTCTTTAAATAGTGCCCCACTCCACCCATGATTAAAAAATCTGCTGAGGCAATTATAGAAAAACTTACATTTAAGTCTTTAGACTTAATTATAATTAAATCCTGAAAAAATAAAACACAAAATAGAAATCAAAGCTTAATATTTCAGGAAAATAAAAAGAAAGCAAAAAAATATTAGAAATGGCTGCATTCTTTAAAAAAGGTCTTATGATGAAAATAAATCCCAAAATATAAGTAAAAGTCAAGTTAACTATGTCTCTCAGTGAAATAAATGAGGAAGAGATAATCAGACAGGTAGCTAGTTTCATTAGGAAGAAGAAAATACCAGAATTTAGAGAAGCTGAATTAATGCATTGCAAATTAATGCCATATATAATAAATTCTATTATGTACAAGACCCTGTGTTATGATCTTCAAGGAAGCCTTAGATGAATTGTAAAGAACACTGTGGTCAAGATATTTAGAGTTTAAAATAAAAAACATACCCAAAGTGATTTCGATGGTAAAATTAACTGTAATTTTTTTTTTCTTGATAGAAAGTGCATGTGTTAGCCATGTGGGGGTGGGTTGGGGAGGAGCAAGGGAGAGAGAATCTTAAGCAGACTCTATGCTCAATGTGGAGCCTGATGCGGGGGCTTGGCCCCACAACCATGAGATCATGACCTAAGCTGAAATCAAGAGCTGGATGCTTAACAGACTGAGCCACCCAGGTTCCTCTAAATGTAGTTTTTTAAGTGATAAAAATTTGTCACAGAATATAAAATAATGAAAGAAATGTTTCATTCTTCTGAAGTTGTTAATTACATAGATAACTACATATGTTTCCAGTGTAAACAGACATAAGCCTTGGCCACAATATCTATTGCTATATCTATTCAATTCAATTCATTGCAATTCAAATCTACTCACTCATTTATTTATATAGCAGTGAATCACTTAGTTATACAGGGAATATCTACTGAATATCTACTATGTGCCAGGTAATTTGCAGGTGCTGAGAATAAAAGGATGATCAAAATAGATGAAACCGGCCCTCATAGAACTTAGAATGTATGGTAGAGCAAAGATAATAATCCAATCACAGGCATAAACAGTTGCTTCCAAAAATTGTCACTGAGCTTTGAATGAGCACCACAGACTGTTACTGGAGTCAGGTTTTCTTGTCCTACAAGGATAGAAAAGAGGCCAGACCCCAAAGTCAAAGGCATAGGCAAGGCTTTATTGGGAGTCCAGCCCGCACTGAAGGGACACAGCACTAACAGAGAGGTCAGTTAGGCTGGGCTCAGGAGGAGACCAGAGGCCTTGCTTATATAAAGTTCCCCTTTAGGTGCCCACTCCAACCAATATGCTAATGAGGGAAAGGGGGAAAAAGTGCCTCACCCTGATTGATTAGAAGGGCCTCGTCCTTATTTGTAGATACTGGCAGGCAACTCAGGCAGCTCCCTGGTGCTTTTTGGAGCTGGGGTCCTGTGTTAGGTCCAGCTCCTTTATGGGGCTGTTTCCAGGCCACATCCTGGTTGTGCTTTGGAAGAAAGTGGCTTAACAACAATGGCCAAAAAAAGCACCCTAGGTGCATAATGTTTTCCATTTGGGGCTTTCCCATGGTCCATTAACTATTAGTATGAAGTAGAGGGCAGGAGGACCCCATATAGTTGAGATTCTAAGAAGAATTCTGTGAGAATGTACTATTTGAGCAAATCTTTGAAGGGTGTGGAGAAGAGGGGGAAAGGAGGACATCATGGATGATGGAGAAGATGAGGAACTGAGAGGCCCAGGTATTGAATTTACCTGATATATTGGCAAGGATTAGAGTGAGGAAGACCAACAGCCAGATGTCAAAGTTCAGCGACTGAGGAGGAGGGCTCAGAAGGTGGACTAGCTGAAGGGTGTGAGCCTGAAAACTGCCGGGCTTTGTGACGGCTTTATTTTGTTCTTAAAAAGTAGAAGAGGAATGGTCTAAAATTTTATAAAGGGGGAATGGGATTCCTGTAAATCTCAGGAATAAGAGGTGGGAAAGATTAAAAAGCCACAACCAGGGGCGCCTGGGCGGCTCAGTCGGTTGTCTGACTTCAGTTCCGGTCACGATCTCTCCATTTGTGATTTCCAGCCCTGTGTGGGGCTCTGTGCTGACAGCTCAGAGCCTGGAACTCCTTCATATTCTGTCCCTCTCTCTCTGCCCCTTCCCTGCTTTCATTCACTCTCTGTCTCTCAAAAATATATAAACTTTATAAAAAAATTAAAAAGCCATAACAATTTGTGGCCAAGAGCACGTGCCTTGCAGACATAAGACTCCAGGGAAGTTAATGAACCAAGGGCCCCCGCTGCTGGCTCCGGCACGCTCCCCCCATGCCACCCTGCATTTCCCAAGGGAGGCAGGAATACCAAGGCAAGACAACACTGGGGAGACACGGATCCACTTTGATGGCTGCTTTTGCCTCAAGGACTCCTAGATGGTGCACAGTAGTCTAGTTAGTATGCCTCCCTTCTCCCCTCCTTCTCTCATGTCCCACTTACAACACATTCTCATGGCTCTCCCAGCCTTTTCTGGCCCCTTCCCCATTTTCTCTTACATAGGCATTTCCCCCTAAGAGAATCTTTACACCTGTAATCCCATTGTAGGTCTGCTTCCCAGAAGACAACAGACTCCAGAAAGAGGTACTTGAGGTCAGCTACCATCTGTTACCACAATGGTTTAACTCTCCTGGAGTAGGGATGGCAAAATCCCAGAGGAAAGTAGGGTCTTCCCCCAGGAAAGGAAGGTTGGCATTTAACAAACACTTCCCTCCCCTCCCCCTCCCACCACTCCCCCCCTCACACACACACACACACACACACACACACACACACACACACACTCTACTTTGTTCTTAATATTATTTTCTCTTTTCAATATTGACTAGTTAAATCTTTGTGATAGCTGGGCCCTAGTCCACAGATAAACAGTTGTGAGCTACAGATTTTCCCACCTACTTCTATTTTTTTTAATTTTTTAATGTTTTATTTATTTCTGAGAGAGAGAGAGAGACAGCATGAACAAGGGAGGGTCAGAGTGAGAGGGAGATACAGGGTCCGAAACAGGCTCCAGGCTCTGAGCTAGCTGTCAGCACAGAGCCCAACGCAGGGCTCGAACCCACGAACTGTGAGATCATGACCTGAGCCGAAGTCGGGCACTTAACCGACTGAGCCACCCAGGCCGCCCCCCACCCCTTACTTTTAAAAAAGGAAGGAGTTAAGATGTTCCAGAAAGATGTATATCTATTTTACTCCTTAAAATCTATGGTGATATTTTTTAAAAATGTAATACTATTCTGATCGCAGGGATTGTTTTTGAAAAATACATGTCAAATACTGCCTGCCTTAACACACATTAATTTATTTTACTTTCATAATCTCAGAGTAAAAGACTAAAGCTTTCCTAGGCTTTTATTGCCAGAGGCCACATAACTATATTTGGCCATATATATTCAAGGACTATAGGCCAAATTCCTATAGTCCTTGAAAAATTATTTCACTTATAAAATTTTCAAATCTTTATTTTGAGAGAAATGGAGGCAGAGCACTTGGTGATCTCCTTGTCCTAGGAAGGTCAATGCCCCATCTAGTGCAATATTAGACATGGTCATGGTTTCCATGACCATGTTTGTAGAGTTCAGATGTCAAGAACATGACCCATCAGGTGAACTGCAAGAGTAAAGCATAGAGGATCGTCAACAGCCATCATTCAAACAAAGTCATTTATAATTCTCTTCCACAACACACCTGCTTCTCCAGATGATGTTCTACTGCTCCACGAAGTACCCCAATTTGCATGGACTTTCAGTGACCTGTCTGTAAGCACACAGCAAGCACACACCTGCCTGAAAAGTTGGGCCCTCTTTTTAATTGTCATTGCTTACTACAGGGAAGTATAATAGAGCAAGACAACATAGATTAAAAATTATAAATATTAAAGAGGAAATAGGAATAGCAAGTGATCAGATTAAGTACTAGTGTGATGAAGAAGGGATAAGACAGAACCAAAGGTCAAATAAAATGATTCATATCCAGGAAATTCTCTGTGGGCTATGACAGTTTCTTTCATGGAGTTCAAACACAGCAAGCTATAACTCTTTCATTTATAGGTTTTGCAAAACAATGAACTCAATTTTGTTGGACAAAATCTAGGGCAATGGAACTTGAGCCTCTAAATGGACTGTTGGCTAATGGAGTTATGATAGAACCAAGATCCACAGAAAAACACTGAGTACAGGCAGCTCCCAGAGCCTCTGGAAATCCACAAGGACCCCCTTCTTGCTCTCTGATGGAATCTTCAAATCTTGGCTGAGAAATATTATGGTGGTAGGTATGTATTTGCAGTGCATTTTTTTGTACAAGTGGTTTTAGGAAATCATCTATAGTTTCCTTGAAACAAGATTGGTTCTACCATGTAATAGGAATATAAATGGGAACTTCACCACGGGAAGGTGGGTAAAACAGACAGGGGTAGTCAGAAGATACTGGTTTTGATCTTGACTTTGCTGAAAACTAGCAATGTGTTGCTATGGGGAGACTCCAACTACGGTTAGACTTTTGTCATCACTTGTAAAATAAAAGTTTTAGATTTGATCTTTAAGAGTTCCTTTTAGCTCTAAAATGTTATAATGCATGATGTATGTTCTATCTCCTGAGGAATGATCTCTTCTAAATGTTAATTTCATTGCAGTGTTCTTCCCTGTCAGAAATTTCCAGACTAAAACCAATATGCAATGCTGCTCATTGTGAAAACATTCCAAGGAGTAAATCAAAGTGATTTTGAAGAAAATACATCAAACTACCTCATACAGATAAACCAAAATAAAAATAAGAATTAATATGGTTAACTAGAATAAAACAGATTATACCTTTCATTTTTATGGATAGAGTCATCCTAAAGAAAATCTCATGCAATCTGTTTTTGTTTTTACATTTTCTTTCTAAAGTATTTTTCCTGCAGGTGAGTTGCCTTAAATCTGCGATCCATCACAGTTGAAAGATCGTTACTGATACTACAGTCAGGAATAAAGTCTTAGCAATAGGAAATTGACTTCTCGTGCATTCAGACTGCAATTCAGACTCTCTTGGCTTTCTTGCTCCTCCTTTAGTGATTTTTCTTTCAATATCTCAGTTAGTCATACATCTGCAAATTCCAGCATCAATTTTCTTTTTNTGCAAAACAATGAACTCAATTTTGTTGGACAAAATCTAGGGCAATGGAACTTGAGCCTCTAAATGGACTGTTGGCTAATGGAGTTATGATAGAACCAAGATCCACAGAAAAACACTGAGTACAGGCAGCTCCCAGAGCCTCTGGAAATCCACAAGGACCCCCTTCTTGCTCTCTGATGGAATCTTCAAATCTTGGCTGAGAAATATTATGGTGGTAGGTATGTATTTGCAGTGCATTTTTTTGTACAAGTGGTTTTAGGAAATCATTTATAGTTTCCTTGAAACAAGATTGGTTCTACCATGTAATAGGAATATAAATGGGAACTTCACCACGGGAAGGTGGGTAAAACAGACAGGGGTAGTCAGAAGATACTGGTTTTGATCTTGACTTTGCTGAAAACTAGCAATGTGTTGCTATGGGGAGACTCCAACTACGGTTAGACTTTTGTCATCACTTGTAAAATAAAAGTTTTAGATTTGATCTTTAAGAGTTCCTTTTAGCTCTAAAATGTTATAATGCATGATGTATGTTCTATCTCCTGAGGAATGATCTCTTCTAAATGTTAATTTCATTGCAGTGTTCTTCCCTGTCAGAAATTTCCAGACTAAAACCAATATGCAATGCTGCTCATTGTGAAAACATTCCAAGGAGTAAATCAAAGTGATTTTGAAGAAAATACATCAAACTACCTCATACAGATAAACCAAAATAAAAATAAGAATTAATATGGTTAACTAGAATAAAACAGATTATACCTGTCATTTTTATGGATAAAGTCATCCTAAAGAAAATCTTCTCATGCAATCTGTTTTTGTTTTTACATTTTCTTTCTAAAGTATTTTTCCTGCAGGTGAGTTGCCTTAAATCTGCGATCCATCACAGTTGAAAGATCGTTACTGATACTACAGTCAGGAATAAAGTCTTAGCAATAGGAAATTGACTTCTCGTGCATTCAGACTGCAATTCAGACTCTCTTGGCTTTCTTGCTCCTCCTTTAGTGATTTTTCTTTCAATATCTCAGTTAGTCATACATCTGCAAATTCCAGCATCGATTTTCTTTTTGCCTTTGCTTTGATCTGTGCCATAGGCCAGTGAAAGGGGAGGTTTTCATTCTCGAAGACAGTGGCAGTAAGCACATTCTGGCTTCTGGAGGGGCTTGGCTACCAGAGGCACAGCGGGAAATAAATGGACAGGAGAAGGAGAAGGTCCGGTTATTTCTTCCCTCCCTTCCCTCTGTGACTGCGTCCCTCTCACATGGATGAACTCTCACCTGGTCTGGAAACATTGCTTCTTCCATTTGCCCAATAGCCTTACAATGGTTAATGGGTTCCTGCTGTTGCTAGTTCCTGGCTGACTCACCATCTTTTCCTGGTTCTTTGAAAAATAGTACCTTTATTCAATTCTCTTTATGATCCCAGTGAGTGTGTCTCCTGCTAACTAGTATGCCATCTTTCAAGAGTTTCTAAAGTCTTCTTATTACAGATTTAGGAAAAGTACCTTTATCCCCCACGAGGTGTACTTTGATTTTAAAGTAAAGTTTAATTTTAATAGCTCTTGCGAATTTTTAAGAATAAAGATGTTGCATAAAAGGAAACAGATTTCTTTGTAGTAGTAATAAGCTTTTTACCTCTGTCGGTAATCAGGAAAACATGCTCACGGCCAATGCCAAAAGAGTTGACAATGGAACAGTCTCCATTATGTCTTTTTCTTTCTCTTAGACCTTCCTTCTCACCCTCCTGAATAATAAGTCAATCTCTTTTGCACCCCTCCCTCCAAAAAAAGAAAAAAGAAACCTACCCAAATCATTTTGGGTACATTCATTCTTATCAGTGCCACTTTATACCTGAGACAGCAACTATTTCTATTTTGCGGTTTTTTTTCCAGACTCCTTAATGTTCATGCGGCAATCGCCGGTATAAGATTGACTTTCCAGTGTTACTATACGACACATCATAAGGCATCCACAAAAGACTAAAGATACTAGAATAAGCCAGCTGATAACTGAGCTTTGATATACTGAGCTGCCATCATCTCTCTTTTCACTTAACGAATTCTTTGAAAGGAAGTTGGAAATAAAAGGCAAGGAGCAAAATGCCCAGTTGCCCAACAGAGATTTCTTTAAACTAAAGATCACCTAACACATTTGTTTCTCCTTCCTTTTTTCTTGTTAACTATGTCTGAACCTGCCGTACAGGTGCTGGTTGATACGTTTTACCTGTGCTGGCTTCTCTTTTTCCTTCTACCTGTAACTCTTCTTGGATTCAGAGTATTTATGAAAAGATTTTATCAAAGAACTGCATTCTTGGATTGAATCGTAGAATCTCTAATCATAGAGCAAAACTAAAAGGTAAGTAAATTTTGTAAACCCTATGAAATTATAGCATCATGACATATGGCAGGGGCGATGATATGCAGTGAGAAAACTGTTTTCCTTTTGATGGACAAAGTTTGGTCATGTGCACATACGCCGAACTGTGGAACTTGTTACTGGGAAAACAGAACATCTCAAAAATCAATGCCTGTGGAATGTTACCTGAGTTCTCCCCCTCCCCTACCCCACTCCTTTTGCTTTCCCCCCCCTTTTTAAGGGTTAAACTGGGTGGTATTCAGAGTTTTACAAGAGAACTATTAGTGAAAAACAATCTGATACATTCAACTTACTAAGGCCCTACTCTTTCCCTCTAATCTTTCAGCAGGACCCAAGGGAGGCTAAAGTTTAGATCAGTCTATTCTCCGCAAGAACTTTGATTCACTATTAAATTCCGTCTAATGAAGATGACTTTGCCATCCCACGGCCATCAGCGGGCTATGTGTGGGACAATGCAAAACCCACCTTGTATAGAGAACATTGTTCTTTCTTCTTAGTTACCCTAGTTGAATAGGATCTCATGGAAATTCACATGCACAAGAGACCTGTGAAATCACAAGAGTATTAATCTCTAGGGTGCCTTGGTGAGTCAAGTTAGGAAATAACTATTTTGCTTAAGTACACACTTGTTCATGTCTTACAGCATGTCATGTTTATGATAAGAGCAAACAGCTGAGATAGAAACCCAGAGAGGGGAGGGAGGAAGAAAGAGGGATTTTTTTTTTCAATGAGAAAAGTTAATATTATAACATAAAAACTAACGTAGCCATTTAAAAGTATGCACTAATCAGATTGAATCTAATTTTCTTGCCCTACAGATAAGAAACAACAAACAAAAAAGAGGATGTACAGTTTTGAGGCTTCTGAAGGTCACTTTAAAGCTTAAGGAATTTCTGATATGTCAATCATACGTACCGAAAAAGTCACAAATTATGGGATAAACTTTGGTTCTGAAATTAAGCTATTCTATTTAACAAAATTTTATAGTTATGATGTTTACTTATGTCTCCTTATTCACTGTTAACTTCACACAGTCCATTAAAGATTAGGCAAAATCAGACACATGTAACAGTGTAGATAAGTTTTTCTGTGGTAATGATGCAAGTTAGTGCCAGAGACAAAGATCTGTATTTTTAAAAAGCGTTATAGCACTTAGGTGCCTGGTGGCTCAGTCAGTTAAGCATCTGGCTTCAGCTCAGGTCATGATCTCATGGCTTGTGGGTTCGAGCCCTACATCAGACTCTGTACTGACAGCTCAGAGCCTGGAGCCTGCTTCAGATTCTGTGTCTCCCTCACTGTCTCTACTCCTCCCCGTCAGTGCTCTGTCTCTCAAAAATAAATAAACATGTTTAAAAAAGCATTCTAGCATAATGGTTATATGTATAGCCTCTTATATTCCACAATACACTACCTGTGTAATCTGTATACATTACCTAAGCTCCTCGGGTCTCAGTTTACTCATTTATAAAATGAGAATTACTTGTCTATAAAACTACTGCCTGAGTTATAGGTATTACTATTAATATTTTATTCATCAGACACCATACGTGCAACAACTGCAAAGAAATGAAGTAGAAACACTTAGCATATTAGAGATCAAATACATTAGTTAGCTTGCAGCAAAGTGTTCTTTTTTTTTTAATATTTATTTTATTTTGAGAGAGAGAGCAAGCATGAGGGAGGGAGGGGCAGAGGGAGAGGATGAGAATTTTTTTCAATTTTTCAAATGTTTATTTATTTATTGGGAGAGAGAGAGAAAGAAAGAGAGAGAGCGCACAGGAGAGAGGCAGAAAGAGAGAGAGAGAGGAAAAGAGAGAGAGAATCCCAAGCAGGCTCTGTGCAGAGCCTGATATGGGGTTCAAACTCATAACCCGTGAGATCATGACCTGAGCCAAAATCAAGACTCAATGCTTAACCAGCTGAGCCACCCAGGCTCTCCTAGGATGAGAGAATCTTAAGCAGGTTCCACACTCAATGCAAAGCCCGATGTGGGGCCTGAGGGAGGGCTCCATCTCATAGTCATGACATCACCATGTGTGAAATGATATCAAGAGTCAGATGCTTAACCAACTGAACCACCCAGGTGCCCCACAAAATATTATTTCTTAATAACTCTCTTTTATTAAACTAATTGGAAATATATGTGTATGTGTATGTGTGTGTATGTACACACACACACACACACACACCACACACACCATAATTACTTTACCCTTTCATCCATCCATGGACCCTTAAGTTGTTTCCATATCTTGGCTGTTGTAAATAATGCTGCAATGAATTTGGGGTACATATATCATTCTGAGTTAGTGTTTTCATTTTTTAGGGGGTAAATACCCAGAAGTAGAATTACTGAATCGTATGGTATTCTATTTTTAATTTGGGGGGAAACTTCATAATGTCTTCCACAGTGGCTGCACCAATTCGCATTTCCACCAAGAGTGCACAAGACTTTGCTCCCTTTTCTGCACATCCTTACTAACATTTGTTATTTCTTATCTTTTTGATAGATAACCATGGGTGAAAGAAGAACTCATCAGTGATTTAGGAACTATGTTAAACTAATAACGAAACTGCAAAATTATAAAAACTCATGCAATGCAGCTATCACAGTGCTTGGAGGGAAATTTATAGATGTAAAGTATCTGTATGAAAAAAGAAGAAAAGTATAATACCCATGAAAGTAGAGGAACAATTGAGAAATTTAACAATGTTAACAGCTGGTTGTTTTAGAAGATCAACAGAATAGATAAGCTCCTACCAAGAGAGATCACGAAATAAAGAGAGGGAACATGAATTATACATATATCAGGAATAAAGAGGACTACAGATCTATAAAGACATTAAAGGAATGATAAGAGAATATATGGACAACTTTGTGCCAATACATCTAACAACTTGGATGAAGTGGATAAATTTTTTAAAAATGCAACCTACCAAAACTTATACAAGATAAAACAGAAACTCTAAAGAGCCCTATTTATATATTTGTAAGTTTATGTATTTATTTTGAGACAGAGAGAGCACAGGGGAGGGGCAGAGAGAGAGGGAGAGAGAGAGAATCCCAAGCATGCTCTGCACTGCCAGCACAGAGCCCGACATGGCACTCGAATTCACATACTGTGAGATCATGACCTGAGCTGAAATCAAGAGTCGGACGTTTAACAGACTGAGCCACGCAGGAGGCCCTGAAGATCCCTATATTTTTATAAATTTATTAGTTGATTATAAGAATAACATTTTCCCTCTTTGTACTTCATACCTGATATTTTAGCAGAGTGTCTTAATGTATTTTGTATGTGCCATGGCCAGGGATCCTTTCTGTCCATTTGGGCTTTTATATCAAAATACCCAAGCCTAGGTAGCCTATAAACAACAGAAATCTATTTCTCATAGTTCTGGAGGCTGGAAGTCAAAGATCACAGTACAGTGTGGTTGGGTGAGGACTCTCTTTTGGGTTGCAGACTTCCCATTGTATCCTCACATTGTGGAAAGGATTCTCTCTGGGGTCTCTTTTATCAAGGTACTGATTCCATTCATGAGGGCTTTACCCTCATTACCTAATTGCTGCCAAAGGTCCTACCCCCTGATACTATCACACTGGGCATAGGATTTATTTCAACCTATAGATTTTGGGGGGACATAGTTGCTCAGATGATAGCACCTTCTTTGGCAGTGAAGAGAAGCCATATTTTTTAGAATAATGCATAAAATGCATTTATGCATAAAGAAAAGTATACAAGATTACAGTGAAAAATTATTATATTGAAATACAATTATCAAAATATTTGTGATAGTATTTTATTTTTTTTAAGTTTATTTATTTACTTTGAGAGAGACCAAGACAGTGTGAGTGGGGAGGTGCAGAGAGAGAGGAGGACAGAGAATCCCAAGCAGGCTCTACACTGCCAATGTGGAACCTGATGCGGGGCTCAAACCCACAAAACCATGTGATCATGACCTGAGCCAAAACCAAGAGTCAGATGTTGAACCAACCGACTGAGACACTCAGGTGCCCCTGTGCTTCTTATTAACGCCCTAAATAATCAGATCTATTGGTAGATATAATAACTATCATTATTTCAGAGTAATGTTGAGTGTAAATGTTTTTTTGAGAAATCTGAAATAATAGTAATAGACTATAAAAGTATCTAGGATTACTATTGGCATTTATACCTGATTTTGATAGATTTGTTTTCTTTGTAAATTAGTGCTTAGGTATAATGTTCACTATTAATGTTCCAAATATACAAATTATATAAACAAAGGTCTTATCCACAGTGGTGCTTAGTAATAATAATTACTTTTTTACTCTAGCTTTTTGATTTGCCCCTAAAATAGTGGTGGATATCAGGTCTGCTTACGGTTACTAAGCTTTTGTGGGAGTCCCAGAATTTTGCATGGAGATTGCGCTTTATTTCACATACAGAATGTAGGCCTATTTAAAAAGCAGGAACAGAGTTGGGTTCTGGAATGGGAAAATTGGGTGAATTAGGTATATCACGTTGCTATTATTTGCATTTTGCAAAGAAATCTTTGAATGAGGAACGAAGGAGGATGGATGAAACTGCTGTGGAGGAAGACAAACGATAGAAAAGATGAAAAGTGGCACAAGAGAAACACAAAACGTGGCTCAATCAAAGGTTGCTTTTTTTTTACCTCTTATGCCAATGAAAGAAGCTCTAGAAGGGATTTTTGGAGTACACCAAATCAAAATGTGCTCCTCTGGCTATAATTACTTTTAATATGTGCTTAATCCAGGCATTTCCTTTGTACAGATATGTGGGGTCTTTGTGTACCCTAGATACTCCTCTTTTGAAGAAAGTCAGTTTTTCTCTTCTTCAGAGTTTTGGTGAGTTCACATCGGCCCAGGGCCTGGGCCTGAATGCTTGTAAGGAAGCCAGGGATAAAAGATACAGCATTGATGGACCATATTTGAGTATGTTTATTTATTTATTTATTTTGATAGTTCTTTTTTTTGATACTTCTTTTTAAAACTTATTTATTGTTTAGTTTACATCCAAGTTAATTAGCATAAAATGCACCAATGATTTCAGGAGTAGATTCCTTGATACCCCTTACCCATCTCCCTTCCTCAATCCCTCCAGCAACTCTCTGCTCTCTCTATTTAAGAGTCTCTTATGTTTTGTCTCCTTCCCTGTTTTTATATTATTCTTGCTTCCCTTCCCTTATGTTTATCTGTTTTGTATCTTAAATTCCTCACATGAGTGAAGTCATATGATATTTGTCTTTCTCTGTCTTACTAATTTAGCTTAGCATAATACTTGCTAGCTCCATCCACGTAGTTGCAAATGGCAAGATTTCATTCTTTTTGATTGCCAAGTAATACTCCATTACACATAATATATACACCACATCTTCTTTATCCATTCATCCATCGATGGACATTTGGGCTCTTTCCATACTTTGGCTATTGTGATAGACTGTATTTGAAAATAAAGGAGACTAAACAATAAGATGAAAGATATAGCTGAATAGAGGTTCAGTTAAAAATACTTTGAACTGATTTTCTAGTAGCTTAGGGGAAAAGGAAGAGATGAGATGGAATCAGGTAGAATGTGCTACCAGGTCTTGATGGTCTCTGGCTTGGCATAAGAATGTGAAGAGCTAAAGTCACATGACCCTTTTTATTGAATTGAGTCTGTAGATACCTTCACACATAGGAATTTCCCTAGGTTGAGATATATATGCTAACAAAAGATTACACAACCTATTATAGAGAGTTTGGAAGTAAAGGTGAGAATGTAAACAGTAAAGATCATGGCTCCATAATTTAGAGAGGGAAAATTAGAGGGCTTAAAAAAGGCAAAATAAGTAGCAAATGAACAGGAGAGTTTTTATCTTTTTTCTGCTTAGATAAGCACATAGAAGAAATCTGAAGGTGATTTCTCTCTTTTTCCCCATCACCTCTGTCACAGCCTATTGGCTAGAAGCAAGCCACGGGTCCCATTTACATTCAGGGAGAGGTGATTTACAGGATGTCGACATTGTGGGTGACTCAGGCCTGTCTGCTGTAATTGGCCCTCTGGCCAATAATTCATGTCCTTCTCACATTTAAAATACATTCACTCTCTTCCAAAGTTCTCAAGAATCTCATCCCATTATGGCTTTAGCTCAGAGTCCAAGGAAATCGGGTACAGATATGGTTGAAGTTCCCAAGTGTGGTCCACTAAGTACAGTTCTCGGGGTACAACGCTTCTCCATCTGTGGGACTGTGAAACTAAAGACATAACCCAGTTATCTGCTTCTGACACTCCAAACATACAATGGTGGCATGAGCATAGGGTAACAGCTGAAGACATTCTGGTTAAAAAAAGGGAAAAAAAGGGGAAGTGGAGGTAAAAAGAGTCACTGGTTGAAGGAGGCTCAAATCCAGCTGGCCAACCTCCAGCCAGAGTTCCTCCATTAGGCTTCAAGGCTTGGGGTTTCCAGGCCTCCATGGCTCTTGGCTCCATCCTCTGGTTTCTTGATCCTGTCCTTTGGATAATTCTTTTTTTCATGACAGGTAGCACATGACATGGCTCACCACTTCCTCTGAGCCCTCTGCAGCAGTGTCCTCGAAGTCCATATTTCTATTAACAGCGTGTTCACAGCGAGTTAGGCTTCCCCTAGCATGCTCCTCAAAGTCCCCCAGCCTCCCCCACTGCCCAGTTCCAAAGCCGCTCTGCTGTTTTAGGGATTTGTTACAGCAATATTGTAATTCCAGGTATCAGTTTTCTCTACTGGATAACAAATTATGACAAGCTTATATCTTAGAACAATACATATCTATTATTTTATATTATTTCATAGTTTCCATGGCTTAGGAGTCCAGGTACAGCATTGCAGGTGTCTCTGCTCCAGTGTCTCACCGAGCTGGAACCCGCCAGTTGACCAGAGCTGCAGTCTTATCAGAGGCTCAACTAAGCAAAGGTCCACTCCAGGCTCCCTCAGGTTGCTGACAGGATTCTTATCCTTGCGCCCATGGGACTGACATCCCTATTTTCCTACTGTTGGCTGGGGCTGCTTTCAGTTCCGAGGGGCCACCCACAGTGCTTGGCCCCCCAGCCCTCTCGTCAGGCCCCCTCACAACAGGATAGCTTACTTCTCAAGGCTAGCAGGGCAGGTTCTCTATTCTCTCTCTCTGTCTCTTTCTATCTCTCCCATAACATTATTTACCCCATTATTTGGGTGACGCTAATACAAGCAGTCCCAGAATATCATAAAACAGAATGGATTGCTTGCGTTTTTGCTTTTTTGCTACTAATTTATCTTTTGAAAAGCCAAAAGGGTATGCATCCATTAACTATTAGGAAATGAAAATGCAATTTAAGTATGCTGTTTCTTTATTTATTAATAAATAATGTCGAGAAGACTCAAGAAGACAAGAATAACTGTTAATTATCTTATATGACTATTTCAGTTGATAGATGCTTCTGGATATTATGACCAGTTATGTGACTCCTTCAGACCATTTACAATGAAGGACTTCATTTGTTCATCTTTATGCATAATGTCGTTGATGCACTGAGTCATTTGCTATCTCTATGTCAGTGAAGAAAAATTCAGCTCTCTCTACAGGAAGCCTATTTTTAAATAATTCTTGCTAACAGCAACTCAAGTCCAATTTTGTAACTTTTGATTCTTTCTTACATTTTCAACCTCCATCAGACTATGTTAGTTCTTGGCACCAGTTTATCCAATTAATCCAATTCCAGGGACTGAGATGATTCTGAATGAAGCAGCAATTCTCCCTTGAAAATGTATGTATTTGTGGTTTGCCTTTCATTCTGGGGTGCCTCTTTTCCAGGTCAGGATCTCATCATCTTTTGCCAGGACTATTACAGCTGGTCCACATTTTAAAAATTCTGTAACACCTATTCATTTCCACTGTAGACTGCTTTCTCCGTTGTCAACATAGTTGTCTTTCTTAAAAACAACAACAGCAACCACCACCAAAACTTTTTATTCTCCTGCCACAAAAACTTTTTCAAAGTTTCATTAAGCATCTATGCGGTAAACTCTAGACTTATAATTATTGCATGAAAGACCTCCTAGCTTCACTCTATCTAGTTTTAGTCCCTCTCTCAGATGCATTTGCTACATCAAATCTCTCATTATTCTTTGATTACTGCAAATATTTTCATGATTACCTTGCTTTGTTCTTGCTTATCAGAGTCCATCAACTCCTATTCTTTCCTCCACTGGGGAAAAGTGTATTTGTCCTACACGACCCTTCTTAAATTGTCGCCACTTTTGTGATAAGTTCCTTGATCATTTTTCCTATCAAGGCACAAATACTTTTCTCTTTACTCCCATATCATCTTAGATTTTTGACATTGTACTTTTCACAGTTTGTTGCAAATATTTCTGAGTCTATCGCCCTATGGCAAGCACCGTATGTATGTGTATGTGTATTTATTTATTTATTTATTTATTATTTTGCCATTCCCTGACACCAAACACAGGACTTTAAAGGTTAGTTGAGGGATCTGAAAAATTAAGTACAGCATGTCTCTGGGTCTAGGAAAGACTCTCCAATGCTGCTGGAATAAGATTTAAAAATAGCTGTTCTTGGCGCTGGGTGACTCAGTTGGCTGAGCCACTGACTTCGGCTCAGGTCATGATCCTATGGTTCTTGAGTGTGAACCTCACATCGGGCTTATGGCTGTCATTGTAGAACCTACTTCAGATCCTCTGTCCCCCTCTCTCTCTGCCCCTCTCCCACTCATGCTCTCTCTCAAATATAAATAAACATAAAAAAAATAGCTGTTCTCTATCTTTAGCACTCAGTAAAAATTAATGTCACCCATGATAGGACAAGATGATATTACACCCCTCCTGATACGATGCACTGAGAAGGACACAACATCACTCCTGTGATATTCTTACCAACAATGAATAATCTGAATTTAATCATGAGAAAACATCAGGGAAATCCCAAATGAGTAACATTCTAAGAAACAACTGGCTGGCATTCTTACAAGTGTAAAGTTAGTGAAAGACAAGGAAAGACCAATGAACTGTTCCAAATTACCAGAGAATGAAGTGATATGACAGCTAAATGCATCATGTACTGGTGGATTAGACCCTGAATGAGAAAAAGAACATTTGTAGGTAAATAGACAAAATTTGAATGAGTTCTATCAATTAGACTGTAGTTTTAGCTAATATTAAAGCTAATTTCTAACACTAATTTCTTGATTTTGTGAGTCCTGTGGTTATATAACATTTATGAATAATGGGTAAAAGGGATACAGGGATTTTTTTGTCTTACTTTTGCAACTTTTTTGTAAGTTTACTATTATGTCAAAGTGAAAGTTTTAAAAATTAACAGAAATTTAACAAAAAAGTAGCTCTGCACTTGGCTTATTCTCCTCAGCCAGTCTACAATTATTTGTGGCATATATACTATTTGCCAGTTATTATGATAAGTTAGACACAAAAACAGTCTCTGTGCTTCTAGAGCTTGCATTCTGGTGGGGGAAGACATTTAATTTTAAAAAGTGACAATACAAACAGATTTTCGCACTAAAAGTTTGTTAACATGAATGGGCTGCTGGCGCAAGTTTAAAAATGCTGCGACTTTGGTTCTAGTGTTGTAAATGTAAATGTAAATCCTCATACTCTAATTTTAAATCCTAAGTCTATGTACTTATTCACTCTGCTCATTACCCCTTATTATCCTCCTTATTTTTGTGTTACAAGGGCATCTTCCCCAGATATGCAGGAAGAGATGAGGTTAGCTTTCTCTTGTCTTTGCATCTTCCCCAGGTTTGTACCTACTACACAATAAGTGTTAAATGAATATTTGTTTGTTACAGATTAATTGGAACTACTTTAATTTTGTTCATGTGTTTTGAAATTCACATAATAAAATTAGAGTCCTACAGACTCCATAAAATAAATACAAATATTTCAAAATAAGAAACAATACACAATTTGCATATGTGTACATAAGTTGCTATAGACATAAGACAGTATTCGATGTTGATTGCATATATACTTAAGCACTATTTAAATTAAAAATAAATTTAAAAATTGAATATCAAGTGATAAGACTGTGTCTATTATCTTTGACAGAAATTATTCTTTCCTTCTCTCTGAAGGGGGTACATTGGCCAAATAATTTGATTCTGTTTGCTGTCAGTAAGTTAGTGCAATGGTTTTGGAAAAAGTGTTCTGACATTCAAAGTTCAAAAAACATAAGGAAATATTTGCACTTATGTTTCATTTTGTGGTCCAAGTAACAAATGACACTATTAATATAGGATTTCTTCAACCTGAATGGACGAACTTCTGTTTTTGCTCTTCGAGGACCTCAAAGTACANACAGAAATTATTCTTTCCTTCTCTCTGAAGGGGGTACATTGGCCAAATAATTTGATTCTGTTTGCTGTCAGTAAGTTAGTGCAATGGTTTTGGAAAAAGTGTTCTGACATTCAAAGTTCAAAAAACATAAGGAAATATTTGCACTTATGTTTCATTTTGTGGTCCAAGTAACAAATGACACTATTAATATAGGATTTCTTCAACCTGAATGGACAAACTTCTGTTTTTGCTCTTCGAGGACCTCAAAGTACAAACTCTTATGGTGAACATGTTAGCCTCCCAATGATGATCTAAATCTTCACATCTTAAACTTTGAATCAATTGTTCACTGTGCAAAAAATGTTTTCTTCCACCTTTCATTAAGCTTTCAAAATCCTTGTTATGAATAGACTTTCTCTCTCTCTCAGGGCTTTTTAATTTTTAATCACTTGTCTCAAATGCTGATCATATTTCTGAGAAATTACTGTATGTAAAAAATGGAGCAAGATAGAGTTGCCGCATACCTTTTTATCTTTTCTGTAAAATTATTTGGACCTACGGTTGTGGTGACAAGGTTACTTCTAATCGGTTCTGTTGCCATGGAAGCAGGCTGTTGAAAAGAGCAAGGCTCAAGGCCTCCAAATCTTTGCATCTCTACTCATAAATATACAAATCTTAGTTTTAGATGGCAAAATATGGAAAATGACACTTGTTGACCATGAAATATTTTTCAAGAACAAAATTTGTAGATGCTAATATAGCTAAGTTGACAACTGGGATTCTTTTACACAATAACGTGATGATTTGAAATAAACTTTTTTTAAAAAAATATTTTTATTTATTTCTAGGCGAGAGAGAGAGACAGCGTGAGCAGGGGAGAGTCAGAGAGAGAGGGAGACGCAGACTCTGAAATAGGCTCCAGGCTCTGAGCTGGCAGTCAGCACAGAGCCCGACGCGGGGCTCGAACCCACCAACCGCGAGATCATGACCTAAGCGAAAGTCGGACGCTTAACCGACTAAGCCACCCAGGCGCCCCTGAAATAAACTTTTAAAAATATTTTTAGTAAATAGGGAAATTATTGTTTAAAATCTGAAATGAAAGGAGAAAAGGAAGGAAGGAAAGAAGGAAGAAAGAAAGAGAGAAAAAATAGTCTACTGTTTATTCACAAAGGACACACACCAAGTATAGGTGCGTGCCCCATAAAAATAAGATCAATGTCTCTCATGCTTTTGTTCTGTATTCTCATTGCTTCTGCTTATTCTAGCGTGTATCATGCATAATAGACACTCAATAAGTTTTTGTTGAGTGAATGAAGACTTAGGGCATACAGNCATTGCTTCTGCTTATTCTAGCGTGTATCATGCATAATAGACACTCAAAAGTTTTTGTTGAGTGAATGAAGACTTAGGGCATACAGATAGCAATGTTGGTAGCAAAGAGATTTGACTAACCATGGTGTGGAGACTCCGAGGGAGAAAGTAGTAGCCCTCAGAGTGTCATGTGCATGAAACCAGCCAGACTCAGCTAGAGCCTTGTATCAGGATGAGAGGTGTTTGAGCAACTGACCCACAACAGGAGTTACTGTAGAACATACGGTGCACAATGTTCAAGAACTACAAGCCATATTTGGGCTTGGTTCAAGCAAATAGTCAATAACAGAAGACTAAAATGGAGAAATACAATCATCCACCATGTGGTTAGGCTATAGGGCTATTTAGAAATCCAGGCAGACAGTCAATCCATGGGCAATTTAACACCTGTTGGCGGAGTGCATGCCATGGGAATGATATATGAAGGCGGATTTCTATACAAAGGTAGAGGTGTCTTTTCCTATCTATTGCAGTGCTATTTAAGGGTTAGTTTTTTACATATTTACTCTTTTCCAGAACACAGATATACATTTTTAAAAATACATCAAAAGAGAAACTGCATAGTCTCCTTAAAATTTTTAAAATACTTTACCTTGAAATAATTTCAGACAAAGGTACAAAAATATCGTAGTTTCTATATAATCTTTGCTCAGCTTCCCTTAATGGTAACATCATACATAAACATAGTACAGTGATCTAAACCAGGAAGTACTAGTGTTAACTAAACTAAAAACCTTATTCAAATTTCCTCATTTTCTCCATCAGTACACTTTCTCTGTTCCAACAGTCTATTCTAGGATCCCACATTGTATTTAGTTCTCACATCTCCTTAATCCCCTCCAATCTGAAGTCACACGTTCTTAAAGAAAAGCTTTGCTTTTCATCAGAATAACATGTTAAATTTTCAACTACTATTATTAATGTTTCTTGGGTCCTCTCCCATATTCAGAACACAGTCAAGGAAAGGAAGCAAGAGTCTGTGTTTAATTGAAGCAAAGACTTGCAACTCTTTTTCCTGGTCTTCTCTAGTCACTTTTTATATTGTTCAGCTTTGTAGTTTCTGCAGAATTTTGGGGGGAGCATTCAAAATCACTGGATCACTTATTTATTAGTTAACCAATCGCAACAATTGTGACCTGGAGTGGAAGAGAGTATAGGACTAGAATGGAGAACAAACCAGCTGGGCTTCATTCTGCAGGGCATTCTGCTGATGGGAACTAGGAAATATGCATTAGAAACTGAGATTGCAAATATCATTCAAAGGACAGAGATAAGGACAGAACTCTTTGGCTCAAGTGCTAGCCAAATATCATAAATAAGTGGAGTGGGTGCAAGAACCAGGACTTGTGTGATGATAAAAAGCACAGCTTGTGATGAAAATGGCAAGTGTCACTCTGCCCGAGAGTCAGGAGTGAAACAGGGTGTGGTGACCTAGGGTATACATACCACAATGAAGGAAGGCAGCTGGTATTTACCTCTCTCTGGAATTTATAACCAGAATGTGAGCTCCATGTTGCAGGATCTGCAGATTTTTTTTTTCAAGAGCACTTTTTTTCCTCCAAGAGAATTTTATGTGAAAATTCTTATTTTTAAGTGTTAGTAACTAATTGGCCCCTGTGGACCAATTCAAGAGTTTTTCTTGAAGCTCTCTTTCCTTTTGAATTGTCCAAGTATCCCAAGGCCATTTTCTCAGTCAGTCAGGGGTCAGTCTTCTTCCAAATGCCATGCACGAAAAATGCTGTAGTCTCATGGGTCTTCTCCTGCTTTCATTTCTTCCTGTCATGGAATGGTCACTGTTAAAGATGTGTTTGAACAGATGTTGGTCCACTGCAGTTGAGCGGCCCTTGCTGATCCAGAAATTCTCATGTTGTTGTTGTCACATGGAACTTCAACATGATAGTTCTACCCATGTCACGTTCCCACACTCACCATTGCTCTCTGATGCCTGGACACCATGCTGCTCTATGTCCAGGGGAAACTCCAGAAACTCTTCCTGTGACACTTTTTCTTGACAAAATCTTTGGCCATTTTATGGAACTCCAGTCTTTGGCCTAAGACCCTGCTTTTCTCAGGGTAAATTTATTTTACTTGCGTCTTCCATGGATCCTACAGCTCAGCCATACTGTGTGCCACTGTGGTTTACTCTAAACCAGCGAGACTCCTCAACTCTGAATTTTGAGAAGGTTCAGTAAAAGTTCCATTCCCTCCCTCAACCCACCCACCCCTGGATCCTGAAACTTCCTCTCACAAATTCATTTGCCTCTTCCTCATAACCAGCTCTACTGAGAAGGCTTTGGCTAAAACACTAAGTAAACAAACAGTCTGGTTACAACCCACCTGGAAGACAAAATGTAGTGGTCACATTGTATTTGCATAATTCAGTGGTGCCATTCAAATGACTCAACCCAAAACAAAGAAGATCTGGTCAAATGTGACCCACAGTTCTCATCCTTAGACATCGGAGAGGCTGCCCTAAATTAAAAAATTTTCACCTAGCACTTGATATAATCTTCACCTTAATAGACACCCTGTTACCCTAAATTGAACAGTATAATAAACTTGAAGCCAGTTTTTAATTTTTAACTTTTTTTATTGTTTTTATTTATTTTTGAGAGAGAGAGAAACAAAGTGTGAGTGGGAAAGGGGCAGAGAGAGACAGAGACACAGAGTCCAAAGAGGTTCCAGGCTCTGAGCTATCAGCACAGAGCTGGATGTGGGGCTTGAACTCATGAACCGTGAGCTGAAGTTGGGCGCTTAACCAGCTGAACCACCCAGGTGCCCCTTAAAGACATTTTTAAATAGGAAGTCAATATAAAAAGTAAAAGTGAAGAAATACAGAATTGTTACTCAAATACAAAATAGTTTGGCAGAAAAATCTTACTGAAGATTCTCAAGTTGAAATTGGAATTGGAACAGAAAATAAGCAAATTCACAACAAATCTTTGGTAGGTAGTAATTGCAATTCATATACCAGTTTTAATATATGTATTCCAATATCTGCAAGAAAATCTCAGCAACCGCCTATATATTACATGTGTAGATACAACTTTGTTGCTTGTTATATCTTTCACTGAACCTTCTACACAACGTTAACAGCCAAAGAATGCTGCAGCCCTCAGTGAGTCTGCAATGATTCGGCCTCTGTGGATTTTTAGCAAGAAGTAACCTGGATACCAATCATGGCAAGGGTATAAATGATTCTGTTTGTGAGAGTCTGTGTTTCAAAGCTTCTTCAGTACTCAATTTCTTCCTGAACAGGAACAATGCTTTATTTTGCTTTTCTTCTCAGCTACTTTGTCCCAAGGGATCTAAGGATTGTTTCAAACTTGTACTATGTATTAACTTTCTGGATAGATGGTACCAAGTTCATGAGCTCTGAGAGAGACAAAACTTAGGAAAAAGCTCCCAGATTAGTGGTAGGGACTCCAGGAATTTGCTTTTTATCTTCTGAGCATTGAGAGACTCCCCTTACTCACTTGTAAATGGAGAAAATAATATTGGCTCTGTGGGCCTTACAAGACTGTGTGAGAAATAAATGAGACAAAAAAATGATTATTTGAGGGGCCCCTGGGTGGCTCAGTCAGTTGAGTGTCTGACTTCGGCTCAGGTCTGAACTCACAGTTTGTGAGTTTAAGCCATACATCGGGCTCTGTGCTGACAGCTCAGAGCTTGGAGCCTGCTTCAGATTCTGTGTTTCCCTCTCTCTCTGACCACCCCCTCCCTTGCCCCCGACTTGCACTCTATTGTCTCTCTCTCAAAAAATAATTAAACATTAAAAAATGTAAAAAATCATTTGAGAGGTGCCTGGGTGGCTCAGTAGGATGAGCCTCTAGCTCTTAATATGGGTGCAGTTATGATCTTACCATTTGTGAATTCGAGCCCCACATCAGGCTCTGTGATGGCAATGCAGAGCCTGCTTGGGATTCTCTTCCTCTCTCTCTGATCATCCTACATTCGTGCATGCGCACGCACACATGCTCTCTCTCTCTCTCTCTCTCTCTCAAAATAAAATAATAAAATAATTATTTTAAAATTCCAGAAAGTACAAGTATAAAATATGAGTAGAGAGTAGAAAACCTTGTAAATTTCATGATTAAAAAGTTATTGCTAATCTAATAAAAAAGTCAATATGTAATGATTTTTTATTAGCATACTCATAATTTTATCAATGACAGGAAAAACATCATATGATATGGTTAAATTGTTCATACTGATCACCTTGCTATTTATATATTCTTTAAGAAAACCATAAAATACTACTCTTTAACATGGTAAACATGGGCCAAAACATGTTAATATGAGGCAACTTTATTACTTCTTTCCTCAGAATGAAAACTTGTTGAAAAAATAATTGCAACATGGAAACGATGCTCTGGATAAAATAGACCCTGTACACAAATTCCAATTTTCGGCTTACATTCCCTCTGTTTTGTGCGTCGTTATAGGCATGAAATTCTGCATTTTTGTGAACTTCTGAAGGTTCACATCTGCGTTTGTATGCCAATGTTTTGAGAACCTGTTTTTGAAAAGTTGGTGCAGTGGGTTTGAAAAGACCATGAAAGATCAGTGATCCATTAAGCAAAAAACTCATTTTACCACCCATATGGCATTGTCCCAACTTTCTTAACGGAAAAGAAATAAATGCTCAGAGCAAATTAACTTAGAGCCTCTCCAAGATGCATTCATGTAGCTAAGCTTCTTTAGAAACGCTGGGTCTCCCATCCACGTACTAACCAGCCTCAACCCTGTTTAGCTTCCAAGATCTGACAAGATCTGGTATATTCAGGGTGGTAGAGAGAGGGAACCCAAGAAGCAGATTCTTAACTATAGAGAACAAACATGGTTACCAGAGGGGAGGTGGGAGGGGATGGGTTAAATAGGGGATGGGGATTAAGGAAGCCATTTGTTGTGATGAGCACTGGAAGTGTTGTATCATTATATTATATGTATATTATATTGTATGGAAGTGTTGAATCATTATATTATACACCTGAAACTAATATTATGCTGTAGATTAACTAACTGGAGTTTAAATAAAAACTTAAAGAAGAGGGAAATGCTTAGAATTTTTGCTTTGATATTTCACATTAATAAGCTGGCCTCCCTTAAAGACCTGAAGTCAGGACCATTTGACTGAGCTCAATTACCTGTGAGAACTAATCTTCAAGATTTAAAGAAGGATGATGGGTCAAGATGATTCCCATGATGAAAATCGGCATAATGATACTAAGGGCTAACCATTCAAGTCCAATACGGGTTGAGGATTCCCAACCTTTATAACCACTTCCTGAAAGAGCTTATTGCCAAAGTTTTACCCATGACCAATAAGTAACTCTACCTTGTCTTGGAATATGTAGCTCATTGATTTAAATGACTGGATAAAAATGTGGAGTATACAAAATGGTTCATTTTAAAATATATTCAGACATTTTATATATCAAACCAACTAAGTCTTCCTCAAACATAAAGATATATGTGGTTCTAAAGTGAGATTTAATGGTGTGCAGAAAGCAATAATAAAAAAAGTCATATCACATGCATAGCATGGCCTTTTGTGTCCACAGAAAGACACACAAACAGAAGCACATACACGTACTTTCACCTGCCATGTTATATAGTTCCTAGCATGGTGTGTCCATACTGTCTTTGTAAGACTATTTTTTAAAAAACTTGTAATTGAAGAATGACCCAAAGTGGAAAATACAAACTCAGAAGCAAAAAAAAAAAAAAAAAAAGCATTTTTCTTCCTTTAGTACATGTGCTGCCGAAGCGAGCACTCATTTTTCTTCTTTAATAGGTTAATTTAGACTTTTGTTAACATGACAGGCATTTTTGAGTCATACTTTTAAAACTTTACATTATACTTCAAAATATTTCATGGCTTTACATTTTTTGGCTTACTTTCATTATTTTCATTTATTTTATTTTTTTATTTTAGAGAGAGAGAGGGAAAATGGGGGAGAGGGGCAGAAGGACAGAGGGAGAGAATCTTAAGCAAGCTCCATGCTCAATATGGAGCCTGACTCAGGGCTCAATCTCACGACCCTGGAATCATGACTTGAGCTGAAATCCAGAGTCAGATGCTCAACAGACTAGCCAGGAAGGCTCCTCCGTTTTCATTGTTTTGATTGTGTGTGTATGTTGAAGGTTTGCCGTTTGTGTTCTATTTGTTACATTTGTAACCATTACTTTACATTATACTCTTACTACTTTAGACAGTATCTATTAACTTCCTTCTATGAGTAATAATCAAATTAGGTATTTCCTTTTCCTTCCCATTCTTTTCCCCATACCTTTTCCCACTCAATTTTGATTGATTATGAGATCTTTCTTAGTGTTTTACTTTTACTGTTACATGTTCTTGTGGCTGTATTATATTATCCTTGAACTTAAGGTGATACATTTTAAACATCTATATAAGATGAGGCTGTCTGTGTGTTTTGATTTTTTCCCCCAAATTCTCAACTGCCTCACTTCATCATTTGTTGTAGGGCATGTCATTTCCATATTGCTTATTCCATTTTCACTTGGTTCTATAACCATAACCCCACATCTGTGTTAGAGCAACCACGTCGTGATCCTGTTGTTATATGCAATTACTATTCATGATCATATTTTCCTCATTTATCTCTTACTTGGATGAGGCTCTTAACTAACTGTTTTTTTTCTTTGTCAAAATTGTTTGTTTTTATACTTGCATGACAGAATGGCCAGGCGCATTTTTTTTCCTTAGGTGGCGTTGAAGCATGAGTCTGATTTTGTTTTCTCCTTTACTGGCTTTTGTGAGATAGTCTCAATTTATGCCTGTTGTCCAGGCATAATTTTTAATAACATTGTCTTTAATCAGAAAAGGTTGGGAGTTACATCATATGACTAACTTATTTATGAGTGACTTGGTGTTAACGAATGCTGACATGTCAGAATAAATATTTCCTTATGTTTCAAGTCTGGTAATTTTTCCTGCTGGAATATGATGTGCCCTTTCAATCAGTAGATAAAGTTTTCTTTTCCCTCCCCTTGATCTCTCCCTTCCTCTCCTCCCTCTCCTCCTTCTGTTCCCTCTTTCTGTAGTCCTCTTTACTTTTTATATTTAGTTTTCCCACTCCAGTCCTCTATACCCTCTACTGAACTGTTAGGAGTGCCTATTCTCTGGTGATATTTCCAGGTTGTCTTTGTCTCTGTGATATTCTTTCAGTTTATTCCTGGATTCTGTCAGCTCTTATTATATCATCTCTGCTCTGTGTGATGCCATCTCTGCTCCCTGCTCTTTGTGATAGGGCGCATAAGTGTTTGGTCTGTGGCTTTTTGTTGTTGTTTGTTAGCTTTATCTGCCATTCGAGTCCCTTTTCTCTTCCTCTCCTCATCTCCACAACCTTATCATTTAACAAAGATATTGTTTTTTCTTGGATTATGATTTATAGAAAATTTGTGTATTGGAAAATATAGGGCTGTATTTCAGACTAGGAGAAATTTTCATTATTTAAAAAATTTTTAATGTTTTATTTATTTTTGAGAGAGATAGAGAGAAAGTAAGTGTTGGGGAGGGACAGGGAGAGGGAGACACAATCCAAAGCAAGCTCCAGGCTCTGAGCTGTCAGCACAGAGCCCAACGCAGGGCTCAAACTCACAAGCTGTGAGGTAATGACCTGAGCTGCAGTCAGATGTTTAACCAACTGAGCTACCTAGGGACTCTGAAGAAGAAATTTGCATTGTAAGCAAAGGCTATAAATTTGAGATCTTGTAGCCACTTCCTTCCTTTTAATTTCCTTCCTTACCAGCCTATGGAGAGGGAGGAAAGGTAAGGCTATGTAAAGGCTGCTTTCTGATAATTTATTTTATCTAATTGGTATATTTGTTTGTGGTCTAGTATCTCACTGAGTCAGAGGAAGCCAGTTGCCACCCACAGTCCCTTCTTGCCTCTTCTGCAGCATGAACCCATCCTTACATGGCTTCTTAGCCACAGGCCTCATTCCCCAGCCCTGTTTGCAGCTAAGTTTCACTTTGCGGCTCGATTCTCAGCATTGTGAGCAGAAGGACATGTGTCACTTATGGATCTTGGCCTTAAAACATTGAATGCATGCTTTCTCATATTTTGTTTCCCTGTCTCTGAGCTGAAATGTGATATTAGCCTCTGATTTTGTGTTTGGGAATGGCACAACTCGAAGAGGGAAGGAAATGGGTTCCTGAATGACCGTGTGAAACAAAACCACTTCACCGACTTGGTGTGCTCAGCCATGACTGTGATGAAAGAGAAAAGTGAACTTCTATGTTCTTCAAATCCCTGTATTTTGGGGCCTGCTGGTTATAGCAACCTAGCTTTCAGCCTGATTTATATATTCATCTTATTTTGAGTTATTTGCTGAATGTGTATTATAAAGTTATTTTCTGCGCTAAATGGGTTTGAAATTACTCCAGGTACAGTTAAGGCTAATAGTCCTTGGTTATATATAATCTCATTTGCTTTCAAATTCTGCTCAGGCAATTAAATTTCTCAAACATATCAGCATTATGACCCATGCATTCCTTCAGTTAACTCCACGAAGCATTATATGCTAATGTGTATAATGCCATTAACGAGAGTCCTTAAACTAATATTCTTTCTGCTTCTGCCACTAACTCGTCTATAAAATTAATTTCCAAGGCCTCTTCTAGTTCTATAATCCCATAATTCAAAATAGCTTTCATAGTTGGAAACTAATAAGGACACAAAACTCAAAGAACTACAACTTAAACCGTAAGAAGAAATAGGTAAGTGTCTAGGTTATCTAGCTATTTTTGCCCTTTCCATTGTTTTGCTGTATTTCTTGAGATATTAACCTTCTCTTCCTCTCTCTTCCAAAACCCTCAAATTAGTTCAAGGTCAGAAAAATATTAAAACAAAGGACAAAATAATTGGAGATGGAACAGTAGCACAGGTGAAATTTCAATAAATTTTTGGAAGGTGGAAACGGGAGAGAGAAATAGTAACTGAACTAGCTGAGTTACCATCTAAGTAATTATAGTTGGAGGCCTATGAATATAGCTAATCACCATGCAGAACCTATAAGAGATCCGTCAATTGAAGGCACCGGGTATCATGGAGGATATCAATAAACCCTTTCTCATATCTCAGGAGATGAGAGTTTTATTCAGGACAAGGAGACCTGTCATTTGAGTAGAAGGGTGAGGTGTGGGTTGAAAACATAGTAGTTAGTGAATATCTTCAAACTGAACTATGGGATCCCTAGCTTTCTCTTTAATTCCTAGACTTTCTGAAGTAATGTGTATAGGAAACTCTGAATGACCCTAAAGCAAATATCCTGAAGTGGTGAAATCTGAATTTCTTCCCATGAAAAGTGCCTAACATAATGAAAGACCATATCATGGCATATCATCATAAACTTTCAGAATAAGAATAAAGAAAAAAAAATCCCAAAGTCTTCTTGAAGTTAAAACAGATCATGACATAAAAGATCAAGAATAATAATGGCGTGAGACACTTCAAAGAGCAAAACTGAAATATAAAGAAAATAGTGTCAGATGCTCCCAAACAAAGAAACATAAATTCCCACTCAGCTAAGTGTGAGGGTAAAGGTATTTGCAGACTTTCAGAGTCTCTTTCCCCCATCCCCCAGGAACGGACCGGAAGATATGTTCCACTGAAATGAAAGAGTAGACCAAGAAAAAGGAAGAAGCAGAATCTTGAAAAGAGAGGAAGAGGCTGTACATGGAATTAGCAGGAAGGTGGTTGTGTACCAGCTCTTGAGAGCAGCCAGTCTGCATTGGAGCAGGAGAATGAGGAAACTGGACTGACGTCTCCAGGACAGATTCTTTGAAGTATTAGAAAATTGGGAAAAAACATTATTTTGCTAGGTCTGCTGGAATCTTTGGGGAAAACCGGAGATAGGCACATAACAGACCAATGCAAAAAACTAAATTAAAAAGTAAGGTATAATTGGTCCAATTGTAAGAGCAAGAGAAATGCAGCTACATTTTTTAGATATCATGAATAGACATTAAACTTGCTAAAGTACTCATCTTTGGTCAAATTCCAGTTCTTGTTCTTTTTTCCAAAACTTTATCAGTGTTTTCATCTTTCACCCACTTGTTTTCATTTAATGTTGAAACAACGAAAACTCCATGGAATCCTTGATACCATCCTCCTCATCTTACACAAAATGGAAAAGACGTGAGCTGATGAATAAGGGCCCACTCTAAACAGAATAAAAGGGTGTTATGTATCACATTTTTATTTGGGCTCTAGTTTTATGTCTTGAAGCAATCGTATTAAATTCCTTGCTCTTTCTTCTAACCCTTTGTTCTCCAGAGGTCTTGCCATGCTCTCTGAATAGAATATCCTTCCTACTATTCATTTCTTCATCCATGTGTGTGCTTCTATCAGACATCCAGTTAAAAGAAATCTTCTTCATCAAGTCCACTTGAATACTTCTACTCCACACTGATCATTCCATTATTCCGTTTCTCTTATGGCTGACGTTTTGTGTTCCATTAATTTGTACCTGTTTTCATGTCATCTTTGCATGTGTTGTTATATCTTTTCATCTGCATTTTGTTCCCCTATTATATTGTAAATTTCCTGAGAATGAGGACAATGTCTTTAACTTCATTTGCATATCTCCATGACATCCACTAGAGAATGTCGTTTGAAGACAGCACTCATTAAATCACATTTTCACTGACAAAATCATGTCTAGCTTTGGAAAATATGGTTTATGAAGCACTTGATAACATTGTTATATATATATTTTCTCTTAAAAAGTCTTGAGGAAATATATAGATACTATATTATGTAGATGATACATGCTGAGTGGCTTCAAAAAAACTTTACAACCCAATGTACTGAAATAAAATTTTTTAAGAAGCTTCAGATGGCATGTAAAGTACTATGTATATATGTATGATATATATATATATATCATGCATATATATACGTATATATGTATGCACACATATATATTTACATATATATATATACATGCACAGGTTGGACAAATAATTAATTCCAATAGTATCCAAAATAAACAACTTAATTTTTGTTATGTTCTTTTCTTCCATCTTAAACAGTAGTCAACCTGACTTTATATATTTATATAAAAAATATGCTAAGAATGAAAGAACGTCTAACAGAATTTGGTTTTCTATAGTATCTAAAATACATACAACCCCTTTAGCATGTATTTTTTTAAGTTTATTTACTATTTTAGTAATCTCTATACCCAACATGGGGCTCAAACTCTCGACCCCAAGATCAGGAGTCATATGCTCTTACAAATTTTTTTAAATGTTTATTTTTGAGAAAGAGAGAGAGAGAGAGAATACACACGTGCAGGGCAGAGAGAAGGAGACAGAGGATCTGAAGTGGGCTCTGTGCTGAGAGCAGAGAGCCCTACGCTGAGCTCGAATTCATGAATCATGACATCATGACTTGAAGTCTAGCGCTTAATCAACTGAGCTGCCCAGGTGCCCCAAGAATCACATGCTCTTTAGCTTGGTTATTTTATAAACCTGCCTCAACTTTCTTTTTTAATCCCATCAAAATTGTGTTAAATTTTCAGTTACAGAAACTGCTGATGGTTTCCTAAACATAAAATCTTAAAATATCAAAGTTGAAAGAGTTCAGTAAATTCTAACAATTTCCAAGTAAGATTCTAGACACCACTCCCAGCAGTTGTCACATAGGGAGTGGGTCTAGAAAGCTATTATGTTAACAAGTGCCCTACTTATTCCTGATGTATTAGCAAATCAACAACTTAGTCTACTTTCTTCATTAGAGATGTAAATAAATGAAGGCGTTACACGTATGTATGTGCATATACGTTCTATGGATTATAAATGTTATGCTGGGCGCCTGCGTGGCTCGGCTGGTTAAGCGTCTAATTTCCATTCAGGTCACAATCACAGGGTTCCTGGGTTCAAGCCCCGCGTCAGGCTCTGTGCTAACAGCTCGGAGCCTGGAGCCTGCTTTGGATTCTGTGTCTCCCTCTCCCTCTGCCCCTTCCCGGCTCATGCTCTGTCTCTCCCTCTCTCTTAAAAATAAAAGAAACATTAATTTTTTTTTTTTTAATGTCGTGCTGTTCCTCAAATCCAAAATTCTAATTCCTAATCCCTCCCTAGCCTCCATTCCATGTCACCATGGCACACTTTCGCCTATATCCTTTGGGCAGTCATGTCTTCAAGGCTTTGCCTACACTCTTCTCCACCTGGGTAGTTCTCTCCTTTGCCTTCTGTCAGATCTTTTCTTTTCTTTTCTTTTCTTTTCTTTTCTTTTCTTTTCTTTTCTTTTCTTTTCTTTTCTTTTCCCCTTTCTTTTCCTTTCCTTTCCTTTCTTTTTTCTTTCTCTCTTTCTCTCTCTCTTTCTCTCTTTCTCTCTCTCTCTCTTTCTTTCTTTCTTTCTTTCTTTCTTTCTTTCTTTCTTTCTTTCTTTCTTTCTTTTCCTTATTGAGAAAGAGAGCAAGCACGGGAGGGGCAGAGTGAGAGAAAGGGAGAGAGAATCTTACACAGGGTCCATGCTCAGCTTGAAGCCTGACAGGGTGGGGGGTGGAGGCACACAAACCTGAGATTGTGATCAGAGCTGAAATCAAAAGTACGATGCTTAACTGACTAAGCCACCCAGGCACCCCTCTGTCAGATCAATCTTTATGGTATATAACTATCCTGATGGCTTCCACAATCTCTCATTCATACAGCCATCTTTCTTTACTAAGTTCTTTGTTGGACCATTTATCTGACACTGAATCAGATACCACTAGCATGAAGATTATCTGTAGATGGTATTGAATTCTAGTCTGGCTTGTGTTCCTATCAAGCCTATTAGAAATTTTACCATTGGGAAAAATTCTACCACTGAGAAAAACATATCCTATTAATGGCAATAAATCTTTGCTTATTTGGGGAAAGTATTTTAACTGTCAGAAAGTCAAATCCATGATCTGATATAATCTAGAAATACCATGATATCTCACTTTCTTAGAAAAATGATTCTCAAACTTTATGCACAAACAAATCACTGCAGTTGAAATCTCTGTTTGGTCTGATGATATTTTAATGTATACACACAGTACATTATTACATAGCTTTGGGTGTGATATTCTCTCTCATTAAATTTTAAATCTGGCAAACCTTCTATCTTCTCCACATCCCCATAACATCTATGCCTCATTTACATAATAAATGATTACAAATTGTTGAATAAAATAATTAAATTTGTCAAAGACTGCTCCCTAACTTCTGATTTTAAAATCTCTTGTTAAAGGGCAAGTTTGATCTGAAATGCACCATAGATAACCCTTTCTCTTTGGTTTAAACTAAGAACAAAAGGAAAGAAAAAGGTAAGACATACCATTCTCAAAAAGGAAACCTCATAATATGTAATGAATGGGTTTCCTCGGCTATCATCAACTTCAGTTCACACAAGTACATATATGAAACTTGAAAATGGAATTGCTTTCTCTCTCTCTCTTTTACAAAATAAATTGTGCTAGATTTTGGGATTTAGAAATAATATGCACTTATGAATGATTAATAGCTGTTAGAATAAGTGATCTTGTCCCACCTGGCTTTAGATTTTAACTAAAAAGTCGGAGAGGCTTGTTCCTCAAGGAAGAGCTCTGACAGAAACAGTTGTAGAGGCTACTTTCCCTATTGTCATGTTGCCAATCAACTTACATCCCTCATATGAGCATCTAAATGCCATCTATGACTCTCTGAAACACCGAAGTGTTCAACTGGGGATTCCATACCTGTTGTAGCAGGCGCCAGAAGACAGTGGACTTTAGACCCTCATTCCTATGCCTCTCCTTGCAGTAAATATTTCTGGGAACGCACACGTTTTCAGATCTCTAGGATTCATTTAGACCAGTGACTGTCATAGTTTTGCCAAGAATTTCTTCTTTTGGATTAAGGCTCAAAGTTTCATTTGCTATAATCCCAAACCTTATTTTATGAACACATGGCCATGTCAGTATAATTTAATACATTTATGAATATTCTTTACATCCGTCACAATGCATATAGAGAAAAACCAGCCAAAGAAGTTACAGTTACATATTTCTTAAAAAGTTGCTTTGGTTCCTCATTAAAATGGAAAGGTATAAATTTTGTTCACAGATTTTATTACTATCAGGAGATATCTACTGTCTAATTTACTAGAGAACTTCTTTGCTTATAATCACTTTATTAGTTACTGTGGACAATATCTCTGAGATATAGGTTGGTATTGTTATCTTAATTTTATGGTTACTACATTTAATCTATTTTATGCTTATCTCTAGCCTCAAGTTTAGGGCAATATACGTCCTGGCAAAAAGTGTCTGCAACTTTCCCACATACCTGTGATGTAACCCAAGTACTTTGTCCCATATTTGACAGTAGCAGCTTCCTCTGAACGACACTTATCTCCATGGGCATGCTGATTTCTGCAGGTCTTCTAGGTGTGAAGTTATCGCATGTATTTATTACCTCGAGTCAACATTAGCAACAGGCTGTGGTTGAAAGTACCCCAAGTGGGAGTTTATACTTTAACATTCAGTGGTGACAGGCGTCCTTACATGCATGCCTGCCCCTGTCAGAGACTTTCACTCTTGGGTCTCCCGCCTCCCCAGTTTTTTTCCCCATCTTCTGACATACAATTTCTCATCTGTTCATAAACAAATTTGATGTTCTCAAATGCAGAGCAGAAAAACGGAAAGTAGGGAACCTGAGAAACAACACGGAAAAGCGTTCAGAGCACCCCCTCTGTATCCAGGTGGCCTGAGTGGTATCAGACTCTGACATTAATAGGCAGGTATCTTAGACAGCTGTTTTACCTTATTGTGTCTCAGTTTCTCTATCTGTAAAGGGGAGGGTGTTTAAAACAGATAGAGGTGTTCTAAAGATTAGATAAATTAGCATTTGTAAAGCACTTAACATGATGTCTAGCACAGAGAGTGATATATAAATAGAGAAACAACATGTCTTCTGGATGACTGAAATCAATGATGGAGAAAAACCGATTACAGTTGTAGGATTTTATATCACCTTAGGAATTTGAATCATTTTGATGTCAAAATCTGTACAGAAAAATCAAGGTTCCTGTGTTACACATACCTCTTTCTTTTGTCGACTTAGGCCATTAATTAGACAGTAGCGAAGAGATCACAATGGTTAAGCCTGATATGTTGGAATGGTTGCTATAAGAGACAAATACTCTTCTTGCCTGGAGATAACTAAGTCCGTCTTATAAATAAATATGAAAATAATACTTACTACTTGCTCTAGGAATCTTCTGGGCAATTCTACAAAATTCTCTGCCTGTAAATTCCTATAAATAAGTTGCTAACCATTTGCTAATGAGTGAGTCATTATGCACATCAGCGGTCTTTACCTCCTCAGGGGGAACACCCTTTTCCCAAAACTCCCTCTTCGCTCAGGTGTGGCAAGGGCTGAAATGTTTGTCCAAACATTTAATTAGCATTCTGTCTTTCAGACATTTTGCAATCATTTAAGGTAGGCTTCTAAACCAGTATATCTCTAGAGAAGTATTTTATGAATAAAAATACCACATCAGTGTCAAAAGCCAGAGAGTGTACCAGAATTAAGCTACTTATTTCATCTGCCTATAGCATTGCATAGTCAGTCCTAAAGGATCTGTTTGGGTAAAAACAAACAAGTTACCATTAAATTTAAATCTCTGACGGAAAAAAGCAGACCTATGAAGCAAATGAAGCTGGAAAATATGTTTTAAGTAGTCAAAAGCAAAACTATTGTATTCAGATCCATGTAAAAGATACCTTCAAAGTGTAAATTTCAGTTCCTCTCTTGGCAAAGTCTATTTTATCCTTACTACTTCATCTTCCATATGCACGTTCCTCAAAATAGTAGAAATGCTAAAGGTATCTGACTAGTTACTGTTTTTTCACTTTTAAAACAGGCATGGCAACTTTTTTGTAATGTGAATTTGTAGCACGGTTGTAACGAAATCCTCAGTTGCGCATTTATACACAGCGAAGAGGAAGCCAGCTAATACCATCTAATTTATATTTTAAATTTGTTGGTGATGCTTTGAAAAACAATATACATATGTATAGTATATGAACATATATATACATATGAACATACATATATATATGAACATCCTCACTGATTTAGTGTAGACACCTACACTAAAACCTACAAGAGTGGTTTTTTCTGCTCACGCTCAACATTCTCTCACTAACCATCCCCATCCTCCTAGCCGTAGCTTTCCTAACTTTAGTAGAACGCAAAGTACTAGGCTACATACAACTACGCAAAGGACCCAGCATCGTAGGGCCATATGGATTACTACAACCCATCGCAGATGCCCTAAAACTATTTACCAAAGAGCCCCTACGACCCCTCACATCATCCATCTCCATATTCATCATAGCCCCAATCCTAGCACTCTCACTTGCACTAATTATATGAGTACCACTGCCCATACTATACCCACTTATCAACATAAACCTAGGTGTCTTATTCATACTAGCCATATCCAGCCTCGCCGTCTACTCAATCTTATGATCAGGGTGAGCCTCAAACTCAAAATACGCCCTGATCGGAGCCCTATGGGCCGTAGCTCAAACAATCTCATACGAAGTGACACTAGCCATCATCTTGCTATCAGTACTACTGATAAATGGCTCATATACACTAGCCACACTAATCATTACACAAGAACATATCTGATTAATCCTCCCTGCATGACCATTAGCCATAATATGATTCATCTCAACACTAGCAGAAACCAACCGGGCCCCATTCGACCTAACAGAGGGAGAATCAGAACTAGTCTCCGGCTTCAACGTAGAATACGCAGCAGGTCCATTCGCCCCATTCTTTATAGCAGAATACGCCAACATCATCATAATAAACAGCTTAACAACAGTCTTATTCTTCGGCGCATTCCACAACCCATATATACCAGAACTATATACTGTCAACTTTACCACCAAAACACTACTCCTTACAACTGCCTTCTTACGAATCCGAGCATCCTACCCACGTTTCCGATACGACCAACTAATGCACCTCCTATGAAAAAACTTCTTACCCCTTACACTTGCCCTATGCATGTGACACGTATCACTACCCATTATTACAGCCAGCATCCCACCCCAAACATAAGAAATATGTCTGACAAAAGAGTTACTTTGATAGAGTAAATCATAGAGGTTTAAGCCCTCTTATTTCTAGAATTATAGGACTCGAACCTAATCCTAAGAACTCAAAAATCTTCGTGCTACCACATTACACCATATTCTACAGTAAGGTCAGCTAAATAAGCTATCGGGCCCATACCCCGAAAATGTTGGTTTATACCCAACCACCATAAGCTGGGGGATGAAATCACTTAACCAATCCAATAAAGATATTTGTATTCTAGAACAGTGAACAGTACTTGATGCCACATGCCTCAGTTTAGCCCTCAGAGATCAGAAGCTTGGTAAATCCATCTGTTAGAGATGTACACATTAAAAGAGATTACATGAAGGATTGGGCTACTGCCACAAAGCAGGTCAGAGAAATTCCATAATGGCAGGACGTTAAGCTGAGTGATCAGAGGTATCATCCTCTGCTGCTTTTCGACCTGAGTCCAAAGGCAACGAAACCAATGGTAGTATCCCAAGATTATCAAGTAAAGGCCTAGAAACTTCCTGAGATTGAGACCAATTTTGCATACCTAGAAAATCATCACATTCAGACATACAAAAAAACCCTCCTGGTTTTGTGAAAGAAGCTAGGAGAAGCCTAATTTCCAACTGGCTATTAAAAAATAGGCTTACATATGTGCTAAGTTTATATTTAAGTGGGAGGCTCAAACTAGCATTCAAACACTTGAAGTAGAGAGAAGCTTCAGTAAAACCTCATAAATTATGAACAAGTGGTTCTTTCAAAATACAACTCTTTAGGTGACAGAAAATATAGGTGATGAAAGATATCAGTATGGTGTTTGGAAACTTCATTGGTTCGTTGCATACTGGAATACACTACGCAAAGGTGATCTACATTTGATAGGAAGAGCATTCAAGTGTAGACGTTTGTTAAATTTCTGACATATGGGGCAATTTTGATGATTTTTCTGTGGCAGCCATAAGATTTACTGCAAAAAAAAGACAGCTTATGGAAGTCTAAAATGCTCATCTTTCTTCCAAATAAGCAATTCAAAGCTAAATCTATGAGAATGTGTTACTTTATTCAAATAAATGTATTATAAAGTATCAGTACACTTCTTTAATCAAAATGGTATAATCTTAGTCTTGTGAGAGTAGTTTGTCTTAAACTGCAGGTATATTAATTACAACTACGAAGTTAACATGCTGTTCTATTTACCTACCTATGTCGCAGCGCTAAACATTATCAGAGTATGATAATTATTCAGAAGAAAATCATTTTTGTTGATGGAAAATTTAATTGCTGAAATGGAAGAACCAAAATCACTACGCATGTTTTATACTATCAAACTACAGATGCTCTCTGTGTCATACCCTGCAGCAACTTTTTAGGCATTCCATATGGCTAAGCAGCACTATTAACAAGTACATACAAAAAATTGTGGAGTGAAGTACAACTGAATAATTCAGGCGATTTATGTGTGATAAGTATCACTCAAGAAATTTTATGATATTATTTCAATTAAATAATTGTATGCTGCATTTTAATTCCATCTATAAAAGCCTCTGAACGATTGTAATTTTGAAATTAGGTTAAGAAACATAAAATTCCACAGTCTTCCAGAAATAATGTTTTTCTATCTTAGGCTGGTAAATAAGCTCTAATTTTAAGTTATGCTGGTAGATACTTGTTAATTAAAATAGAATCTGATACGAAGCATATAATTTTATATAATGAAGAGGTACATAAATTCAGATAATTGTGCCAGTGTATTGAATACAATCTGTGAAATAAAACATCTGAAGAGATTGATATACATGGAGTCAGAAGTCCTGGTATGTTCGGAAAAGAGTGTAAGACTTAGAAAACAGAGGAGCTGAGGTTTCAAATCTGTTCACTTGCTTGGAATGAAACCTTGAGGCAATATTTAGCCTTTTCAAGGCTACGCTTCTTTATTGTAGAAATTTGGGCAACTGGCTACCTGATCTTTCAATCCCATTTAGCTTTATGATTCTCTAGTTCTGTTCACCTCCTGTTTTGTATTTGTATATCATCAAGAGAAAGGGTGAGTACAGGAAAAATAATGTTGTGTTAGATGAGAGGCTGGCATAAAGAAACATAATGCTCGGAATGCACTTAAGTGTTACTGGCCTGGACAAATTTCTTCCCAGATTCCAGAACTATTAGGAATGATCTTTGAAGAAAAGTAGAAAACATGCATGATACCAGGCAAATAGCCTTCCATTTTTCCACCAAGGGGGAAAAAGGCAGCTGTCGGACACAGATGGAGACACTTGTCCAAGATTCGGGAGACCAGGACAGCTTTCCCGCCCTCAGGTCCCATAAACCAACTGGAATCCTTCCTACAAAGTCTTTTCTGCATTGAAATTGAGGTGCAGAGGGATTGTTGCTTGCAGCTAAAAATATTTAGTAAAATAATTTTAATAGTGAATTGGATGAACAACATAAATAGCTCTTTTACAACTATTTACTACAAAATAGACCCAGGGAAATATATTCTACCTCACTAAAGAATAAAGAAGCACAATGGATACAATATGAACTCCTTCTTTTGCCTACCAGACTGGACATGATGAAAATGCAAAATCCAGATTTTATAAGAGAGAGGAAAACAGGTCCGTTGTTGGATGTATAAATTACTGTAAACAATATGGAGGGAAACCAGACATCGTATGTCAAAACATAAATTGCGCGTATCATTTGAACTAGCACCTCACTTCTAGACACTTATATTAAGGTGATGATTGTGCAAGTTCAAAGACATTTATGCTAAAGAAACTTGATTGCAGCATTTAATAAAATATATAATAATTATAAATAATGGGAAGGCAATACATTGTGGACAACCATATGATGAAATCGTTTATTGTCTTAAATAAAGATACATTTTAATTCATCTATTTATTATGGTCTGTCTCATCTCACTAGCCTGTAACCTTCATAAGGCAGAGAGGCTTTGTCATTACAGTATTTTCCCACACCTACAGCAGGGGCTTTATAAATGTGGTTAAATGACTGAATGAATTGAAAAGGGCAGAGTATAGATATAAAAGTGTATTCATGATCTTCTTGTGAAAGAAGCAAAAGCACAAAAGAAACTTCCAGCCAAAAAATGGAAGAAAAAAATATAAAGATGAAATGAACATATTAAAAATAGAAACATAGTTGACAGAATCTCAAAATTTCCACAGAAGTTTATTTTTGGATTTTAACAATGGGATTCTAAAATGTATCTGAGAAAATAATTAGGTAGTGGCAGCTGTGAAATTTTGGAAAAGATTAACTGGAATATGTGAGTATGGGAAGCAAGGAGGAAGGGCTTACTCCATAAGCTATATGACTTATTATCAAGTTGAAGTAACTTATGTGTGAGGCTGCCACAAGAACCAAACAATAGGTCAATGGAACAGAATAGACTGCGCAATAATTTATATAATGGTAGGACTGTGAATCAGCAGGAAAAAAAAATGGAGCTGAGATGATTGGAAAGTACTATTAACTTTCTTTATTATGTTATAATAAATGCATTTCAGATCAATCAAATGTTAGCTGTAAAAACATGGCAAAAATATTCCCCCCCCGCAAAGTACAGTAAATGCACCTATACGATCCCTGGATTGGCAAGGCTTTTCTAAAGCCTAAAGGAAAGAAGATTTATCAGAGGAGAAAAATAATTTTACTGCAGTAATTAAAAGCCTTTGAATTTAAAAATAAAATAAAAATAAGAGACAGCACAAAATAGAAAAACCATTTGTAATGACTAATAGAGCTACCAGAAACCTAAGATGTAAATGAGGGAAGAAATGTCAATGTAACTCATAAAATAATAAACTAAAATGGCTAGTGAATATATGAAGTATTTGACTTCACCAAAAATTAAAGGTACACAAATTAAACTAGATGCTTTTCATTTGATTATAAGTCATACAAAATAAAGAATAAACATGGCACGTGGGTGGCTCAGTACGTTAAACACCTGACTCGATTTTGGCTCAGGTTATGATCCCATGGTTCGTTAGTTTGGGCCCTGCATCAGGCTGTGCCCTAACAGAAAGGAACCTGCTTGTGATCCTCTCTCTCCCTTTCTCTGTCCCCCACACCCAGCTGTGTGCACACAAACTCTCTCTCTCTCTAAATCAATAAATAACTACACGCACCTGTGTGGCTCAGTCAGTTGAGAGTCCAGCTTTGGCTCAGGTTGATTTCGCTGCTGTCAGTGCTGAGCCTGCTTCGGATCCTCTGTCCCTCTTTCTCTTCCACTGCTTGTGCTCTCTCAAAAATAAATAAGCATTTTTTAAAAATCAATAAATAAACTTAAAAAAAAAAGAATAAACAACACCAGCAAGAATGGGGTAAGACATATTGCCTCATACCAGGTACAGGAAACGTGCATTGGCAAAAGAACTTATGGAAAAAACCCCTCAGCAGTACGGATAAACACCTCCAAATATGCCCCCTGTTAACACATTGCTTTTAGTATTATTTATGCATTCACATTGTTCTTTTTTTAAATAGTTTATTGTCAAGTTGGTTTCCATATAACAGCCAGTGCTCATCCCCACAAGTGCCCTCCTCCATGCCCATCATCCCCCTTCCCTTCCCCCCTCACATTGTTCTTTAAAGGTAAACTATACACGTATTATCTAAACATATTAAATTCTCAAAAAAGCCTTCAAATGATGCAGAAAAGTCCGAGGTTCTTCTATTCCACATTATCCCCAGTTTCAGTAATATTGTTTGGCTTTGAGCATTTTTTTTGTTGTTGCTCAGTGGGATATTTGTTTCAGTCAGGTTGACCATCTTAGTCCATGGATAACAAACCACCACCCCAGTCTCCTGGGTTTCACATACAAATGTGTGCTCTTTACTGTTGGCAGCCATACTTCTCAGCAGGGCTGAGAGGTCTGCAAGGATCAAGACTTCCATCCTACAGCTATGCCATCTGGAACACATATTTTCCAGGTTTCTGATGCAAGGCAAGAATGAGATTGAGGGCCATGCACTGACTCAGGGATACTTTGGCTCAGAATTGGCAAGCATTAATTCCCCGCACGACTCTTTGGACGAAAGTAGTCCTACATCCATCCTCATGAGCATATGTGCTGGCTGGGGAATATGGTGCAACATACAGATATTTGGTATAAACAGTATTTGTAGTAAATGTTCTGCTATAATGTTGTATGTAATGTTTCCTTCACGGCAAAGAAGTCTCAGGTAGCTGGACTAGTGCCTGGCTTCCTCTGGGCCACGGCACAGGCTGCAAGTTTCTTCTAACCTATCATGACAGTACGACATTATCACATTGGGACTCAGTACTGTTAAATGGGACAATCGGATGATCAAGTTCTCTTTTTGACAAAGATCCGGAGACTTGATAAAGGCCAGAGTAAAATAGCTAAAATGCACCGGCTTCTGCATCAGGTGAAAGCAAATTGCCTTTTGTTATGTCTGCTATTGGAGAACAGAAAAAACACATTTTCAAGTTATTGTTACAGCAATAACAATCCATTGTCATTCTTCAAAACCCCTATGTCTCCTGCAGAGGCCAAGCAGGAAAGTTAAACGGAGGAAGTGGTAAGGATCATCATTCCTACATCTTTCAGATTTTTGTGATGGTGATCCTACTTCCTGCAATTTGCCAGGAATAAGTTGTGTCTTTGAATTTCTATTTTGGTACAAATATGTTGGTATAGAAGGCTTCCAACTGGGCTTCCTACTATAAGAGTTCACATTCTATAGGTCTCATAGCCAATGTACATTTTGGGAATCACCTAGTACCTTAGAAAAAGTTCCCTAGAAGACAGAGCCTGAGGGAACAGGAGAAAGGGAACATGTACTGAATCAGAAAGGAAAGGAGAAGAAGTGCAAAGGGGGTATTATGAGCTCAGCCATAGCTTCTGCTTCTGCTGCCCCTGCTGCAGAATTGCGTCTTCTTAATTCTGAATCAACTTCACAGCTACAGAGAAGTTACAAGGTCAGAGCAAGGGACATTCTCCCCAACGCCCAATGAGCTGCGAGTAAATTGCCAGCATAATGTCCATTGCTCTTAAACACTTTAGTGCATGCTTGCAACAACCAGTGGTCTCCTGTATAACACAACATAACCATCAAAACCAAAACAGGTCATTGCAGGCCCATCAGTGCCGTCTGACCCCAAGACTCCATTCAGGGAGGCCCGCAGTACAAGTTGCTCTACCCTTTGTAGCAAACGAGCCCAATCTGCCACCTCCTGTTGCTATTAAGTTGCCATGTCTCTATCCTCCTTCAGTTTGGAGTAGTTCCGCTGTCTTTTCTTGATTTCTGTGGCCATAACATTTTGGAAGATTACAGGCCAGCTATCTAGAAGAATCCTCCTCAATCCAGGTCTGACAGTTCTTCACAATTAGATTCAGGTTATGCATTTTTGGAAGGAACATCAAAGAAGTGACACTGTGTTCTTTTCACTACAAATTATCAAATGACACACAATTTGAGTGTTTGTTACTGTTTGTTGTGGGTTTTTTGTAGAATGCATTTTTATGTTATAATTTATTTATTTATTTATTTATTTATTTATAAAATGATGCACAATTTTGATTTGTACACTGTTAGTAAGGCTAATTTTGATCATCTGACTAAGGTGGTGCCTATAAAACTTCTCCAAGTGTAAAGTTACATTTTTACACTCCATTAGACATAAGTATTTTGTTGTGAGTTACTTTGAGAGAATGTAATTATTTTGTTCCTCCTCAAAATGTTTTCATTTATGTATTATATCAGTGTGGACTCTGGATTTGTTTTATTCAAAAGGTCATAATATGCTACTGTTGTTTATTTTGTTGCTAAAATCGTGCCAGATTTGGCCAGTGTTCTGTGCCTTCAAGCTGGCTTATGTGTTTTGGCGAAAAATCAGTGCTAATGAAAGAACTTCCTTACTTTTGGGCACAATACTATGTTCTAGGTTCATCTCGCACTTTCTTGGCTCCTGCCTTGGAATTAGCCATTCTTCCAAAGAAGTCTGGTTTCTAATGGTGAAGAATGATATTTAAAAAGCAACATCTGGGCCCTAGATGTATTTCTTGCTATTGGAGGGCTGTAGCTCCTAGGCTCTCTCAGCGGCCACAGCTAGAAAATACACACACACACACACACACACACACACACACACACACACATTCACATCTATATTTATTTCTGTATCTATAAAGCTTCAAAGGCATGATTTCATCCCCATATTTCCAATTTCAATCCAATACCACAGAGGTTAATTTGGTTTTCTGTATTTGTAACTCCTGTCTCTGTCAGTGAGAAGCCTGGCTCCCATCATCCAAATGTAATTGTTTGAACGATCTACTTGAAAGCAGTCTTATGTCACGGCCTCCACCTCCACCCCATTCCTGGTGCTCTCCTCACTGCGTGGCTCCAGCACTCTACTCTGGGTTTGTGCGGGTCCCCTTCTTCCTCCTCAGCCTATCCCCTATCCCTCCCAGTGTAAACGCATATGTTGCTTGGCCCCCATTAATGGGTTTTGGATTTAATTTTCTAGGATGAGGAGAAAGAGAGAGAAAAGGGAAGGGAGCTCAAGGAGATATGGGAAAGAAAGGGAGAAGAGTGAAAAATGGGAACAGAAAAAAATAGGAGAAGGAAAGAGGAAGAAGAGGAAGCTGGATGCTACGGCATCTTCTGGCCCGGTGATTTCTTGTCCCACTGGACACTGTCAGAGAGGTTGTGTGAGACTGCTGCAAGGGTGAACACTCTCTCCAGAGATAGGAAGAACTCCTCTGGGTAAAATCTCCTGGAACATTAACTACCCAGTGCTTCCCGGTTGCATCACCTGGCTTTTGCAGACACTTGCTAGGGAAGCTAGAGAGTCCACAGATCTGGGCCAGCCAGTGTGCAGCAGTGGTGATCTCTCTCTTCGGGGCCCTTATCTCAGTCTGAAGCAGTGATAACAGCAACAAATGGGCTCAATGACATACAAATCACTGCCATCGCCATTCTGACGGGAATACAAGGCACGTATGTGAATCTAGAGCAGTCATTAAGCTGAACTAGTACAGTCTATCCCTTTGCTGAGAGCAAAAATGCAAGCCCAATTCTTCAAGCTAGTGACCTGTTGAATTTCCCAGAATCTTAGCAAATCAAGCTGCTTCTCATCTCTTGCAGTTTGACTCATATTCATAATTATTACTTGATATCTTCTTCTTCCACGAACTATTCCAGATTTCTCTTTTCAGATAACACCTCAGTAGCCTGGAATGCTTGCATTGGAGTGACCCAGACCTCTATCTTCAAGTAGTTTGAGCCCTTGGTTACCTTCTCGTAACGACCAGGGTTCCTGCAGTCAAGTTCGGTTTCTCCAGGCTCTCCTTGCTGGTCTTCTTCCAAAAACTAAGCGACAGAAAATGAAGCAACTTAGCGGATATTTACCCTGTCTCAGACTATTCACAACTGATTTTAAAGTTGTAATGTCAAAATATGAAATGGCAGTCTCTGCAATGGGTATAATAATATTGACAGTTTTAATTATGTGGACCATCCTATCTTGAACTTGCTAAAATTATCATCACCATCATTATCAATGATGGCCATCATATTCATGTGCTCCATCCCAGGCTGCTCTGCTGAGATTTTTGCAAAGCAAAATTATAAGTGCCCCTTTGGTGAGGGATGCTATTCAAGTAGCTTACACCGACATAGAGAAAAAAGTTCTGTTTCATTCGTGATGGTGATGTAATGCATGCAAAATGAAATACTCTCTGTACTGCATATCCTGAATTATTTTCCTAAATAGTTTTCAACAGCACCTTTGATTTTGAAGGAATGTGGAGTGGTGGAGTGATGATTCTTCAATACGATTGATTTTTCTATGCCTTAGATCAGTTCTCAACTGAGACAATTTTGTTTCCACAAGACATCCAGCAGTTCAGTCCAAAATGCCAATAATGTTGGGGAACTCTGACTTAGATGATGATATTTTAAGCTTCCTTTTTAAATGTAGATTAATTTGTAGTTAAATCCCAAACTAAAGCAAACCAAAATAAAAATATCTGAAGCCACCACAAACTGGAGGAAATAAAACAAACCTAATTGTCAATTTGCAGTTACACCATTCCTGAGATCAAAACACTGTGAAAGCGATGCGTCACTCTCCTATGTATGTTATCTGCTACAACAGTAAAGGCAATCTAAATTTGACAATTGTCCTAAACATTTATGTACTCCTAGCCTTGGTGTCTAATACCAGGTGTCTCCCAGGTTTTCTCATCCTCATAAACTGCATGGCCAGGGACAAGGTGAATGCAGAAATCTGCTTTTAGCAAGAGAACCCTCCCTGAACATATGCATGAGTAGAGAGTCTGAAGGGCAGGGGTGATCATAACCGTATATGACGACAAGGATGGGTCGGAATAAAGCCAGAGTGTCTTGGTGTCTCAAAGTCTTGTCAAACGGTCTCAGCTGTTATAGAGGTGTCAGGTAACACCTAAAAGTGCCACACACCCACAGTCTTCTTCAGAGATACTCTGGGATTAGAGAACAGAATTGGGAGAGTTAAACACACAAAGGTAAGGAAGACACAGCACATACTTTCTTACTGCCTTAACATAAAGTCAGTTGATGTTAGAGAACCTCACCCTATTCTCCCAAACCTGACAAAAAACAAAAAACCTGATACAGCCTGGCTCACTTGGTGTTTTGTTTTTGTTTTGGGGGGGGTTGTTTTGTTTTTGCTTCTCTCAAGTATTTTTTCAAATTTTGGGAGGTGACTCAGACTTGCCAGTCAGAAAAAAAGGTGGTGGTAGCCCTCATGTTCAAGGTAGTGTAACTGACACAAGAAATTCACACACTTTTGAGGACTATACTGAGATGGCTGCTTTGAAGGAGGAGAGAAGAAACATAAAATAAATTTTTTCATCCTTGGAATACTTCTTTAAAAATTAAGTGGTTCTATTTAAAAGCTTACCATTTGTGGGGTTTTTTGCTTTTTTCTTTTTAAAAATTTTTTTAATGTTTTATTTATTTCTGAGAAAGAGAGAGAGAGCATGAGCAGGGGAGGGTCAGAGAGAGAGGGAGACACAGAATCGGAAACAGGCTCTGGGCTCTGAGCTGGCTGTGAGCACAGAGCCCAGCGGGGGGCTCGAACCCACGAACCATGAGATCATGACCTAAGCCAAAGTAGGATGCTTAACCAACTGAGCCACCCACGCACCCCTAATAGCTTACCATTTGTAAAAGCAGTTAAACATCACTGACATGGACTAATTATAGACAAGGTCCATAATAAGTTAACGAAATACTCAGAAGAAAAGCAGCACTCTAACTTTTAAATACTTAGTGATTTGTTCTCATGCTCGTAAACTCCTCCTAAGAAGAGCTCTCCAGAAACTTATTTTGGTGTTTTTGAGGTATAATCAGCAGCATTATCTTAATTTAAAAAGTTATGTGTTAAAGTCATTAGAATAGTTTCTAGTAATTAAGTAGGTTTAAAGTGTCCACACATGTGGTATTTTTACTATTAATTTGTTCACCAAAACCTTCCTTTGTAGATTGGATGAAGGGAAATTTTAGCTCAGATTAAGGCAATCGATAAAAATGACAAATTAAAGGTGCCTGGGTGGTTCGGTCAGTTGAGCATCCAACTCCTGATTTTGGCTCAAGTCATGATCCCAGAGTCATTGGATCAAGCCCCATGCTGAAGTCCAAGCTGAGCATGGATACTGCTTACAATTCTTTCTCTCTCTCTCTTTCTTCTTCTGCCCCTCTCATCTACTTGCACTCTCTCTCTCTTTCTAAAAAATAAAAAATAAAATAAAAAGACCAACTAGAAGGGTTGCAAATTGGTAAGATATATTACACTGTGCAAAACAGAGGTTTTCCTGGAAATGGGATGTTAAACTTGGCAAATCAGAGGTTAGGATGACTTTCGAGGAAAGGGAAAAGAGACTATAGTGACTGAGTAGGACTTAAGGGAGAAGAAACCAGGGAGGTGAGTAATAATGAGTTCTGAAGAGGAGACTGGACATGTTGGCTAATGAAGGTCATGCGTTTCTCCCTGGGATGAAGATATGCAACTGAAAGTTGACGAAAAGTGTCAAAGTCTGGAAGAGTCATTTTCTATGGAGAACACTGGAGAGCTGACTGGGGAAATTAGAAAGTTTTGCCAGTTTAGGTTGAAAACCATAAGATCACAAACTTTAAATTAATTCATGATAAACTAAATATTAGTTTGTGATTAGTTGTGATTGTAGATAAACACAAGATTTGGAGGCAAGGAAGGATATGAAAAAAAAAAGGAGGAAAATTCAGATATAAAATTAACCAGGCAACATGTTTTATGTGAGCTAAAAAAAAAAAAATCATTCATTTTAATCCAGTCTTGGTCAAAGGGCACTGTGTTCTTTCCACAATTTAACTGCCCATTTATATAAGATCTTGTTGAGTCAAGATCCATTAATTGATAATGTTCACATATTTAAATCTCTTTAAGGTGTCAATGGAGAAAGCTTAGCTTATGTTAGACATGGTAGCAGATTGAAGAGTGAATATTTATTTACTTGTGAAAAAATATTCTAACATCTCTTTAAGAATTTAATAGGTCTGGGATGCCTGGGTGGCTCACTGGTCAAGCAGAGGACTTTGGCTCAGGTCATAATCTTGCAGTCCATGATTTCCACCCCCGTGTCAGGCTCTGTGCTGACAGCTCAGAGCCTGGAGCCTGCTTCAGATTCTTTGTTTCCCTCTCTCTCCCCCTCCCTGCTCATGCTCTGTCTGTGTCTCTCTCTTTCCATAATAAACATTAAAAAGAAAAAAGAATTTAACAGGTCTGTCTAGCATACACAACTGATACATCTCTTGAAAAAAAAATCAAAAGGTCCTGCACACAGAAGTCCTATTTTCAACTGGAGATAATAGCAATTTATCATGTCAGTTTCATCCACTCCAATGTGTTTCACCCGCTGAATGTACTAGACTCAATAGTGCCAAGATTCTTGACCACAACAGCTCTAGATGACAGTATGACTGCAATAACTTTTAAAGTGATATTCTCCAAAGATTCTTCTCTTTGGAGAATCAATTAAATCAATTAAATCAATTAAAGTTAATTGGTTGAAGTGGGCTTCCATATTTCTTAGTTTTAAAATCTCCCCAGATGATTTTAATGGGTACAAGAACACAGTAAATTGTGAAACAAATTACCTGCTCATAAGCAGCATTTTGAAAACAAAATACAACGTGTTTGTAGTACGGGTAATCTTAATTTGTGAAATTTTTTATTGGCTATGATTGTGTCAGGATTTGGATATGAGTGTTTACTTGGTAGCTATATAAAATATATTTTTGGCTCTGGAATATGCTAATCATTGGAACTACTCTCCTCACAAACTGAATTAATAAAGTTCATGTAAAATTATGTTTCTATTCATAAGGACCTTTCTATGAAACTAAATTGGCTTTTAGTGTATAGAGGTTAACATCACAGATTCTGAAGCTAAGTTACCTGAGTTTGAACCCCATATCTGCCACTAACTGACCTTAGCGATTGGGCAAATTGCTCGATCTCTCTGTACCTCAGTTTCTTCAACTGTAAAGTAGAGAAAATTATAGTTTCTACCTGACAGGGTTTCTATAAATATTAAACAAGTTACTGTTTGCATAGCATTACAACAGTGCAATATAGCAATACGTAAGACGTAGATATGAATGTATTTTTATTAAATAAATAAGATTAAAATAATTCATTTGGGCCTCCATTCAAAGAAACAACAACACTTTATTTTAGGTTATAACACATTTCAGTATCAAAGGAACAGAGCCAAAGCATGGGAATTATAACTAATAATTCACTGGAGAAAGAAGTGCAACAGTGAAACCTAATTTCATAGTAAACTGGTTGGGAGAATAGATTCTAGAAATTGACTGACTGTGTTCTCAGTTGGTGCTATGAAAAACCTTTACATTCACTTGCGTCTTTGGCTATAGCACGTTGAACACCTTAATATTTAATAATCAAATTATTTCTGTCCCTATTTCAGTTAAAATTTTTTTGTGATACATTGCCTTTTGAATGTTGTGTGAATATCTTAAAATCTTTTAATGCACCTATTCTCCTAACCTAATGAAGCTCTCCTGGAAGGTATTTTCTTCAGCACTTTTGATGTTTCAAGTTAAGCACAGAAGTAGGAGCAGTGAGTAAAACTGCAGTTTCTCTAGTCACTGGGGTAGATGTCAGTTTTGGATTAGGGAAATTATAGGCTCCGTGATAAATATTTCAGGCTGCTGACTACAATGAAAAGTAATTAAAGCAGCTATGACAACAGGTGCTGTATGGGGGAAATGGTGCCTTTTATCATGAGGTTGTGGGTGCATGTGTTAAATGTGCTCATCATTTTCTCTTTTCTATTATTCACTGAATACCCTGGGGAGGTTATTCTATTGCCAGCACTTATAGGATATAATGAAACCACATTAAATATGTATCTGATTGCTACCAACTGTGTGGAAAGCGTATGCTAACTATGGCTATGTACAGCAAGTGGGAGTCAGGGACCAGTGAAGTTCAACTTCACTGTGACTTCTTTGTGTTTGACCCACGGGCCTTCACTGTTTCACTGACCTGTAATTCAAGCATCAGATTCCTTTTTGTTTGTTTGTTTGTTAAATGAAAACTTTAAGAGGGTTGCAATAAGATACATATTTCTTTTAGACCTAAGTGTTTCCATATAGAGAACTTCTTAACATATGGCATATGAACAGCGTGATGGAAAATGATTTTAATCTTATCAGTTTTAATTACATATTTCTTTGGAATATTAAGCAGCATATTTCACAACACATCTCCTTTTAACTCTGTCAACCTCATAGGCTTTTCCTTAAAAACAAAACAGAAATAATACAGTGGTTCAATTTGGGTTAATAAGGAATTATGTTCATATTAAAGGTCTAGGATGAGGCAGCAAATAAGAGAGTGGGTTGTAAAATAAAATGCTTTACTTATGAAAATGTTTTAAAAAATTTTTCTTTTCTTAAAAGTTAACAAAGTTTTTATCTTTTGTTTTCCACTTATATAGAAGATGATTATAATTGAATGGTAGACAAACTGCTCTTAAATGTAGAAATAACTTTTATTTATGTGTACATTATCCCTTTTTTATTGTAATGTTTCCATTATATAAAGATATCCATTCTTTCAAGCTTATAAAAGTTCAAGATCAGTTCTATGTATATGGAGATCAGTATTTGCTCATAGATGACAACTTTATCATGTGTAGTTACATTTACTGACCTCAGAAGGAAAAAAAAAGTCAAAGCTGATAATGCATAGTAATCTTTTATTATTTTACTACAAATCTAATGCAATAAATTCAAATATTATTAAGTATCTTAAATTTGCCTACACTGTTGACTATTGATTATATTCTTATAATGCTTCAAATAAATTTGCTATCAAAATACCTGAGAACTTTGGAAATGTCATAAAAAATCTGATGAGAACTTATATCTTCTATGCATTACAGCTTTGTGATTATAGGAAATAAAAAATATCTCTAAAATTTTATGAAAAAGTTTGAGGGGTGTCTTGGTGGCTCAGTCGGTTAACTGTATGACTCTTGGTTTCAGCTCAGGTCATGATTTCATGGTTCATGAGTTCAAGTCCCGCACTGGGCTCTGCACTGACAGTGAAAAGCCTGCTTGAGATTCTCTGGGTCTCCCTTTCTCTCTGTTCCTCCCCACCTCTCTCTCTTTCTCTCTCAAAATAAATAAACTTAAAAAATTAAAAATAAATAAAATAAACTATTTAAAAAACCAGTTTGAATCCCTTCTGAGTCTTAAATAATTTACTTGAAGTGTACACACTTGTGTACCTACTATATGCTTGCTCTTGGGTCAAGCATTTAAGACATCAGGCTGAGTAAGGGCACGATTGTAGGTCCAATCAGGAACACGTGCTTTCCTTTCAGAGCAAGAGCTGAGGAACTATCTCCCTAACACTCTCTAGTGTTCAGAATTACTGATCTGAAAGGCAAAGGTTCTCTATGGATGTAGCTCTGTTTCTTAGAAAATTCCCTGGGCATATGCTTTAGACTCAGTGAGTCCCACAGTTAAGCAGAAATGGAACCACTGAGAAAAGGAAATTTTTAATTGAAATTAACCTAGAACTTCTGATGCTTATAGGCATCATAGAAGAATTCTGCAGGGTATATAGTTAATAGCACCCCTACCATCTGGCTGATGACAGGTCATCTTCATTCATGTATTTGAGACCTTTTTATTCATTTATTTATGCACTGGGCAATGTGCTGGGCAATGGAGTTAGGAGAAAACTAGGGAGACACCATTTCTGCCTCTGCAGAGCTTATGCACATCTAGTCGAAAAAGCAGACAAGGGAGGAGTGAGTACAACGCAGCATTGTGACTGCCATGGGAATGGAGGAGCGGGGTGCCTACCTCAGCCTCAAGAGTGGTGGTGGTGAGCACCCAGCCAAGGGCGTTCTTGAGGAATTAATAGTTGAACAAAGACCTATAAAAACAAGTTGGGAGATTGTGGGGGCAGGGGAGAATGGAGGAAAGTGTCCCATGCAAACAGAAGAGCAAATGGTCTCTGGGAAGGACTGAAGGTGAGGAACTCATGAATCAAGAAAAAGAAAGATCTGTTTGCTTGGACCTCATGGAGTGAGGCTGGAGACAGAATCGGGGATTTGTAATTTGTGTGAAGGGTTAGAACTTTGTCCTCAGGGCAGTGCAGAGCCATTGAAATGGAGTGAGCAATGCAAAGACTTTAGAACAATCTCTATAATAATTTTTTAAAAAAGGAGAAAGGAAAAAGAGAGGTGGCAGAGAAACACCAGGAGTTAGTGCAGGAAGAATTTAATACTACTCATGATGAATGAGGGAGAGGGAAGAATCAGGGACTTCCAGGTATTTAGTTGGAGTAATTTCTTGAATAGCCTTATCATTTCTTGGTATAAGAGGGACACAGGACAGAAAAGGGCTTATAAAGTTGGTTTGGAAATACTGAACTTGAAGTACTTCTGGAATATACTAGAAATACTAGCTGGACTAGAGCTATCAATGGTCAGTAAGCAATGTGAATGGGCACATGAGCTTACTTAGAAAGAGTGTGCTTAGGGAAGGGGAGGAAGAAGGCCTGCACTACAACAAAATATAAAGCAAATATACATACAGAGGATCCTATAGTTGAGTTTCAGGATTGTCAGAGAATGAGAAAGTGACCCTTGAAAGTTCAGGATTATGGAAGCCAGCAACAGAGTTTTAAAAGGAGGAAGTAACACTCAGCATCCAGTGTTGCTGAGGGGCCAAAGAAGATGAGTATGAGTATTTACACATGTTCATTAGATTAAGATATAGAATATTTTGTTGATTTGCTGACCACATATATAATTTCTGTATTTTACATTTGGTGCAGCAAACTTTCTTGCTGCTCTACTGCTGTGATGTTCTAAGTACTATGATAGGCACTTTAGACATATTAGTTTATATGATTTTTACACACATGGAGGTTAAGCTTATGGAATTGTTTTGAACCACAGATCCTTTTTTTAAAAATATTACAGGAAGAGAGTGAGTGAAAGCAGGGGAGAAGGGAAGAGGAAGAGAGAGAGAGAGAGAGAGAGAGAGAGAGAGAGAGAGAATCTTAAGCAGCCTCCATGCTTATCATGAAGCCCAATGCGAGGCTCTATCCCACGACCCTGGGATCATGACCTGTGTCAAAATCAAGAGTAGGATGCTCAACCGACTGAGCCACCCAAGTGTCCTGAGCCACAGATACTTACTCTTAGATGCAGGTTTGCATTTTCTCTTCTATACCTCGCTGCCTCGTGGGAGTTCTAGCCTAATCCCTGAGGATATAGAGTCACATCATAGAGGTTGGCCCTAATCTTTTTTGAGTCAAGTTTTGCCAACACATGGTTCCCACCTTATAACCCAGTTTTGACTTCCATGTTTTCATTCTTTATCCAAGTTTTGTCTTGGAAATCTGCCTAGAGCAGAGTTTCTAAACAACACTATTATTAAAATTTTGAGTAACAGAATTATTTGTTTTGGGGAGTTATCCAATGCATTGTGGGAAGTTTAGTAGCATCCCTGTATTTTTTTTAGTTTATTTTTTTACATCCAAGTTAGTTATCATATAGTGCAGCAATGATTTCAAGAGTAGATTCCTTCATGCCTCTTACCTATTTAGCTCTTCCCCCCCACAAAGCCCCTCCAGCAACCCTCTGTTTTGCTCTCCATATTTAAGAGTCTTTTATGTTTTGTCCCCCTCCCTTTTTTTAATATTATTTTTGCTTCCCTTCCCTTATAGTCAACTGTTTTGTATCTTAAAGTCCTCATATGAGTGAAGTCATATGATATTTGTCTTTCTCTGACCGACTAATTTAGCTTAGCATAATACCCTCTAGTTCCATCCATGTAGTTGCAAATGGCAAGATTTCATTCTTTTTGATTGCTGAGTAATACTCCATTGTATATATTTTACCACATCGTCTTTATTCATTCATCCATCAGTGGACATTTGGGCTCTTTCCATACTTTGGCTATTGTTGATAGTGCTGCTATAAACATTGGGCATCGCTGGCTTCTACCCTCTAGATATCATTTGCACACTCTACCCCCAAACAGTGATGATAAAAAAATGACTTCACAAATTGCCAAATATCCCAGGGGGGAAAATGGCTTCCAATTGGGAACCAGTAGTCTAGAACCACAACCCATTTAAGACTGATGCTTTGTTTTACTCTTACTGGACTTTTCTCTCTTTCTCTTCCATGTCACTAAAGAAACTAGAATTCAGTTTCTAACCACTGGGCAAGTTTTATAATGCCCCTATCCAATCACCACTGGCCTCTGATTTAGATGCTACATAGCTTTCTCCTGGGTATACCATCTGTCTACAGAGTCCTGTCTGCCTACAGGTAAGTGTGTTACACCACCTGAAACCTTCCACCTGGTGGCCTTTGCCCTATCTGTGTCTACCCCAGCCTGTAGCTCAATGACATTTCTTCATTCCTACAGCCAAGCGTCTGCCTCTGTAAAACCAACTTTAAGGTCTAAATACCTCCTTTCTGTCTCTTCTGCTATAGTTATTCAGGTAGTTGCTGTCTATATTCCAAGATATGAGCCTTTGTAACTAATAATGACCCAATAGCATGTTTAAGAGGGAGGGTATAGCAGCCCTCAAGGCAATTTCCAAAGCATCTCTAGTTTCCTTTAAAAAATTATATTATAGATCCAGCATTCATCAGTTAGTTTAGATCCCCTTCCAAACTTTATTTTCTGTATTATACCTTGGGGCCATGTATTAAATAAAGTAGCACTTCATTTAATATTTAATATGCACTAAAGTGCCTTTTATCAATTTAGAATTAAGGGGGCACCTGGGTGGCTCAGTTGGTTAGACTTCCGACTTCAGCTCAGGTCGTAATCTCACGGTCTGTGGGTTAGAGTCCCACACTGGGCTCTGTGCTGACAGCTCAGAGCCTGGAGTCGTCTCAGATTCTGTCTTCCCTCTCTCTCTTCTCTCTTGCTTGTGTTTCCTCTGTCTACCAAAAATAAATAAACATTAAAAAAATAGAATTAAGGACTTTGGTTAGTGAGATAATATCCTTTTTCATACTCAAACCTATACCTCTGATCTTAATTACCACCCTCATACATGGGGTTTTCTTTTTCTATAGTTGTTCAGAAGCATTTTTCTCTTCTTGGTTATTTCAGTTGTTCTATGAGTTTAGTACTCCCCTATTTTATGCTTGTTTTAGGCTTGGCAAACAAAATTGCATGAAGTGTTCCAAATCAACCAGGGTGTTGCTTTGTTTTGTTTTTATGTGTAAAGTGGTATTTTCTTTATAAAGAATACATTCTTTATTTTGATTCTGATCCTGAATATTGGACTATATCAGGCAATTCTATTTTAAAATGAAACGGGGTGTCTGAGTGGCTCATTTGGTTAAACGTCCAACTTTGGCTCAGGTCATGATTTTGTGGCTCATGAGTTCGAGACCTGCATCAAGCTCTCTGCTGTCAGCACAGAGCCTGCTTTGGCTCCTCTGTCCTCCACCCCACCCTTGCCCCTTCCCTGCTTGCTCTCTCCCTCTCTCTCTCTCAAAAATAAATAAACATTAAAAAATAAAAATGAAACAAAACAGTTTATTTAGTGAAATATTCAGTTGCTTATGCAATGATAGTTTATGTCAAACTTCCTCTTCTATATCAAGTGATTTATGTTGCTAATTTACACAATGAACCAACTATATGTCCCATTTTTATATGTATGTATTTCTTTTTTAAGAAGTGGTTATTATTATTATTTTAATGTTTATTTTTGAAAGAGAGAGAGGGTGCAAGCAAGGGAGGGGAAGAGAGAGAGGGAGACACAGAATCTGAAGCAGGCTCCAGGATCTGAGCTAGCTGTCAGCACCGAGACTGAACCCATGAACCATGAGATCATGACCTGAGCTGAAGTCAGAGACTTAACTGACAGCCACTCAGGTGCCTCTATATTTCTAAAATAAAGACCCATCACCCAGTTATGGTCTGTGAGAAGATTACATCCTCATTATTAGGCCTGGTCTCTTTTGAAAAGGTATCATTATGGGTGTCAGTCAGCCAGGAAAACAAAAGTAGAATTAAGATAGGCAGGTGAGGGAATCCTACTAAGGTTCTTGAGGTTTTACTCTTCTTTAAAAAATTTCTAGGAATACTGTTTTTTTTAATTTTTAGTGTTTATTTATTTTTGAGAGAGAGAGAGAGAGAGAGAGAGAGAGAGAGAGAGAGAGAACGTGTGTGGGGGAGGGGCAGAGAAAGAGGGAAACACAGAATCCGTAGCAGGTTCCAGGTTCTGAGATGTCAGCACAGAGTTCAATGTGGGGCTCGAACTGAGGAACCGTGAGTACCTACTACTGAGCTGAAGTTGGATGCTCAACCGACTGAGCCACCCAGGCTCCCTGAGGTTTTACTCTCTTAAGCCTAGATGTGATGAATCTAAGAACACTAAAGAGAATTGCCTCATAGTAGGAATTGAGAGTATAAATAATATTAGGTTATAAAAATAATACTAGTCATCATCATCATCATTCTTATGAGTGAGACAAATAAGAAATGTATTTAATTTAATCTTTACAGCAACCATGTGATGTAGATGTGCACTATATTATTATCCCTGCTTTGTAACTGAAGCCACTGAGACAGAGTCCAAGTAATATGTCCAAAGCCACTTAGGGAGTAAGTAGAGGCCTGGGTTATAAGTACCATGCGCTAACCTATTGTGTCACTGGAGCTCCAAGGCCTGGGTTATAAACTCACTGTGCTTACATGAAAAATCCTAACTCAATGCCAATATACTCCTAGAAGTTTCTGTAATGGGACTAGGCTAGTAGTGAGGCAGGAATCATATCAGAACATTTCTTTAGAATACTATCCAAGAGCAATACAGTACAAATCACATGTGTAATTTAAAATTTTCTAGTAACAACTGTAGAATAGAATTTTAAAAAACAAATAAAAATAGTTTTAATGGTATATTTTAAACTTACCTACTATGTCAAAAATATCATTTTAATATGTAACCAATATAAAATTATTAATGAAGTATTTTACATTCTTTTTGTGAACCCAGCAGATATTTTATACTTGCAGTAACATTTTGGTTGGGACTCTGCATATTTCAAGTGTCTAGTAGTCACTTGTAGCTAATGGCTACTGTACTGGATAGCATGGCTCAAAAGATCTCAAAACTGGATCTGGGTAATTTATATATATATTTTTTAATGTTTTATTTCTTTCTAGGAGAGAGAGAGAGAGAGAGAGACAGGGCGAGCAGGGGAGGGTCAGAGAGAGAAGGAGTCACAGACTGAAACAGGCTCCAGGCTCTGAGCTGGCAGTCAGCACAGAGCCCGACGCGGGGCTCGAAACCACGAACCGCGAGATCATGACCTGAGCGAAAGTCGGACGCTTAACCGACTAAGCCACCCGGGCGCCCCTGGGTAATTTATATTTTAAAGATGACCTTGTATGGTGCCATTTTATCTCACTCTGAAGATTTTTCTAGGCTTGAGTAATTTCATGTTTGGTAATCCAGCTTTGTCTCAATTGTGTTGTGAGAGTCCGTAACCCTTCTACCTCTACTAGTGGCCCTCATAATGGGGGCAGGAGAAATTAGGTAGGAATTCCCCAGGGAAAGGTGAACTCAAGGGACAATAATCAGGATTTTAAACCTAGCTCCTTCTCCTCCATCCTGGAGTTTTCTTTTCTTAGAAGTTGGTGATTGCCATATATTTGATATATCAGTGGAATTAGAGCACTTGTGATTTTCAGCATGTTAGTCTTTCACCTTTCTTTTCTTGCCCAATCTCCTTTTATTTATCTGGTGAATTTGCAAACAAGTTGCTTGCTAGAAAGTGTAGACATAGCCTGATTATTAATCTGGTGAGTGAATTGATGCCAGACAGGCGAGAGTATAGGATACAACCAACTCCCAATCCCATTAGTACCCAATAGTCTCTTGTATCTAGAATTTCTAGACCACTGTACTTTAAACCCAAACTACAGTGAAGGGATTAATATCAGATAATGGGGCAAGAAAGCCTGCCTCCCACAGCTACTGACAAGACTTATGAGCAAGAACTGGCTCACAAAATGGATAACCTAGTGTGCTACTACAACACAGAGAAACTAGATATTTATAATGAAGAGCTTGGGTAAGAGGTACTTTTATCAGTAAGATATATCAGAACAGTTATGATGCAATCATGGGAAAAATAAGCAAAGGATGATAATTATAAATTATGTAAGAAATGAAAAAAATTAAATCTCATACTTGTTGAAACTCCATGACAAATGGAATTGTGTGGAAACCCGTAGATTCTACTGACTGAACTAAGACAGTGTGCAGCAATGTGATATACATGATAAAGTATGCAGCAAAATATCCTGACTATTCATCCTCACCTCTTGATGAAATCTTTCAATGATTTTCCCTTTTCTTTATTCATCCTTGTTTACGTATGCTTATAATTCAACATAGTTTTGAGTTTAAAGGAGATAAGCAGGGTGTGGAGAGTAGGTCTACGTTTTTGGGCTCCTGAGGCAATCAAGGCTGGTGTTATGACTTGGAGACGAATGCAAAGCACAGCAAAGACAGCCTAGAGGACCTAATAAGATAAAACAAGTATGATTTAATGATTAAGCACACATTGGACTTGGTGCTCTGTACCAAGTAAGCTAACAACTTGGATTCAGAGCCCCATCTTTTCACCCTTTCTTCCACTGACTTGAAAATGGAAAGGAGTTGGTTATAAAGTGATAAAGTTACTCACTCTCTGTACCGTCAGCATGCAAACTTATCTTCTAAGACCAAAGCAGATGTTAATCTGGGAAGCACTTCAGCTTAATCTCTAAGCGTGTAAGGTGTTCTGTTCAAATTTCCCTAATTTGTTACGATATGTATCGCCGAGGCAAGGTCCTGAACAAAACCACAGCAACAGCCGAAAGGACAATGGAAAATGCAAGTGGAGATCAGAGACTTTTGTCCTTTAACAGAGTGCTCAGGACAGCTTTCCCTGCCTCCGCCCCGACACCGGAAAAGACTGTGAAGCCCAAGGAAACAGAAACAGACGTTAAATCTTTTCAAGTAGGTCGATAACTGGAATCTAGTCCAGTTCCTGATTACTGAATCTTTTTCATTGTTAATTATCATTTGGGAAATTTAAGCATGACTACCTTGAAACCAGAAGACTTTCCACTGAAGGTAAAAAAAAAAAATGGTGAGTTTTGAATGAAAGATTCTTCCCTCTCTTCACTACCTTTATTTTTTCAAATAAAGAAGACTACAATGGAAGATTTTTACTGATATGCCTCATAATAATGTTTCCAAGAATATCATAAGGGTTTTTTTCTACTACCATCAAAACTATTTTAAAATTATATTTGACAATGTCAGGCTAGTTTCTAAGTTCTTTGAACAACAGCTTTCTACCTAGACTATTAGACATCTCATGGGAAAAATGTTTTGCATCTATTGAAGAAGGAACTTGATTTTACCTGGATAATTCATCCCTTGCCCTGGGCAGACAGCAAAAGGGGCAAGCTTTCCATATGTTGAACAACATTCCACAATGGCATAAGCACACAGACAGGTTCTGTGGCTGTTACTACTTGTTCCTATGTCAGATAAGGACATTTTCATTTCTCAAAACTTCCCTGAGTTTTACCCCTTTTCTGTGCAGATTTTACTGATCTATAGAACATAACAACATCATTTTAGTAGGATTTAACTAGTACCTATAAGGACATGAAATCCCTTTCCATCTCAAAGACCTACTCAGTCTTTTCTTTAAAAAAAAAATCCTTCAAATGGGACTGCATCTAAGGTTCTGTGAGACCCTTATTTTATTTTTTCCTAAACAACTGAGTCATTTATTTTTTAGATAAACTCTATACCAATGTGAGGTTCGAACTCATGACTCCAAGATCAGGAGTTACATGTTCTACCAACTGAGCCAGTCAGGCGTCCCTCTGAGATCCTTATTTTAACAGGCAACCTGGGCGCATCAAATATCACAATCACATCATTAAATAAACCTTTGTTTTTAAAAAGTAGAAAATCTGCCTTATACGATGTGAATTGCCGGAGGTCTCAAACACCAGTATACTCCAAAATCTTCTCCTTAGTCTGCTTCCTAGACAGAAATTCTTATTATTAAATCCTTTGTTTTGCTTACCCTAAATAGGTAGAGGTGTTGTCTACATGATGCTACTATGTAAAGGGAAATAGCCTGTATATAAGATACATGGAGTAGACAAAATTTTGCTCAAATATGTCAATTTATCTTTGATCTCCTTTGTGTAGCGTAATAGTGAGTGTTGTGGGCTATGAAGCCTGTGTTATCTTTGTGCCAAACTAAATATCTTCTCTTCCGCACATTGTTAGGAATAGCTAGTTTTCTAAATGGAAGCTAAAAGGCAGAAAGATTGCCATGCCCAGTTCCCTACCAAATATTTGGTCCACTTGCACACCAACGCACTTTTCAACTTTTCTGAGGAGATAAGAAATTGCCTTATTTGTTTATAGAGTCTTTCAAAGGAAAACTTCTGACAGCAAGTCATGTATAGTAAACCCTCCTGGCGGGAAAAGCTTTCCTACTTCTGAATTAAGTTTACAGCCACTGTAAGAAATATTCCTAAAGAGAATTATAGAGAGGTTAAGACTCATGGGGAAAAAATTTCATACAAGTTAAGAAAGACCAATTAAAATATTTCCTTGATGGCAAAATTATAACCCAAAATTTCTTTAAATTGAGTAATGAAAAGTTCACAGTTTCAGATTAGCATATGCTTGAATATAATCTGTAACAGTGACATCTGGTGGCTTTTATTATAATGCTGTGACATCTTTCGCACAGAGCCATGCCGTAATTAAATAGAATTTTGACATAACTTGTGCTTTACACAGGACAAAATAAACAGATACATGTTAGCTTTTACCAAAGTTTTCCTTGTAAACTTTGGTACAACAAAATGTTAAATATTTTCGCAAGTTCACAAGTTTGAAACTTTCAGATAAGAGTATATAAATTAATATTTTAACCTTAAACGTTTTAGTCACACTACCAGGGACTTGCTGGTTTTAAATTTATGTATTTCTAAATTTCATTCATTTCCCTTGTGTTGATGGAGTACAGGCTCAGATTGGCATACTCTTTCATGGTTGCTTCCAACACGAGCCTGTCACTCATGGTAGCTAAAACCCCAGGCTGTCTGGAATAAATTTAATTCATTGCCCTCTTAAGCTCCACCAGTGCTAAATAGAGGGAAGGGTGAATAGGTGAATCTCAGTCTTTCTCTCAGGGTGTTAAATGTTAATGATGACCTTGATTTGTCCATGTGCACTTCTCCCCTCCCCCAATTCCTGAAGTCTAGCAACCTATATTCTGAAAAACTTTCTATACACTATGAAAAACTAGGAGAATATACATTAGCAACAAAGAACCTTTAAAAAATTATGTTTTAGCCCCATAGAGTTTTAAAATAAATCTTCCAATGTGCACTTTTTTCACCGGTTGAAAAGAAATCAGGAAAGTGATCTTTCGCACTCCCATCTCTTAAACTTCTTTTGACAATCCGGTCTCTGTGTATGTTACTGCTGCAGAATTTCTATGCTGAGGGTCTACCATAAAGAACTTTTAACCTGTATTTTCTGCAGATTAGGCACTCATAATTTACATTAGGTAATCTGGTTTAATTTGCACTGTTGAGTCTAGAAAAGAAACGTGGTTCAGGCAACAGTATTTGCACTTGTGTGTGCAAGTTAAAAGTGATCTAAGCATCAAGTCAATTGTAATGTGCTCTGTTTAAACATATAATGAGCAAAGCCATTGGCTCACTTCAATAAACTGCAATTTCTGCTTTCTTTCTTTCTGTCAGGGCATGTTATTTGTGGCACATAGCAGCACTTATTAGAGAGTTAGAGAAACAAACTATATTCAAGCAAGATTTTCTTCAAGTAACCAAATTGCATTAACAATTTACTGTTTCCACAAAATCAAATTGTGAATATACTCAGGCCAAAAACAAAAAATAGTAGATGCAGATGCCATTTTGTAAATAGGCCACGCTGTAGAGCTATCAATTCAAAGAATACATAGATGCTAATATGTCATTTTATTATCTCTTAATCCTTCATGAGTATAAGAAATTCTTTTTCCAGGTGTATCTAATCTGTGAAATAATGGATCAAGATTAGTATCGGTCTGGACTTTATGACTGCTATGTCAGTTCCCATTGGATGTGGAAGATTCCTCCATAAAGTTTTTCAGTCTGGTGAACCATTTAAATACTGAAACGTGTCAAATTGCTAATTCCATGTTTCTATTAACCACCAGGATGTAGAAATTATTATTTGACTGGATGTCTAGTAAACATCTTAAACTTAACACATCCAAAGAATTTCTGATTTCCCTCCCAAAGCGTTTTCTCCCATAATGTTCACCGTCTGAACAAATGGCACCTTCATTCTTCTAGAAGTTCACTCTAAGGTATGTTGAATCATCTCTGACTCCTTTCCTTCTCTCATACTCCATATCCATTCCAATCTATCAGTAAATCTGTTGGTCTCCTCCCATCCAAATATATCCTGACTCAATCATTTCATGTCACCATTATTATCTTTGTTGACACCACTATTTTAATTTGTCTGATGATTCCACTCTTTACCCTACTTTTTATTATTCCAGATACCAGAAGAATCTTTTCTAATTTTTTTAATGTTTATTTATTTCTGAGAGAGAGAAGGAGAGAGAGAGAAAGAGAGAGAGAGAGAAAGAGAGAGAGAGAAAGAGAAAGAGAGAGAATGGGGGAGGGGCAGAGAGAGAGACGCAGAATCCCAAANTCCCATCCAAATATATCCTGACTCAATCATTTCATGTCACCATTATTATCTTTGTTGACACCACTATTTTAATTTGTCTGATGATTCCACTCTTTACCCTACTTTTTATTATTCCAGATACCAGAAGAATCTTTTCTAATTTTTTTAATGTTTATTTATTTCTGAGAGAGAGAAGGAGAGAGAGAGAAAGAGAGAGAAAGAGAGAGAGAGAAAGAGAAAGAGAGAGAATGGGGGAGGGACAGAGAGAGAGAGAGACGCAGAATCCCAAACAGACTCCAGGCTTCGAGCTGTCAGCACAGAGCCTGACATGGGTTTCGAACTCATGGACCTTGAGATTATGACTTGAACCAAAGCCAGATGCTTAACCTACTGAGCCACCCAGGAGCCCCCAGAAGAATCCTTTTAAATTTAAGTTATATCATGTCATCTTTCTGCTCAAACTTTTCCAAAAGATTCATTTCTCATGCAGAGTAAATTCTTATAGCTGCTTAAGGTTGTACCTTTTTTATTGGTTGAAAAGGAATCAGGAAACGGATCTCTGGCAGTTCCTACCTCCTAACCTTCTTTGACTGTCAGGTCTCTTTGTAATGTTGGCTGATACCCTAGATAGTCTGGTTCCATCTCTACTTCCTTTATCTCCCATTATAGTTGCCTTTGCTTAAAGCTCCAACAACCTGGCCTTCTTGCTTTTAGTAGACTACATCACTATTAAACTACATCATTACATCACATCTGTTGCCTTGAGGTCTCTACACTTTCTGCTCCCTCTGCCTAGAACATCCTTTACCCAGTAATTTCTTTGCTGACTTTCTAATTTCCCTTAGGGTTTTGCTGAAATGTCATCATCTCAGTGAGTTTCACCTACCCATGCTCTGTGTGATTATCTCCCTCTACCTTTTCCCATGTTCCCTATCTTCCTTCTTGGTATTTTCCTCCATTTGTCACCAACTGCTATTGTATATTTTACTTATGTATTCATTGATTATTTGCTAATATCCACATGATTCCCAGAATATAAACTCCATGAGGAGACGAATGTCTGTTTTGTTCACTGCTGTAATCCCACCACAAAGAGCAGTGAGGGCCTGGAACATAACAAAAACTTGATAAAATGTTTATTGTATGAGTGAACGGGTTGCTTATCTGTAACTACACTTGTATATACATTTCCTCACAGAAAAGAACTTTCACTCAGTTTAACTGGGCGTGTGCCATGATGTTTCTGATTAATCTACCCTAAAAAGCTATTGTTTGTATTAAAACTACTAATTCACTATACTAAACTTCTTCAGGAATTGAAGAGAAGCCTCATGAATCTCAACCGGGGAAAGGCTTGGCAGAGAGAGCTTGTTTCTGCTTCACTTAGCATCAGGGAGTGTGGCTTAGAGGCTGCGGCTGGAGTCATACGAAGGTTTGCAGTAGATGCTGCTTGTGAGATGGTTTGGGCTTTCTTGCCACATGGTGATTGATTGGGTCCCCAGGGTGCTCATTCCCCAGAGAGCAGCTCAGGTAGAAACTACGTCACCTTTGGTAAACCAGCCTGGAAATCATACAGCATCACTTTTGCTACATTCTGTGTGTCAAGACCAGCACAAAAGCCTGTCCAAGTTTAAGACAAGGGGAACGAGATTCTACCTCCTAATGGGGAAGTGGCCAGATTCCACAAGAGTAGTTGAGATGAGAAATACTGTTACAGTCATTTCGGAGTATGCAACCCGCCCTAGCTGCTGCAAGGTATTTGAGGTGATTTGAGCACTGCATTGACTCAAATGATACTCTATTGATAGAGCTCATGGTGAAGGTCTAGGATTTCTGTGTTATTTCTCAAATCATCCATGTATTGCTATCTAAAAGAGGGTAGTGTAGCAATTTTAAAATATGTCCATAAATCTTTTACAATTTTCCCGTCAAGAAGTGGCCGTTGTCTCTTTCCCTTGGATCTGGGCTGGACTTACAGATTCCATTGTAGGCAATACAGTGCAGCAGAAGTGGCATTGCATGAAGTTCAAGGCAGCTTTTACCTTTGTCACTGGTGTTTGGTACTACAAGCTACCTTATAATGAGTCCAACTATCCTTTGACTGCCACGCTGTGAGGAAGCCCAGGCCATGCTCAAGAGGCCAACCATGGGTGTCCTGGTTGACAGTGTAACTGACATCCCAGTTGACAGTCAGTATCCAGTGCCAGGCATGAGATGAGAGTGAAGCACCTTAGACGTCCAGCACAGGTGAACTTGAAAACTGCAGCCCCACTTACATCTGACCACAGCCACACAAGAGACCTCAAATGAGAAAGGGCTAGCTAAACGTTTCCAGAATTTCTGACCCACAAAGTCATGAGCTAAATAAAATGGCTGGTGTAATTTGGTATTCATCAAATGTAACCAAACAGATAGATATAATGGCCAAGAGGGTCTAATTTTTGTTCCAGAGCTAAAATTATAATCTTCAACTCTACATTTGCTATATAAAACATAGGTTGGTTTCAGGGATTAAACCCTTTATTATTCCTTTGCAATGAAATAATTTTAAGAATAGAGCGAAATACTCTTCAAATTCTTGACTAATCAGTCCTAATCCTTTTACCAGATTGAGTACATGCTCACAGAAGGATGCTCGTTAGTAGGTTTTATTTAAGTCATTTTATAGTTGAAGAATATCAACAGAGTGTATTGAGTTCATTATTGTAAAGTTAATTGCTTACTATTTTACCTGTTTTGTTGTAACAAATCTATGTGACTCTTAAGTTATTATTACTTTCCTGTAAATGTACACCTTGTTATACTATTTTACTACAATTTTTATATTGAAGGTCAACCTTCTTTTAGATCTTTACAAAAGTTGGCATGTTAGTAATTGTTAATGAGCTTTTAAAAATGATATTCCTCACACATGAAACAGTAACAGTGAAATGCATCTTGACGTTAGAGAAATATTGGAGTGGCAGGTTGAAAATAGTGAGACAAATAATTTAAGAAGAAAATGAAAGTAAGAATTATTTCAAAAAGTTCATCTGGTTTTTCTACTGGGAAGGTTTACAAAAAAATCATAGTAGCAACATACATATTTTGTCTTCTTCATTGTTTCTCATTCAGGAGCAGTAGTACTATAACTCTACAAAATTATGTTTTCCCCAAGTATGGACTAAGCTTTAACTACTTAATTTTCTTCTTGATAGAACAGAAACAAAGGGTGTGGCTGGAGAATAGTGTAATTAAGAGAACGTCCTGCTCCTGGTGTGTTTGCAAATCCTCCTGCATTCGAAGAATTATAGATTAGGTGTGTCTCAGCAAATGTCAGTTGTTAGAGTTATTAAAAATATAATCAAGTATATAGTGATCCAACTTTCTGCAAATAGGAGGCAACTCTATATTTCAGTCAAAAAAATGATAGCACCATTAGACTCAAGAAAGGTAAATGCTCAAATTTCATCTCTTTTTATTTTACTGTTTTTGACTTCTTACGTATGAATATATTTGAGCCTCCACCCTTTCCCAAAAACTTTCTCTTTTGACTTTCAGACATAAAATACAGGGTTTTTTTAATTTTTTTTTGAGAACTTTGAGATCTTTTTGTTACCTCTGGGACATAGCTAAGATGGTTTACAATTTCAAACAGCTTCGAATCTCAATCATGTGTGTCTGTGTGTGTGCCTGCACGCGCACGCCTGCCTGTGTGGGTAAATAATACGCATGCCAGGCAGCATAAAACATTCACTGCAGAAAGGTCCTGAATCTGGTTTGGCAAATCAGGATGCCACTGGGTATGAGGTTTTACTTACACGAGCGGCAGCTGTTCTTGTGACTAACGTTAAACACACTGGCTAAGTATATTCTGAAGCCAGTGATAAACAAGTGTCTCAAAGATACATCCATACAACAGCACATGGTTAGTCTTTTATGCACTACAATGGGTGTCCCACATCAGCTTTCTTCTTCTTCAGGTTTCCTGCAGCCCCCCTGACTGTCCCTGTCACCCAGTGCCAGATGGGAAGTGAGAGCTTAGCTGATCCACCTCTTTGTGGTGGAAACCCCCAGAGCTTCAGCTCCAGGGTACAGGTTACCGAAGCCGTCATGAAAAATTCAGAGCTGATATTAACAAGTCTGCTGAAAGTAAAGCGCGTGTCACATTATCCACCCTGCCTTTCAGTTAATACTAAAGCTACTGTTGCCAAAAGAAGAAATGCATACTCGCTGTGTTCGTGTTCAAAACTATTTGGGTTGTACTATGTAGATTCAGAACTAAGAAGAAAGATGTTGTGAGAAACAGGAGAGGAAGACCAGACACTTGCATTACCCAGAGTCCTAGAGAATGACTGTGGAGTAGAATAGGGAGCTGGAAGCAAGTGGCCTCCTAATATTTGGAATGAAATGTGGAAATATTTTACTGAAGTTCCAATTCTGTAGCTTTATGAAATAAATGTTTATAGTTGTTTTGTATACATGTTGCTTCTATATTTATCCAGTAATAACTGGTTTTCAGTTTTTAAAAAAAACCTTAAAACTCTATAGAAAAATTATGAGATCTCAAAACATTACCAGTTATAATTTATTGAGTTCTTGCTACGTTCCAAGCATGTTCTAAGCACTATTGTATATTACCTCATTTACTTCTCACAGGCCTGTAAAGTAGGTACTATTTATTATTAATATCATTTTATAGATTAAGAAACTGAGGCCCTGGGNCCTGGTCGTGTAGTAAGTGGCAGATTAAAACCCAGCTTGTCTCTCTCCACACCCTGTATACTTTCTCACTACTGTACTGCTACTGCTTACTCATTGTATTTCAAAGAATACAGAGAAAGTCAAAGGATATTAAAACACTCTAATCCCTTCCCAAATCTAGAGATTTGATGACTTTAAAAAAATAATAAACAGCATTTTACAGATGAGGTGAAGTTTTCTTAGACAGCAACCTCAGTCTTATTATCCTGGAATCTTCCCTAGACACAACTATTATCATGAGTTTGGTGTGTATTTTAAAATATAATTTTATGTAAAAAAATATATAATATGATATCACATTGTAAATAAATTTCTATAACTTCCTTCTTTTCTCAACCTTTGTTTTTTGGGATCTATTTACATTAAATATAAAATTTTAAAAAGAAAGCCTAGAGGATCAAGGGAGTTTGTGAGAATTTAATGGGGAGGAAAAAAAAAACAGCGATAACCCAGCCATAGGCTACAGTACATATATTACCTCATGAGCTGAATGGGATTTAATGGGAGCACATAGGAGGTCTTCGCATGAATGCAATGATTTAGTAGCTAGACATACACATCAACCAACTGTCAACTCCCTTTGATTCCCATTCCCCATTCTAATGAAATGAGAGAGCCATACCTCATCAGAAACTTTAAAGAAAATACATCAAATGTCTTTACAATCAAGACATTTCAGTTTTTTTCTTTCATTTCAAAATATACTCATTCATGCTACTGCCAGATCATAAAGTCATCCCTGAAATTTCATCAGTGTTAAACACGTCTCTCAGCTCCACTGTTGAGAGTGTATACAATTTAACGAAATAAAACTAAGTTATTGTGAAACTTTAGCAGTGAAGTTTCCAAAAAGCTGAGATGTAGGCAAGTTTCCACTTTCTTTACAACAGAAAGAAGCTAACCTACATCAAGGAAGAAAAATATTAAGTGAAACGACTACACATGATTTTTACATCCAAATCTCTTAGTTATCTAAGCAAGAGCTATTTAGCTGTGAAATCCCGGAACATTATCTGGAGCTCTTCAATTTTAGTCTAACCCTATCGCTGCTCTAAAACAATCTTTAAAGAGGGAGAGGAGGGATGGATAAGGAGAGTGATTAAAAATATCAATAGGTAATATGATTATTATTCTTTAGCACACGTGAATTTTATAAGTGTAAACAAGTGGCATAACACAAGTGAACTATTATGAAATATTTCACCAGGAAACCAGCATACGCTTTATTTTGGCTAGTGATTGCCATTTATTCAAAATTCACCATTTGAAGGCCAAGAATAAGATCCATCTGTATTAACATTGGAATTTCACATATATTTAACTGAAGTCCAATTTTAACCTCAATAGCTGTAATATGTTCAATTTTAAGAGGAGAATTACAAGAGCCAATAATGTGAGAATGTGATAAGAGGATAATAATGCAAAAGCCAAATAGATTGCTTCGTAGTCATGAATCTTGCCGTAGTTTGCCAACAGTCAAATAAGCAATAATACCAAAATTCCAATTAAATGAAAAAATTCTAGTACTGTTTTATTGTTATTCTGTGAATTTTTACCTCATTTATGTGTCAATATTTCTACTTTATGATAGTGGCCCAGTATGCAATGGTCATTAAAATGCAATCTAAAACTCTAATAAGTAAGTGGAAAAGCAGACCTCTTCTTTTTTTTCCCTCTTTTATTGTGAACAGTTTCAGTTACTCTAATACTGAGAAGGGTTGTCAGGATAGCTATTTATTTATTTATTTATTTTTATAATTTTTAAAAATGTTTTATTTATTTCTGAGAGAAAGAGAAAGGGAGACAGAGAGAGAGAGAGAGACAGTGTGAGCAGGAGAGGGTCAGAGAGAGAGGGAGATACAGAATCTGAAGCAGGCTCCAGGCTCTGAGCTAGCTGTCAGCATAGAGCCCCATGTGGGGCTCGAACTCCTGAACTGTGAAATCATGACCTGAGCCGAAGTCTGCTGCCCAACCGACTGAGCCACCCAGGCATCCCAAGGATAGTCATTATAAATATCCCTTGAAAATATGTTAAGTAAAATGTAACCTCTCATCTCTAAATGTATTAGCTTGATGTTCCTGGACAATGTCTAACTTCTGGGGGGTCAACATAAAAACATAATCCCTGCTTCTAAGACTTAACATTTGATGATCATTCTTATCTATATCTAGTACTGTACATGATAGGCATTATTTTATCTTTCTTTTTATGACAGCCAACACAAGGACTTTTTTTTTTTTAAGATTTTATTTTTAAGTAATCTCTACACACAACATGGAGTTGGAACTCACAGCCCTGAGATCAAGAGTTGGATGCTCCATTGACAGAGCCAGCCAGGCACCCCAAGGACTTTGTTTTATTTATAAATTTAATTGCTCAGATGACTTCTATTCTCTTTGAGCATTCAATATTTTCACTTATTCTACTAGAAGGTAGTTACCTGAGGGTCTAGAAGCCTAGACCAGGGCTTCTTTTGCACAAAGTAAGTGCTTAGTAAATTTTTAGATCTCAGGAAATCATATTGATTTGATATAGAATTTAAATTAATAGTTTACATTATCTTTGTATTTTAAATCAGTGCTAATAGCAATGTAATTTTCAAATCAAAATCTGTCATTGGTTTCCAGATCTTGGGGTTTTTCTAGCTTTCACATACCAGCTTAGAATAGATAGGCAATGTTGACAGCTTTATACGAAAATAACAAACCTTGATCTTAACCTTAATCTTCCTCAGGATCTGGGTTTGCAAATATCACTTGTTATGACCCTAGTGGCAGTTCCGTGAGGAACAGGAGAAAACTTTCTTCTTTTCAGGTGGAAAAGTGAATCGCAAAGAAGGTTAGTTACTTGTTTAATATCACACATTCATTCCCCCAGAACCTATATGTCTTCTGTTTTCCTATACAGATTTAATTTCAAAATGTTTTATCCCATATTCATATAATAGAGCTGGATGATGTCTCCAGCATACATAGAAATGGAAACTGGAGAGAAATATGGTCTTATTTAAGCTAGAGTTTTATTAGTAGTACAACAACCAGATCTCTATTATTAAAATAAACTGTTGAAATAAGTATCTGGATAAACAATGCACTTCTTAATTTCTTTTTTTTTTTCCCGAGAAGGCAGCTTTTTACTATCATTCTTAAGCTTTGGAAGTGACCTTTGGAGATAAGAACCTGAATATGGCTGTGTCAACATGTTTGCAACATGAAGTGCAATTTGGCGGAGGAAAAGGTAGATTAGAATCCAAAGCAGAGTAAAATGAAACAGTAATCTGTTTTGAAACAGTTTGATATTGAGAGGCAAGGCTCCAGTCAGGTTTTCTGATGTCACCTCATTCCAACAGAAGTTGAAAGAAATGTAACTTTACAAATCTAGCCCCATATTCTTGGACATACCATCAATCAAAACATACATGGAAACATGACTATATTATCCTATGGCTGGTTATTAGAACCCTGGTGGAAGAAGACTACAGGAACTGAAAATTCACAGAAAATTGAACAAAATTTCCACAAAGTTGGAAATTCTTGTCCAACTTTTTAAAAAATGACTTAGCTTAGAAAAGAATCTATATCTATACTTATATCTATACCTATATCTATATCATCTATATCTATATCTATCTAAATACAACCTGATGCACGTGACCATGAAAATCCCTAATGTGAAGAACTTGGCCAAAAATATTGATTCACTTCACTATTTCATAGGACTACATTCACAGAAATATTTTTAAAATGCATTTTAGTGAAAGAATTCTTGGCAGAGATTATTATTTTTGTTCTTGTGAAAATATGAGCTGAAAGAAAAGTTTCCTTTTGAAAGTTTTAACTCAAATAATCTTATAGTGTTTTTCCAGTCTTTAAAAAAAGCATTTACAACATTACCTTAGAATAATCTCCTTGATAACAGCACTATTGAGTCTAAATGCAATGGACATCAGGTGCACCTGTGTGGTTCAATCGGTTGAGTGTCTGACTTCGGCTCAGATCATGACCTCATGGTTTGTGGGTTCAAGCCCCACATCGGACTCTGTGATGAAAGCTTGGAGCCTGGAGCCTGCTTCAGATTCTGTGTCTCCCTCTCTCTCTGCCCCTCCCCTGCTTTCTCTCAAAGATGAATACACATTAAAAAATTAAAACAAATAAATAAATGCAATGGATGTGTCACAAAATGTTATTAAACTTTTATTTTTCTAAGAATTTCCATGATTCATCTCACATTCTGATATCAAATGTTGACACAACTAACTTAATGATACCAATTAATGATTCACTGACTTGTAAATTTAATTTGAGTTTGTGATGATTATATATGAGACCTACTTTTTTTCTCAATTTTCTAAGTATTTCCTTACTACCTATTTTTTTTTAACTGTGATTCTTACAACTTTTATACTCCTTTATTACATACTGGATAAATAATTGAGGGACAAGCTATAGAACTTTCTATCCCAGTTTTACTGCCTTTTCCACTAGAAACACCACTTTTACCTTCTTGCATTGTAAGTCTACAGTCCTGAGGATAACATACAAGTTTGGGGGGGAAACCAAATGGATAGAACCTGGGTGGTTCAGTCAGTTAAGTGTCTGACTCGTGATTTCAGCTAAGAACATGATCTCATGGTTTATGAGATCAAGCCCCTGTGCTGACTGTGCAGAGCCTGCTTGGGATTCTCTCTCTCCCTCTGCCCCTCTCCTGCTTGCATGCACTCTCTCTCTCTTTCTCAAAAATAAATAAATAAACTTAAAAAAACCCCAAATGGATAAATGAAAGTAAAATCAGGTTCATATTCTAGTTGATGCTTTCTTTTATCTTTTTAAAAATTTGATTATGTATTTTCTACAAAATTAGTATTTCATTTTTCTCTTTTCTTCAAAAAGGAATATAAATAATTACAGCAATAATATATGCCTCACTGTGCATTAACGTATTTCACCTTTCCAGTTATCCCAGAATACAAGAACAAATATGAGCATGTTAAAAATAAATAAAACATTAGCAGCTTAAAACTAACAGCTTCCAGTAATTTTAAAATATTTTGTGCTATTTGAGAAGACAAAATGGAATAAATAGCCATGTGTATATATAATATATATGGTATATATGTATATAGTATATATATATATATAATTTATGCAAGGAATAAAAAAAGAGACTTTACAATTCAAATTGTGGATTCCTTGGTGTTTTAAATAATCTTTTATTATCTCTGCAGTCCCAGGCACAAATGTTTATTTAGTAAATATTGGCTAAATGGAGGAATGAATGCATGAGTTAAAATTTAATCTTCAAGGAAACATTTCAGAAAGAAATTGCTCTTTATTAATTGCAAATTAAGTAATAATTCAAGGAACTATATGGTCTCCTTTGATGAAATCTTTGTAGTGTGCAACTGTTTGGAAACCTCTATGGTGTGGGGATTCTAAGGATTTATTTTATGATCAGTTCAGTAATAGCCTCAGTATTTTCTCTTTGCTTGGTTAAGTTGGAAAGACTATCTTTTTACCATAAAAAATGCTGCTTTTCAACAGGGCGATAGGACTTGCTATACTTCTCTACTAGAATAGTCTAACACTAATGTCTTGACTTTCCAGCTACTAGACTTAGAGAATTCTGAGAAGTTGATGGTTACCTCGCAAGCCTTTAGAATTAAAATATTAGAAAGAAGAGCCAGACAGCACCAGTCCTACCTGCCAACAATCTTTCTGATCTTGAAATTTCTTCATATATTTCTGAATTTTGTTTGCAGTCTCATTTCAAGTAAAAGTGTTTTTTTAAAATTGTTGTTGTTGGGAGGGGTACTTTGGACAAGGCATCCTATTCTGTTTCATTGATTTGTCTATGTTTATGCCAGAGCTACACTGCTTTATTCATTCTAGTTTGTATTTTAATATCCATTTTATATTTTAATTTATTCCAGTTTGTATTTAATAACCAGGACAAGTTTCTTCTCCTTACTCACTAAAAGATCTGTAAGAAAAATAGTAAATTGCTCGAACTTCATTTTGGTTGACTTTAGGATGGATTTAGAGGGGACACAATTATGACTAGAGAAAGCTAGTTGGAATGTTACTTCAGTAATCTAAATGAGAGATGTTAGGCGGGAGTCAAAGCAAAGAAGATTAGAAATAGGAGGAGGAGTTTGAGAAGAAATAACCAAAATCAGCAGGATTTGATTATTGATTAAATGATTAGATTTTTCATCACCTGAAATAGAGAATACAGGGTCAAGCTGTGTAGGTGGTGGAGCAAGTAAAGATGTGTTCAGTTTGAACATATTGAATTTGTAGTGCCTTTGTGAAAAAAAATGAGACGAAATTGTCCACCAGATAATTGGAACCATATCTAAAAATTTAGGAGGGCATTGGACTGGAAATGTGGATTTGGGAGCCAGTAGAATAATTGTAGCCATGTCATAACCTAGAAGATTATAAAGACTGAAAAGAAGAAGAGTCCAAGAATGAAACCTTACAGAATGCCATCAATAAAGAGCTTGGTAGAGATAATGAGCCAACAAATGCGACAGGGTGGGAGTGAAGAGAGAGGTACAGAGATCACACAAATATGAGCTACCATGGGAACCAGCAGTTGCAGGAAATAATCAGCAGTGTCAAATGATGGTGCTCAAAAGTAACAAATGCAATAACGAGAGGGTTGTAATGTTCTTTGGATTTGGCATTTAGTAAGAGAGTAAGACTCTAGTGACATTAGTCAGAGTTGTGAGGACTGCAGCCAAATTATAGTGGATTGAACGTGAATGATTTTGTTGAGAAAGTTAAAAACAGACTTGTGGACTACTCTTTGAGGAATCTGGATGAGAAAAGCAATGAAGAGTAACAAAAAGTGAATTCTGGGTAGAGTGAACATGTTTTATGATGGTTGAAACTTGATTATAGACTAAAACGAGGAGAGAGAGAAGGGATTAATGGAAACAAATCTGGTTGCAGTAGGAAAGGATGAAATCAAGTTATCAGTGAAAAGTGGACTTTGAAAAGATTTTCCATGAATTGAGGAAGGACAGGTATGGAAGACAGATATGTTTCCAGGGGGAAATGTCAAAAAATTCACAGATGGAATCAATTTTCTCAGAAGAGTAGGCATAAAGATAATGTGCTGAGAATGAATAGGATATGGGATGAGTTAGGGCTTAGAAAGTTGTTGAGATAAATAATAAAGAAGGTATCTAAAAAGGAATGAAAAGATTGATTGGCAATATTGGGAAACATTAATTAGTGAGTAGTTTAAACTGAGAAACAAATGAGCTGTGTAAACACACTTAAAAATTAAAATTCCCTGAAGATCAATGGGACTAATGGAACAATATTTTTCATGATCAAAGAGAAGTTTCCAACCATGCAGGGCTGGATAAGAGACTAAGAAGGGACTGAAAGACTAGAAGAAAATAGCAAAGGCAAAGGACTTTCAATGTAAAGGTTTTCCATCATATAAGAACAGGCAACGGGTATAAAGAAATAACAAGTTGAGATTTTGGAGTTTCGAATGTTTGCGGAAAAGCAGGGTTGACAAGATTGAGGATTAGTACTGGAAATGAGTGAAAATTAAGGTTATTGAAACTAGGAAGATCCAGGCACTGTCTGGGTGTTTAGATTAGAGTCATTAACCTAGGTATATAAATCTTGATAATCATTTGCTTAAAATTATATATCTAGTAAGTTCCAGAGTTAGAATTCCAACTCGGGCCACCTGGTGCCAGAGCTTTCAATTTTAACCATTATAGATCATGAAATTTTACATAGGGATGACGCAGTAATGCTGTTACGTGGGCAAAGGGCAGTCAGCAGAAGGAAAAGCACCTTCTGGTCCTGTTGCTCATAAGAAATGAGAAGATGAGCTTCTGTTAAAGAAGGATGCAATATAAGACATGTCTTCAATGCAGTTATTCCTGGTAGGTCATTCTGCAAAAGGATTGTAAAACAAGGGATTTTTTTTTTTCTGCAGTGGAAGGAGGGTCAGAAGAAGGTTTGAAAAGGAGTTAGAAAGAGGGATTTAACCATTACAAGAAAACCTAGGGTAGACCATGCTACTTTGCTTTCCCATGAAGTTAAGAAAGGGGAAAATGAAAAAGAACAGAGGAAAGGGGACTGGAGAGAGCAAAAAGGCAGGCGCAAGGAGGAAGGGAGAACGAGGCACATTAAGTTGTGTGCTGTCCACAGGAATATGGGTTTAAAATAAACCAAAACACAGATGTATTTTATTTATCTGAATATCATGAACATCTTTTTCTCCCAACCCCTGAGCTGTCAGAGCACATCTGAGAACTTTTTTTTCTTGGCTCTTGATTAGCTGGCAGACCGCCTTGACAACATTGGTGGGCCAATAAGTGATGCACAATTCTGACCTTTGGGATTTTGCATATAGTGTGTGATATATGTGCATATCAGTAACATTTGTGGAATCTGAATCTGAAAACCATCTGATCTAACTCTTTGCTTATTCCTTTTATTAGGGGAACCGGAATAAGGAGGTGATGGGGTAATAATGGAGAAATGGGATAGGAAGTTAATAAAAGTATGGAAAGTGAAAGGGAAGGTTGAAACTGAATGTGACTGATTTCCACCTGACTCTGAAGCATTCCATCTCCACAAAAAGCCTAGAATAATTAGACTCAAGGAAAACACCTACAAATAAAGACTGAATGATCCAATATAATCTCATTCAGCACAATATTCCTTAGGTGAAAAATGCTGATTTTCAGAAAGAGAATGGGAATTTGTTTCCTATTCCCAGTTGAATGCCCCTTTACCTGAGATACAGAGGGAGAATGGAGGTGCAGTGCTAAGAAAGTACCACATGCATCTAGAAAGTCCATGATGTGGCCTCTCTATCCACTCCCTTTCTCTTCCAGGTGCTTCTGGGAACAGGATTCCCCTTTATTACGAGGGAGCTGTCCCATGAAATTTAGGTGGAGTAGACTTCTACCCACAAAGGTGGGCACATGGTTTAGCTTGGCTAATCAGAGCCATCCATTCCCTTGGCCACAGGGATTGGTTCAACAGTCAAGTAATCCAAACAAAACCACTCAAGATCTTCCAAGACTTTGCTGAGAAAGAAGAATCTTCTTTTCTCTGGGACTGCTAACTTAAGAAGGATATAACTCTGGAGCTGCCAGTGGTCATTTAGAGAATGGAAAATATTTCATAGAGGTAAAAAAAAAAAAAGTAAAGTGAAAATATGGAGAGACAGAAATGAGACTGGAAAGAGAAACACAGAAAGAGTGTGGAAAGAGAAACTGGAAAGAGAAACACAGTTCTGATTAATTATCAAGCATTTATGTGTCAAACAGAGAGATTGATATCCCCCTATAGGCAAAAGAAGTCAATAATGACTTGAGCAGATTTGGTGACACAAGAGCATGGCACTGTGGTCTCTCAATCTTTTGTTTTTCTAGAAAATTACTGTGTTGTTAATTGTGAACATAGGTAGGAATATAGAGAGACAGAAAAAAAAAAACAAAAACAGATCCATTCAGTGACCAAAGCAATTTTCCCTGCAATAAAAACAATAGTGCTAAACACAGTTAAGACTACATTGGTGATAGGGGCGCCTGGGTGGCTTAGTCGGTTAAGCGTCCGACTTTCGCTTAGGTCATGATCTCGCGGTTCGTGGGTTCGAGCCCCGCGTCGGGCTCTGTGCTGACTGCCAGCTCAGAGCCTGGAGCCTGTTTCAGTCTGTGACTCCCTCTCTCTCTGACTGTCCCCTGCTCACACTGTCTCTCTGTCTCCTAGAAATAAATAAAATACTAAAAAAAAAAGACTACATTGGTGATAGAATTAATAGGGCTTCAGTGATGTAATAAACATTAAAGTTGAGGGAGAGGGAAGAATCAAGGATCACTCACAATTTTGTAGCTCAGGACATTACAACATGCAAACCATTAAAAGAGATTCATGGTAGAAGAAGTCAAAAAGGCTTTGAAGGGACCTGGGGACAAACTGAAGTCTTGGAAGCAGGCACAGGAGTGAGGTTGGGGTGGAATTGCAGAAGGAGTTGCCAGCATATGGATGGCTAGTAAAGTCATGGCTATAAGTGAGAATGCCCAGGGAGAATGGATTGCATAAGAAGAGAAGATGGGGCACCTGGGCGGCTCAGTCGGTTAAGCATCCGACTTTGGCCTGTTTCGGATTCTGTATCTCTCTCTCTCTCTGACTGTCCCCTGCTCACACTTCTCTCTCTCTTTCAGAAATAAATAAAACATTTTAAAAAACAAAAAAGAAGAGAAGACTGACAGGGGAATGAGAAGTTTCCAGGGAAGATGAAGAACATCAAGGGGAGAGTGTTAGTTACCTGGAAACCTAGAAAGAGAATTTCAGTAGCTGTTGGAAGGTCAAGAAATTTAAGAATTAAACAGTATCCATTAACTTTGTCATGGAGGTTGTTACACTGATGCTAGAGTAAATGTAAACTTTTAGTGCAGTGATAGGGTGAAGTCAAATTACATTGGGTGCAGTGACTTAGAGGTGGAGGGAAGTCCTTAAGACAGGTCTGGAGGAAAACCAGAATATGGAACGTGTGTGTGTGTGTGTGTGTGTGTGTGTGTGTATAGTTTTGTTTTTGTTTATTTGTTTAATTGTTAAAATGTGGAATTTAAAGGAAGAGACAATAATGGACAGATCAGTCTCTGAAAAATTGAGATGAGATCGAGAACACAGGTAGGAAGATTCTTAAATTAATTTATTCTTTGTTTCCCTAACCATGTTTAATTTTCTTCTCTTAATGTTTTTGTTAATGTGGCTGGGTAAATCTAGTTTTAACTTCTAAAAATAGGTAATTTTTAAAAGATCTTTTCAAGAAAACCCAATTTTTTAAAACTTTTTAAAAGTGTTTATTTTTGCGGGAGAGAGACAGAGTGAGTGGGGGAGGGGCAGAGAGAGAGAGAGACACACACACACACAGAATCTGAAGCAGACTCCATCCAGGCTCTGAGCTGTCTGCACAGAACCCCATGCAAGGCTTGAACTCATAAACTATGAGATCGTGACCTGAGGCGAAGTCTGATGCTTAACAGACTAGGCCACCTAGGTGGCCCAAGAAAATCCAATTTTTTAATTTTAGTGAAACTGTAGGCAATGATTATGGCATATTATTTTAAACACTGAATTATAGGTTCTTTACAATATATTTATATTTTCATTCATGTTTCACTTGTATTTTACATTTCTTTTAAAATCAGACCTTCCACCTAGGAGTATTAGTAGCCTCCATCTTTAATCTCAAGATTTGAGTTTTAATTTATATTTATCCTCCTTTGTCATTTTGGGGATTGTAATTAAGCTATAAAGAATCAAAGTGCTTCATTCCTGAAATCTATGGTAGACATTTAGTTCTATTTGTAGGAATATGCTTTGTTACTGTTTCATTGACCAGCTGAGATCTCAAGCAAAATATGTCTTTGTTCCTAATCCCTTTGCTTAAAAACTTCCTTTCAGCTTAATTTTCACCAGATTTATCTGCTTTCTGCTTCATATATAATACATATGATGGATAATATATGTAATATATAGTGGAACCATATATATAATATACATGATGCAATAAATGGTGTATGAAGTAACCCTGGCCTATATAATGTAAGAATATATTATTCTTGACATTTCCTTAAATCAAAATGGAATTTATCTTTGTAGCAATTTTAGTACTGAGTCATAATACATTGACTTATAATGACAGTACATTAAACTTTATTGTTTAAAATGGACATAAATTTAAGGGGAAAAAAAGAAATGAAAATTAACATGTATGTATGTCTTTAAAGACAGTTTGCACATATCACATGTGTTCAGTTAATTTTATTAACTAATCCAAAGTAACTGCTGCACTTTGTTGATGTTCAAAAAAGTCAACAGGTGCTCCTTTAAAGTTTACCTACTGATATAAATACAAATAATGTTTCGCTGCTGGCATAAGCCCACAAGATATAATACAGATACGGTAAATTTATGTCAAGTGACAGTCACATAGACCACTGGCCGTAAAGAAAGACAACCCAAAACTGAAACTGATGTCTATTGAAATAATCTTATCTAAATTGCAGAAACAAAGATTAGTTCACAGTGTTCACTTTACATAAGAAGTTGAAGTCATCCCTAATCTAAGCAACAATGAAAGAGCTCTTGACGAGCGAGTGCTTTGTTCCTACTCTTCTTTCTCTCTCAGCTCTCTTGGTGCCTGAACACATAAGAAATCATTATTATTAAGAAGGAAAAGCATAGATCATTTAATGCCCAGGAACTGAAATGATGTTAAGCACCAGAGGGACCTCCTTAAAGGTTTCCCGATGTGGTTGCTGTTTAATCTCAGGATAGTTCCAGTGGGGACAGGATTCAACAGGAACACACATGGTTACAAAATAGAAGAAAAAGCTAAATGCTTTTATAATCATGCTCTTAAAAGTGCAAAAACTCCACATAACTCCATTTTCTTGTAATAAACAAGAGATATGAGGAGACTGAATTCAAAACACACAGGGGGGATGGGCATGGAGGAGGACACTTGTGGGGATGAGCACTGAGTGTTATGTGGAAACTAATTTGACAATAAACTATTAAAAAAAAAAACACACACATGAGAACTCTGGAATAACTTGGACTAGTGATCTTAAAATCCAAGAGTTGTCTTTGTTCTTTAATTGACTCCTTCACGGATGAGGGGAAGCTCAGCCTCTCATCCCTGCTGTTTGACACCTCCGTGAGCTTTTGTGCCTTTTAGCAGTTCTTACAACACTGGCAGGAAAACTGAGCAACACTCGCTTAAAGAAGGAGAAACTAAATTCTGCGTCCCCTCTCCCACAGATCGGCAATGGATGCATACACAATGAATGTGGTTTGGGGTCTAAATCAATGATGCGGTTTCCAATTAATATCCCTCACCCTTAATATTGATCTTCACAGAACAACAGAAGAAGCTGTCTTTTCTTTATTTCGGTTCTTTCATTGCAGGGTGGGCTCGGGGTAGGGATTTTCAGAAACAGCAGGGAAAAAGACAGTGAGTTGTCAAGGCAATGATGCAGTTTGGCCTTACAGTAAAGACCAGGGGGCCTAGAGCTTTAGGGTTTCATTTGCATGTAGCCTTATTATCCTTGACCACCCGAACAACTTGCTTGCTCTTTCCTTGCCCTAATCTGTTTGTCTCCAGTGTAAAATGGAACTTCAGCCCATGGTTCTGATAAGGAAGGCTTTAACTTAAGCCCTTTAAAGATGAGTAGGACTATATTATTTTTAAACACTATAAACTTCTGGTGAGGAATAAAAAGGTTTCCATCTCAAAGAAATCATTTTACAGGTTAGAAAAGATTCCTCTTTGATTGTCAGACTAGATATAACTAAAATAGATATAGTGCTTTACAGTTTACAAAGTATTTTTACATACATAATCATATTGAATTTTTAAAAATACCATTGTGGGGCACCTGGGTGGGTCAGTCAGTTGAGCATCTGACTTTGGCTCAGATCTTGATCTCACTGTTTGTCGGTTTGAGTCCCGCGTCATGCTCTGTGCTGACAGCTCAGAGCCTGGAGCCCACTTCAGATTTTGTGTCTCTCTCTTTCTCTGCCCCTCCCCTGCTCATGTTCTGCCTCTCAGAAATAAATAAACATTAAAAAAATTTTAAAAATACCATTGTAGCCTAGTTAAAGCTAATATTATTAAGCCCATTTAACAGAAGAGAAAACTGAAGCCCAGAGAGATTAAGTAACCAGCTAGAGACCATTCGACTGGTAAATGTGTAGCATGAATTTAGGGATTCAAACCCAGGCCTCTGTCTCCAGATCAGTGCTCTTCCACTATATTATGATATCTTCTAAAATGATCTACTTCATCTCATTTCAATTAATATGAACTCTCTTAATTCACATGATTCTTTTTTGTCCACAATTTGAAAGCATAGCAGCTCCTTCAAGAGAAGCAAATCTTTAGTCTTCATTTTACAAAAAGAGTCTTATGTGGAGCTTTATATTGGGAACACTGAAGGATGCAGTATACTATATTCTCAACAGCATTAGAGTAACAAAGGAATTATATTCAAATTGTCAAGGCAAAAAGAAAATTTATTGGCTTATGTAGGCAAACTGTGTAAAGTTTAAAATGTCTGGAACTGATGACTGGAATGTCAGAATTACCCTCTCTTTCCATCGCTCTCTCCCTTTTTCTATATATGTCTCTGCATTTCTCTACATGTTGGCTTCTTTCTCTGAGACTGATTTCTTATCATACGAGGGACATAGCCACCAACAGCTTTGAAGCTCACATCTTTACATACTCTTTTCTATGAGGAAAAAGAACTCCAAGAAAAACTCATTACTCTATTTTTAAAAGGTGGGGAAAAATCATGATTTAGATTCTTCTGGCTTTTCTTCATGCACCAATCTCTGAGATAAATCACTATGAGAAGGCATTTAACTATTGCCATTAGTTCAGTTTGAGTCAGGTGCTCACCTCTGGACCAATAATTAAAGTCAAGAGATGGAGTGGTAAAAAATCATGGCAGTTCCTATTTTAATCATGGAGTTTCTAATGCATGAGGGAAGCAGAATAGAAGTTTCCCTTCTCCTCCAAATGGAGGAAAGAATTATGGCTAAAGGAAACATTGTTCCACTACAAGGCTTAAGAGTATTCCCAAAGGTATTTTTATCCTGGCTAATTTTTTAATCTTTATGTTCCTTAACTTAGGGAACACATAGTTGTTTGTTAATTTCACCCCTTTTATTGTTCCCAGAAAGACCTACAGGTATACCACAGATAACTTGCCCTCAGAAAATAGTATATCCTGAACCAGAAGCTAGTTTACTTTAGTAGGTGGAAGAATGAACTCTACAATGAAACTGTCCAAGTTCAAATCCTGGCTCCATCACTTGCCTGGTGTCAGGCCAGTTCTTTATCCTCTCAGTGCTTCCGTCATCTCTCCCGGGAGGTGGGGAAATTCGGTAGAAGCTTCTCAGAGGATTGTTGTGAGGATTATGTGAGATTATACCACAAGGCTGTTAGAACAACGGGACACAGAAAATGCTTAATAAATACTCACTGCTACTAGTATTATTAGGAGGAAAGAGATATAGGCCCCACTTCTTCCTTGGGGCAGAACTTGGCATTGGTGGATTTCTTTCCTTTTCAGAGATGCCAAGCTTTCTGGGTTGTGATATCTATGGCCCAGAACCCTTCTGAGAAAATGTAAACTTGAAAATCTTACTGTCTACTCAAATTCCCATTTTGTCCCTAATATCATTAGGTGGTTAAATTTTAACAAAGTTAAGGAAGACAGAAGAAATACAATTCCAATCTCAGCCTCCGGTAGTATATGGATTGATTATATGCATATTAGTTTTTGGTCATTTTTTTTGTCTTTAAAAAGCACATATTCCCTACGGGCTGCCTCTCTGAAGCACTAGGTGCCTTAAGTGTGGTTAGTAGCCTGTCTGGCCTCCAGCTTCATTTCTCCTCAATAAAGTAAATGTAGATTATATGAGTAATCAACTCCAAATATGGCTTCAGTCCTAATATTAAACTCAAAATCCAGTAGTTCATTTCAATAACTCATTTCATAACAATAAAAAGCCTGCCCATGACCTATAGCAGGTCAACAATCAAGCAAAAGTAGTCAGTACCTCTGCTTTCATTTTCAAGTGTTTCTGAGCTCTCCTATTTGTCAGATAAACACATTTGCTTCTTCTACTATCACTACTCTTGCCTCTACATCTGCTCCACACCTATTGATAGGTGTAGTATAGGAGGTATTGATATTTAAAATATTTAAATTAAGTACCAAACGCAGCCCTCAGCATTTCACAGACAATATTTCATCTAATCTCACTGTAACTCCATGAAGTAAGCATTGGTTTTCCCTCATTTTATGGGAGCTCAGAGAGGTTAAGTGACTTTGTAGAAGTCACAGATAGTAACTGGAAATCCAGAATGCAAAACACATCTGCTTGTTCCTAAAGACGATGCTCTGTGGAGGCACACGTCTGATTACATGAAAGACACAGATATATTTGCAAGTGACATAAAACTAGGTGGCCTGGATAATCTATTAACGGCTAAATGAAAAACTTTTAGGTTGCAATGAAGAGCTGAAACCAATGGGCGTAATAAAGTGGGTCTACATGTAAGTCATACACTGATATATATTTTAAAAAATCAATTACACATGAATAAGATAGAGAAGACCTACTTCTTAGCCATGCAATGTTTCTTAAAAATGCTCTGACCATTTTTTATGTCTGAAAGATCAATTTAAGTCAACAATGTAACTAAGATCTTAAGAAAGCCGGTGTAAATGTTGACTACTTTAATGGCATATTACTTAGGTCAATAAAGTCAACAAAGTAAAACTCCATTGTGCCAGGCAGAATTATGACTAACTGTGGGCACTCCACTTTAAGAAGAACACTGACAAATTAAGATGTATACAAAGAGTACAGTAAGGAGTTGAGAAACGATGAGAGATTATGCAGCAAACTGGGACTTGTTGGTCCAGGGAAAAGAAGACTGGTGAAGAAAGGATGCAGAAGAGATGTTTGACAGGTGTCTTTAAACCCTTGGAAAGAGTAGACTTTGTATTATTTCCTAGAACAGAAGCAAAATCTGATAGGCACAAATTATAGTAGAGTATTTCAACCCATTATGATCACCAACGTACTCATTTGCTCAACAGGGAAAAGAGATGCCACACAAAATAATGAATTTTGCTTGTTTGCTTTTCACAACGTATGTTCAAAAGGGAAGTGTGGGTGACCATTTTAAAGGATTCTCTCAAGAGGGATTATTGAAAATCCACTCAGAAGATTGCTTCATCGCACGAAATTGAGCCAAATGATTTCTAAATTGCCTTCCCAACTTTAAGGCATTATGCATTTTTATATTTTCCTCTGATAAATTCTACTACAAATGTTATACTCATTCCTCAACCTTGTTCAACATCTTTTTCTCCAGTGAAATTGCATGAAACAGTAGTATTTCTGTAGAATTGTTCTCAACTGTCTCAACCAGAACACTTCCACTCTTATCACGCATTCATTCCCATCAATATCTCTACGTTTTTCTTTTATAATTTCAACCCCAGGAGTACCACTCATTCAAAATGTAATTTGTTGCACATGTTTCCATAACTTGGCTTGAAAAAGATTTGAGAATGAGTGTTAAATTATAAACTTGAAGGTTTCAGCAAACAACTGATTGCTTGTATTAACGTGTTTCTGCATTTGCTTTTTTTACCCCTTGATTATTAAATAGTAGGTTTGAGGGAAGTAATGGTTTCATTTAAAAAAGAATCCAATGATTTATGTAATGCATCTTATTCATCTTAAATTTTTTATGAATAAAAGCCATTCGTGTATACATCATGGAAACATTCCAAGATAATCCCAAGTTTTTAGGGAGTATTTACCCTTGGACATATTCCTCTCAGACTTGTTTTCCTAGTTAAACAGAAAATATGACCTCTTGAAAAGTTCTTCCACAAGTTTTTCTTAGAAATTCTCGCATATTTTGAGGTTAGGATTTGTAATGGATGAAAATGTTTGCATAGTGAGGAGTAGTTAGTTTCTAATGAACCACATCTTGTCCGTGGAAAGCAGAGAGTTGAGCCATTTTGAGTACTTCTGGAAGCTGGAGGTTAATGTTTAAAATAATAAAGGGAAGGTGGAGCTTTTTTCCAAAGCCATAAAAAAGAATAATCGCGATGACACACCACAGTATGCATTTTATACTGTTGAATGATGGCAGCTTCACTTTTGGCTCCCTGCCCCAGAGGCCTAGCACACCCAGGGAGCATTGTAAAAGCTGCCTAACGCACACCCTGGCGTGCGTGTGCCCACTTTTACAGCCAGCAATAATTTTAAAGGAACATACAGTACTACTAGGAAGTTTTTTCAGAAGATAAAATGTAAGTCAACGAGGACAAAGCCTTTGTATAATATTATTACTAACAAGTGAATAAATAACAATTTTGTTTAGAAATAGTAATTATAAACCATTTCAGACCCTTCATTGAAATATTCAGACTCTAAAACATTTTCTGATAATGCCAAGATCATAAATATTTTAATATCCAAATGAATAATCATATAATCTTAAAAATGGCTTTCTACTACTTTTCAGTCTAAAGTCATTCAGTTGCTGTATGTGGTACCACATTTTTATAATAAAAATGATTAAGTTGCTCTTTCGATAGTATGCTATACCATTTATAGTAGAATTGCTAAAGTTTCTTACTGTTAGTATTTTCTCCCATCAGGGTGCTATCAAACATGCTTAAATCCTTAAGTTATATCAAAATAAGTCATCTTTTAAATTATAGCAGTAATTCTGGTATTTGATTGGACTTCATAAAAAGAGAAATCTGATGATCTTAGACAATTTTTATTCCTTAGCAACTGGGTGAACCATCTACAGAATTCATAAGAATTTGTCATCCCTCAGGGTAGATCCAGGCTTTGTGAAACCCTACATATACACAGTCTGCATATGAGTTTGGGAATTACCTCTTTAAAAACATAAGTGCAAAATCAGATTAGAAGGTAAATCATCAAATTTTAAAAATCACGGTGAATTACTAAAGATTTGGGGATTTAGCCTATTGTCTTCTAAGATATCCTTAGCTGATTTATCAGAACAGTTTATATAGAAATGCTTCCTGATTGTAAACTAAATTTCTTTCCCCACCTGGAACTCTTCACAACTCCAAGCAACTCCATGTGCTCAAGGTACTGTGCAAGTGAGGGTCTTGAAATTGAAGTCCCTGGTTTCATGGTGACCTTGACTTTGCTGTCCATATGTAACACTGGGAGAAACAAGTGGTAAGAAGTATTGTTTTCCCTCCTGCCCCCATCAGAGTTAATATTGCTAGGTTCAACTTAAGACTGTGAAGAAGAGTTGGATCAAGGTTAAGAGCCCACTTTTAGAAGGAAACTATTAAAATGTTTTTATTTTATAATCTTAACTGTATTTCACTCCCTTACCTTTTATCACTTGGAAGAGATTAATGGGCAGAGATGGAAATAATCCACCTGTTCAAGGGTTCTGACCCTGAAGCAGAATATGAACTAGGAATCTTAAAAACACTTTCATTCTCAGCTATCTACAGTGAACACACTCATGCATAATTTCATAATTACAATAACACAATAATACACAATAAAAGTGGTTAGTAATTCCTGCCAATAAATCCTCTAAAAAAACCAATTGACATTTTGATGCTACAGACACATTAAGAAGAGATTAGGGGTGTCTGGGTGGCTTAGTTAACCATTCAACTCTTGATTTAGGCTCAGGCCGTGGTCTCATGTTTCGCGGGATCTAGCTCTGAATCAGGCTTGCACTGATGGTGCAGAAACTGATTAGAATTCTCTCTCTCTGCCTCTTTCCCTGCCCTTTTCCGCTTGCACATGCACTCTCACTCCCCCTCTCTCAAAATAAATAGACATTTTAAAAAAGAGAGAGAAGAGATTAAACCTCTGTAAGAACTTTAGTGAGATAGATCCACAGGACTGAAGCCCACCGTAAGGAGTCATATGACTTAGCTCTTTACTACTGGGCTTATTTGGAGGGGTCCCAGACTAATTCACAAGAGTACAGGAAGCGAAAGTGTGTAAGACCCGGTTCCATTGTAGTACCTTTACGTTTACTCTGAGCAAACAACAACAACAAACAAACAAACTTAGAGGATTTTGAGCAAAGGGTGTCATGATATGACTTATGTTTCAAAATGGATCATTCTGTTACTATGTTGAGAATAGACTCTTGGAGGCAAGGACATGGCCAGGGAAAGGTTACGACAAGAGATGATTGCAAATGGTTGTATTCCAGATATATTTTGAAAGTAGAGCAAATAGGATTGTTTTGATGGCTTGTGTGTGAAATTTGAAATAAAAACAAGAGTTACCGACTGCACATATAGCACGTTTAGGCAGGGACAAACAGGAAGTCCATTTTGGCCATGTTAACTTTGAGATGCCCATTGGTTATCCAAATAGAGATATCAAGTAGAAAGTTCTATGGAGGAGGCTGGAGTTTGGGATGAGGTCCAGTCTGGGAGTATCAGAGTATGAATAGTATTCAAAGCCACGTAATTGGAGGAGCTGGGACACTCTGATGTTTAGAAATCAGGTAGATAATTAAGAATTAACAAAGAAGATTGCAATAGCACTGCCAATAAGGTAGGAGGAAAACTAGAAGAATGGGTACTGAGTAAGGAAGGGTGGCATGATTTGACCCCTCCCCCACATTAATCTGGAAAAGCATCTATTGGGGGGAATCTAGAGGAAGATGCAGCAGGTTCCCTTCACACTCTGGACAATGCACAGGGACCTAGGAGCCTGACTGTGGTATTCCAGGTCAAGAATCCCACCCTTTTGTCTGTAGCTCTGAAAAGCTGCACAACTAGAGAAACCTCAGACGTTCCCCTGATGTAATCCAAGCGTGTGGTTCCATCTGTAAAATGGGGCAAGGGCCCTCTGCTCTCCTCTGGGTGCCAGAAACCTTTTCTCAGGGAGAAAAGGAGTAAGAGATCACATGGAAATGGACAGAAGGAAGGCAGCAACTATGAAGTACCATAAGAAAAAAGAAACAAAAACAAATGTGTGTGTTTGTGTGTGTTTCCTGTGTTCTCTCCTGCTCAAATTGCAGAAGCAAGACTTAAGAAGCAAGAACAGAGGCTTTCCATTCCCAGACCCCCAAAATATATTTGGGGGTTCTATTTTCCATCCCTCACTCCAGCGTCTCTAGGAGCACTCAACAATGGGTACTATCCTATCATATCTTTGCGATCCTGTTAATTCCTGAGTGTTATATACCAGGCTATGAGCTAAGCACTTCTCATATACAGGATTGCTTGTATTTAATCCTTGCAACTGCCCTAGGAAACAGGTTCTGTTACCTTTCCTCAGTTTTTCTCATAGGGAAATTAGAATTAGAGAAAATATCTTCCCTAAATCACAGTGACAATTTATGGAGGAAACCCAGCAAGGTTTTTCTGACTCTACAATTTTCTTTCCTAACCATTATGTTCTATGTTGCTTTTTCTGTTACTCCTTTTTCACACATGGCACTAAGGATAGTATTTGGTAGTTCAGTGGATCTGAGTAGTTGACTATATAATCTAAATTCACCAAATAGCTACAGAAATTTCTACTTGCTTTAATATGGTTCAGAAACTACTGATGTTATCACCCTTTATTTTATAGAGTTAGGTAACTCAATACTAAATATTCCATATCAAAACTTTTTTGATTATAAATGTTTTCTGTGAACCAAATTTAGTTGAGGATGATCAATATTTCTTTCAAAGCAAATGACAACACTGTTGTTTATATATATATATATATATGCACGCAATACTTTTTAATCTTTTATACAAAGGTAGAAAAGAATGTATAAGGATTAGATTAATATTGGATATTTTCAGTTACTTATCATGAAAATTGTTTGAGTGTATTATTTCTCCAATAAAAGAGAACCAGGAAAGTGTTGATCAATAAGTTGTAAAATAGATTTTAAAAAAGAGAGAAAATCTTATTCCGATTTTACCTTATATTTTAAGTGAATACAAAATAACTCTGCAAGAAGAACTATGATTTTGTGAATTTTTTCCTAAGAGCACATGGAAGTTTATTAAAGACTTTCCTGTTTTTTCTCAGGCTGAAAATGCCAATTCAATTCAATTTAAAAATTTAATAGTTAAAAAAATAATTTTTGGCTTTGTACTCTCCACTCAGTTTTTCTGTGTACCTAAAACTGCTCTAAAAACTAAAGCCTACTAATTCTCTTAAAACACATAATTTTGGAGTATTTTTAGACTATTTTTTAACTTATAGTTCAGTTGATTATTAAGTTGTCTCAATTCTACCAATTTGCTTTAGCTCAGTGGTTCTCAACCCTATCTATCTGAATACTAGAACTCTTGGGGAGCATTAAAAATATAAGTACCCCAACTGTATAAATATACTAAGTATAAATTTAAGTGGGCGAATTTTATAATATATGAGTTATATCTCAATAAAGGTGTTGTTTTTTTTAAATGTTGGTGCCCAGGTCTCACTCTAGACTAATTAAATCCGAGTTATTTGAGGAAAGGACTAGGCAGGGGATTCTCATGTGCAGCCAGGGGCTAAAACGACTGCTTCAGCTTGTCCTATTTAGTTAAAAATAGTTGTTAGCATTCTTTATTTTAAGGATTTATTCTGGCAAATGAAGTGTTTTAAAGCAAAGTGGTTTTAATATCCAACTTTGTTCAGGTTGACTGATTATAAATCTTCAAGATAGAGGCTCTAATGGTAAAATTCTCTAGAAATAACAGAAAGCAACTTAGTTGCTTTTAATTCACTTCAATGTGATATAGGAATATGCTCATTTCAGACTAAAAGCAAAGTCAGAATTCTGGCAGAACTATATTCAGAACCAAAGAGATCCCTTTTCTGGAGAGAGGATGGGGGGGGTGCAGTGATAATGGTTATTTCCAAGGATCAGCAAAACCTACCAGAAGGGTCTGGACTTGACTGGTAAGTGAAACTTCTCTGTAGATGTAAATGGCACAGATTTTCAGTGATGCAGCATAATCACTCAGGTCATTGTGTTGAGAATGTGGCAAACTATGTCCTTGACAGAAATGACAGCTGGAAAAGGAAAAGTCCCAGAGTGGAACATGCGGTTTGCAGACCTCTTCTCCTTTCCCTCTTTTATGACATCACCTGCCTTGCCAAGAGGCCTACTGCCTGTAGGATATACCCAGTAAGACAGGGCTCACCTCTAAAATAACCTGCTCAGGTTACCCTTAGTTAGTGCCCCAGCTCTGGACTACTCTGTTAAAGTCCTCATGAGGTCAACAGAGTGAACACTGTGGTTGTCTCACCTATATTCAACCTCTTCCCATGGTGGCAGAGATGGGCTCTAAGGTTTAAATCATTCAAGGTAATATCATTTCTCTTGACACAGTGATTTGGTCAAGGGTAAGTATATATGTACTGATTTAGTCCAATCACAGTAGAGTTTAAGACTTCTGTTTCATTATTCGAGGAAAAAGTATTTCTTTCTTCCTCTGGATATGAATGAGGAAGCATGTGGGACTACCAACTACTAAAAGCTATACTGTCTGCATTAGAGAAGCCAGGCTGAGAGCAAAATCAACCCACGTTGGTGGACAGAACAGAGCTGAGAAAAATGCAGAGGATTGATGAAGAGTCCCGATAATGTTCTGAAAATTTGGATCAAACCAGGCCCACACCCTCACTGATGGTCCCAGAGCTTCTCTGTTAGGTGACCTAGTAAGTTCCCTTTACTTATTCATTCTGAGGGAGACTTTCTGTTCCTTTCATACATACAAAAACATCTTAACTAATTTGGCTATTGTAAGTAGAATTCTTTTAATCAGTAAATTAAAAAAATGGAATTAAAAATCAGTATAATATTGTGGCTTAATAGCAATCATCTTAGGTATTTGAATTTAGATCGGGAAATGCCTAGGACCAAATTAGTTCATTTAAAAACAAATAACAAATTGGCCCTTCCACTATTAGGGTTGAGAGTCTTCTCAAATCAAAGCACTCCCAAAGAGGACTCTTGGCCTTTATTTTGTGTCCAGCAGACTCTGCCTTTCTTTTGATAATTGTTTCTATTACTTCTACAGTGGTGCCTACTTCTTCAACTACCACCATTACCCTGTCATCACCACAGAAGTCTCTCGGGCTCTGTCTATCTCTCTGCCTCTGTCTCTCTCCAGCTATCTTCACTTGTCTCTCTCTCTCCTTATTATATTTCTCCTTTTTATCCCGATCCTCACTGTTGCTCCAAGAACCAGTTTTCTTTTTAGCTATGGAATGTCATCCCTTCAGGACACTAAATAACTAGTAAATTAATCCAAGTAAATATTCTAGTGGCTAGATGGGCATTCCCAGGCTATACATTAATTTATTTTTTACTTTTTAATATATTCATTTATGACATTTGATGTTTGTTTTATAGTCATTTTGAGCAAAGAGAAAGACCTGAATTTTCTTATCATAACAATTTCAGTAGATAAGTGAGAATTCATTTTTATTTATTTGTTTGTTTTAATTTACATCCAAGTTAGTTAGCATATAGTGCAACAATGATTTCAGGAGTAGACTCCTTAATGCCCTTTATCCATGTAGCCCATCCCTCCTCCCACAACCCCTCCAGCAACGCTCTGTTTGTTCTCCATATTTAAGAGTCTCTTACTATGTTTTGTCCTCCTCCCTGTTTTCATATTATTTTTGCTTCCCTTCCCTTATGTTCATCCATTTTGTATCTTAAATTTTTCATGTGAGTGAAGTCATATGATATTTGTCTTTCTCTGACTAATTTCACTTAGCATGATACCCTCTAGTTCTACCCACGTAGTTGCAAATGGCAAGATTTCATCCAATAGTTGCAAATGGCAAGATTTCATTCTTTTTGATTGGTGAGTAATACTTTCTCTCTCTATATATATATATAGATACTATATATATTATATATAATACTCTCTCTCTCTCTCTATATATATATATATAATCCATTCATCCATAGATGGACATTTGGGCTCTTTCCATACTTTGGCTACCGTTGATAGTGCTGCTATAAACATTGGGGTGCATGTGTCCCTTTGATACAGCACACCTGTATCCCTAGAATAAATACCTCATAGGGAATTTCTGGGTCATAAGGTAGTTCTATTTTTAACTTTTTGAGGAACCTCCATACTGTTTTCCAGAGTGGCTGCCCCAGTTTGCATTCCCACCAGCAGTGCAAAAGAGTTCCTCTTTCTCCGCATCCTCGCCATCACCTGTTGTTGCCCGAGTTGTTAATTTTAGCCATTGTGACTGGTGTGAGATGGTACCTCATTGTGGTTTTGACTTGTATTTTCTGATGATGAGTGACATTGAGCATCATTTCATGTAGGTTATACATTAATTTTTTAAACATGACCCAGAAGCTTCCTTGTTTCATCTAAAGATTATTCTTTTTTTAAATACTTCTTTTAAAAGTTTGTTTATTTTTGAGAGAGAGAGAGAGAGAGAGAGAGAGAGAGAGGATCCCAAGCAGGCTCCACACTACCAGCTCAGAGACTGACAATGGTGCCCAACTCGGGGTCCAACACAGAGCCCAATGTGGGGTCAACATGGCTTGAACTCATGAACCATTAGTTGATGACCTGAGCCAAAATCAAGAATCAGATGCTTAACTGACTGAGCCACCCACATGCTCCTAAAGATTATTCTTAATGGTGGCAACTTGGTGAGAGAAAGGACCAAGAGAAATTGGGGAAGCTTTTGAGGAGATCTTCAGACCAACCTGAAGAAGCTGAAAAGACCAGGATACTGGACGAGGAAGTTCTGGGAGAATGGAAGTGGAACACAGTTTGGAGGGAATTTGGTACTCACGTGATGAAAGGAGAGAGAGTGTATTTCTAAATTGATTAGGGAATGGAAAGAGTTTTGCTCATTGGTGAAGCAGATAGGAAAACTGCTTATTGTCATGGTCTCAGAAAATCAGCACCTAGACTCAAACCTTACAGAAATTCAACCAAAAGTTTTATTATAAGTTTTACATCTAAGTAGAACACAAAAAAGTAAAAGGAAAACCATGTAAAAATTGGGGTGCTCGCAGAAGCCATTACTAAGTGTGATTGATCAAATGTGACTACTAAAACAAAGGGCAACAAATATATTCAGAATGGGAAGCTTATCTTTCAAGTTCTCCATCCTTGACTCTTTCTTTGCATGGATATATCTTTTTTCTCTGCCAGACTCTAGAATGAGTGTTTTATCTATATGCTTTTTATGATGATTTTTTAAAAAACTGTTTAGAATCCTTCTATGGAAGGGCCACATCCTTGAGAACACCTGCCCTTGCTGTTAACCGATTATTATTAAGCAAGAACAAATGACATGAAGTCAGTTACAATAAAGTGTAAATAAAAAAGTTTATGGCAGGGTGTGTACAGAAAAAGAAAAAAAAATGAAATTAATCACCTAGGCAAAGTGAGGACAGATCCAAAGGTCATTTTTTTCACTTAAATACTTCATTAGGTACTTTGATTAAAAATTTTGTTCATACTTTTAAAAATTGTGTTCATGTTTCAAAATGTTTAATTTTGGGGATTATAAATAATTAACTTTTGTGTGACTTCTAGTGAACCAATTACATTCACCTTCAAGATAAAATATGTTTACTCATATAATGAGCTTTTCTTTATAAGGAGTTTGAACAGTAAATATCAACCCAAAATATTTAAATTTTAAAAAATTTTTTAAACATTTTTATTTATTTTGGAGAGACAGAGAAAGACAGAGCATGATCAGAGGAGGGGCAGAGAGAGAGGGACACACAGAATCCGAAGCAGGCTCCAGGCTCTAAGCTGTCAGCACACAGCCCGACGCGGGGCTCGAACTCAAGAACCATGAAATCATGACCTGAGCTGAAGTCAGATGCTTAAGCGACTGAGCCACCCACGTGCCCCAACCCAGAATATTTTAAATTCTTAAGATATTGTGCAGCTTGGCAGTGGGAATACTTTCCAAGGCCATGGAAAATTCAATTTTTTGCATTCACCTTAATCAATATTTTTGTTTAATTGAGAACTAGAGTTATCCTAAGAATTGTCACAAGGAACAGAATTATTCTTTGGCCCCTTTTGCTAACATGTTTTTTGCATCCTTTCTCTTTAGGCTGGCTTTCTTAAGAACTTAGAAGACATCTTACAATTGGAAGAAGGATTCCACTCAATTTCAATTAAACCATGTTTATTAAGCATTTACTAAGTGCCAGTCAATATGCTCAGTGTTGCTGAAGGTACAAACAAACAATATATTTCTTATCGTTGACAGTGTCAGTGGGTCGTTAGGGTGTGCTAAGATCCACCACAATCTATCACTTACTACCACCCTTCCCAAATAAGCACACAATCTAAGGAAAAGCACTGTATCTAATATTTTTAAGTACTCTCTACACACATGCCTTATTCAGAGCACTCCATCTCCACTTCATACTCTCAACAAGATTGCCGCTGCTAAGCCTCTTCTATCTTGGCTCTTAGCACTCAAGAAACCTAGAGTCTGGTAAGGGGGAAAAAGTATATATGCGCTCGCACGCGTGCACACGCACACATACACACAGACACACACATACACACACCTCAAACTTTTGATATGGGGGAATATAATATAAAAAGTGCCTTTCCACCTTTCTTGTTTTCTAACTACCATCTGGATGCCTTTCTTCTGAACTTCCCCTTCTCTACATCATTTTAAATCATAACAGTCTTGGCAAAATCCATTTTCTTAGAGCTTGTGTGTTAAATCACAACAGACTATGTTCGGTTCATTGATTTTTAAAACCCAGAGTCTTCTAATCAATGTCAACCTCAAGAATAATAAGGATAATGTTCATCATTTTGACTCCAATCTTTGTTTTCTCTCACGGGATCTTACATAGAACAATGAAGTCATCGTACATGACATAATTTCTCTTTAGTACCCATAGTATAAAAATTTTGAACCACCAAAATGAGTTGCCACCCCATTTACTTTCTCTAGTAGAAATTTTATTTTTCTAGAATCACAATGATTATTTTTTAAAGCACCTTTTTAAATTTTATTTTTAAATGAACAAACAGTAAGACTGACTTCTGTCTGAGTGTGTGTGCGTGTGTGTGCACACATGCCCAGATTTCTATGAGTTTTAACACTTGTATGAATTCATGTAACTATTCCCACAATTAGGATGCAGAATAAATTCCAACACAATCATTATTTTTAATTGTTTATTTTCTTATTGTTGTGTCTTGAGAGTTCCTTGTGTATTTGTACAAATATACTTTATATAAGATTTGCAAGCATTTTCTTACAGGTTTTACTTTGTTCTTTTCATTCTCAGTATCTTTTGCAGGGCAAAACTTTTAATTTTGATCAATTCCAATTTATCAATTTGAAATATATCAATTTCTTTGGGTCATGCTTTTGGTGTTGATTCTATGAATACTTTGCCAAACTCCAGGTCATAATGATTTTCTACTATGTTTTCCTCTAAAAGTATATCTCCAATTCATTTTGAGTTAGTTTTAACATAAGATGCATAGTTTAGGTTAAGGGGCTTCTTTTGTTTTGTCCAAATGAATGTCTGATGAATTGTTCTGACATGATTTGTTGAAGAGACCACCTTTTCTTTTTTTTTTTTTAATGTTTTATTTATTTCTGAGAGAGAGAGAGAGATCGGGAGAGAGAGAGAGAGAGAGAGTGTGTGAGCAGGGGAGGGTCAGAGAGAGAGGGAGACACAGAATCTGAAGCAGGCTCCAGGCCCTGAGCTAGCTGTCAGTACAGAGCCCGACTCAGGGCTCGAACCCACGAACTGCAAGATCATGACCTGAGCCGAAGTCGGATGCTTAACCTACTGAGCCACACAGGCTGCCAGAAGAGACCACCTTTCCACAATTGGATTAACTTTGCATTTTAGTACAAATCCATAAATTTTAACTGTGTGTGCTTATTTCCGAGTGCTGTATATTTTTGCCAAAACCACAATTTATTGATTAATGTAACATTAAAGCAATTCTTAAAATTGGGTTGTATAAATCTTGGAATTTTGTCCTTTAAAAAAAATTGTTTTGTCTATCCAAACTCTTTTGACTTTTTACATAGATCTAGAATCAGTTTCTCTATATCTGCTAGAACTCTTGCTTGGATTCTGACTGGGAATGTGTTAAATCTACATCGATTTGAGGAAGAGTGACATAGTAACTGGACTGAGGCTTCCAAACCATAAACAGGGTATGCTTCTTAATTTTTTTAGGTTTTCTTTGATTTCTTTAAACAGTGTTTTGAAGTTGTTAGGTTTATTCCTAAATATTTTATCTTTAATTATTTTAATTATTATGAATGTTATTTTTAAAAAAGTTTCAGTTTCCAGTTGTTCATTGCTGGTATATACAAATGTGATAACTTTTTGTGTGTTGAACTTGTAACTTGCAACCTTGCTAAACTTACATTATATTTCTAATAAGTTTTTTGTTGATTCCACATAGTTTTTTTTACATATACAAGCATGTCATCTGTAATTGGGACAGGTTAATTCTTTTTTTTCCAACCTGTTGTCTCATCATGCTGTACTGGCTAAGATTTCTGGTACAAAGTTGAAAATGAGTGGTGAGAATGAGCAGTGTGCCTTACTCTGTGTCTCACAGGGAAAGCATTCACCATGAAGCATGATGATAGCCGCAAGTATTTTGTAGATGTCTTTTATCAGGTTAAGGAAGTTTCTCCTCTATTCCTAGTTTACTGTATATTTTTTATTATGAAGAGATGTTAAATTTTCTCAAATGCTTTTTCTCCTTCAATCGCCACAATTATATGGCTTTTTTTCTATCTGTTAATATACTGGATTACATTGGTTGATTTTTAAATATTGAATGAGGCTTGAATTCCTGGGACAAAATTCCCTTGGGGAATGTATTATTCTTTGGAACTATTTATGAGTTTGATATGTTATCATGTTGTTGATTATTTTTCTGTCTGTATTTATGAAGGATATTAGTCTGTAGTTTTATTTTCTGGCATCGTGCTTGGTTTTGGCATCAGGGTAATGCTGGATATGATCTATTCTAAGGACTATCCTTGGTGCATTTGAGAAAAATATTTAATCTACTTTTGCTGGGTTGGACATTGTATGAAAGTTAGTTAGATCTACTTGGTTAATACTTCTATATTTCTATTCTTACTATTTTATTGTCTATTCTTTCAATTATTGAGAAAGGAATGTTGAAGTTTCTACATGTAATTGCAAATTAGTATATTTTATCTTTCAGTTTTATCAGTTTTGGCTTTATATGCTTTGAAGTTCTGATGTTAAGTGTATACATATAAAAATGTCTTCATGTAAATTTACTTTTATTATTATTATCTAGTAATTAACTCTTAATCCATAGTAATTTTTCTTGCTTTGTAGTCAACTGTGTCTGATCTTAATGTAGACATTCAAGTTTTCTTTTGATTAGCATTTGCATGATGTGTCTTCTTCCATTCTTATATATTTAACTTCCCAATATCGTCATATTTAAGATAGGTTCTTACAGACAGCATACGGTTGAACCTTTAAAAAAATCATTCCAACACTTTTTTAAATTTATCTTTTTGAACTATTTATATTTAATGAAATTATTGATAAGTTTGGCATTGGCTCTAGCATTTTACTATGTTTCTTTTTATGACCTCTATATTTTCTTCATCTGTTTCCCTTCTATTACTTTCTTTGGATTATTTGAATATATTTTATTACTCCAATTTGTCTATTTAGTTTTAACTGTTTCCTTCTATAGCTTTTTTTTGTTTGTTTAAAAAGGTTGCTGTAAAAATTATAGCATACTTACAATTATATCACCGTATGTTTGTTTTATCAATTCTAAGAGAATGTACTAAACTCCTACAAGGCCTTATTTCTCCCATTCAAATTGTACTTGCCAAATGTATTACGTTGAAAATCCAATGAAGACAATGGTTTCTGAAAGCAACAATTTTTGCATTTGACAGGCATGCATATTTGAAAGAACTTAGAAGTGAAGAATCATCTTTTTGTTAATCCAACCTCTACCATTTCTGTTATTCTTCCTTCATTCTTAGCCTTTCATATTTCCCTTGTATCATTTTCCCTCTGAGAACTTTCCTTTGGCATTTTTTTAGAGCAAGTTTATGATGATAAATTCTATTATTTTTTTCTTCATCTTAAGATGTGTTTATTTTTCTTTTATTCCCCAAAAATACTTTCACTAAATATAGAAATCTGGATTGATAGTTCTTTTCCTTTGTGGCACTTTGAAGATTCTGCTTCTCTCTGATTTCCATGATTTCTGATGNTATATGTGATGTATTGTTTTTCTCTGGTTGCTTCCTGGCCTTTTTCTTTGTCTTAGTGTTCAACATTTTGATTATGATGCATCTGGGTCTTGAGTTTTTTAAAATTATCATGTTTGGAGTTTACTGAGCTTCTAGAATCTATACATTTATGTCTTTTGCCAAATCTAGGAAGTTTGTAGCCATCATTTCTTCAAATTTTTGTGCTCCATGCTCTTTCTCATTTCCTTCAGCAACTCTGATTGCACAAAACTTAGACCTTTCAGTATTGTTTTATAGGCCCNCTCAAGGCCTTGTTCACTTTTTTACAAACTTTTCTTTTTTTTTGGTCTCTGTTGTTTAGGATAATTTTTATTAATCTATTTTTTTAAGTTAATTTATTTTATTCTGTCATCTTGATGCTGTTTTGCTGTTAGCCTGTCTAGTGAATATTTTTTAGGTTATTGACTATTTTAACTCTATAATTGTATTTTGTTTTTTATGTTTAGTATTTCTTTGTTGAGATTTCTCATTCATTTTAAGAGCATTCTCTCTTACTTCTCGAAGCATGTTTATAATAGCTTCTTTACAGTATTCATTAGTTAATTGCAACATCTGTAACATCAGAGCACTGTTGACTGTCTTTTCCCTTGTGAGGTGACATTTTTCTGATTTTCTATAAGTTAGTTTTAATTGTATCCTGAATTGAATAGTGGGTTGACTGTGGGTTTTCTAAAATCTTAAGAAGAAAGCTGATTTTGTTTGTTTGTTTGTCTGTTTCAACAGGCAATCGCCAGTTTAGGTGGAGCCTTCAAGTTCTGATTTGTTCCATGTGGTACAAATCTCATTTAGTTTTCCAAGTGTTTATGGTACTTTTAAGATCAGTACCATCTGAATGCCACCCAGTGGCCAGTCTGGGACCTAGGCAATGGTCTACCTTGTAACTGTATTGTCTAAGCCTGTGGCATGCTATTGAAAGTCAAATTTATGCTTGCATAGCTCTTAGACCAGCCCAAGAATACACACACAACTTTAAGGGTTGAATTTCCTGATTTTCCTCTTCACCATGATTTCCTCCAACACCTTATGGTTCCCATGGCCTTCCTTCCTGATCCTTTGAACAGAAAATGAGGGCTTTAGTTTCCTTTGTCTGCCATGTTCATCTCATGAGTGTGTCTGCATATATTGCCAGCAACAGGAGGACAGAGAAAATGGAAAAGCAGTGGGAATGAACTCCACATTCCTGGGAGCATCACTCTCAATATAGAGAAGGTTTCCCTTCCCTCAGAGTTTTAGGTGCCTCCACCATCTGGGGGCTAGGGCAGAAAAGACATATTTTATTTTTTTAAATCAGATATCTCAGTGAATGTCTAAGGACCCACATGTTAGGAAAAGTCTGGCTTATGGCAAAGTAAAATGTCAAGCATCATCTTAGGAAGCTCTGGATCAATTTTTTTTTTTTTAGAAAGAGAGAGAGAGTGTGTACAAGAGAATGAGAGAGGAGAGAGGGAAAGAGAGGGAGAGAGAGAGGGAGGGAGAATCTTAAGCAGCCTCCATGTTCAGTGCTGAGCCCCATGTGGGGTTCAAGTCCATGACCCTGGAATCATGACCTGAGCTGAGGTCAAATGCTCAACCAACTGAGCCACCCAGGCACTCTTGCCTGGGTCAATATTTTCTGTAACTCCAAGGAAATATATCCATACCATTTTATTTAGTGACTTCCAAGTAAGTTCACTTTAAAGAGTTAAATCATAAAAGGTTACCGATATGAGCTTAATTCATGTTAGCCCTAATTCCCAGAAATCCAGTCTACTTTTACAAAGAATACTTTTCACCTGTCAAGTACTTTGCCATTTGTAATTTCCCCTCACAAACTGTGATGTAGTTAGTGCTATCCTCCAAACAGTCCCGGTTCTCTTCCATGGTAGGTTTGTACTTCCTGACCTCTCTGTCAGGTTGGATGAGGCCTTGTGACTAGTTCTGGTCAATGAGTTATGAGCAGAAGTAATATATGTCAGTTCCAAGAAGATGATAAAATTGCCTCTGCACCCCACTTATCCTCTGCATCTGGTCTCTAGTTGCATCTGGTTTGAGATGATGGCTACTGGGTCATTCTGCATCCCTAAGTGATCACAAGCTAAACCCCAGCTGACCTGTTACAGTTTCAAATCAGGAATAAGTAATAAACTTTTTCTTTCTTTTTTTTTTTTTTAATGTTTTATTTATTTTTAGGAGAGAGAGAGAGAGACAGCGTGAGCAGGGGAGGGTCAGAGAGAGAGGGAGTCACAGGCTGAAACAGGCTCCAGGCTTTGAGCTGGCAGTCAGCACACAGCCCGACGCGGGGCTCGAACCCACGAACTGCGAGATCATGACCCAAGCAAAAGTTGGACGCTTAACCGACTAAGCCACCCAGGCGCCCCAGTAATAAACTTTTTCTTTCTTAGGTCACTGAGATTTTGCTTATTTGCTACTGCAGCATTACCTGGCCTAATCTGACTAACCCATGTATGTTAGCTTATGTGATTCTTATGTGTTAAGAATTCTCTCTCTCTATATGTAGACAGAGTTATATACATATGGAATTATATATATAATCATATATATATATGTGATCTTATATGATTCTCACAACAATCTCTGAGGTACAAAGCTCAGGTTTGATTGCTCTCTCTTCTTTTATAGAATAAGGATCCTGAGGCTCAGACAGGTAAATATTTTGCCCTAGGTACACAGAAGAAGTGAGAAAACTAGAAATGAAACTCAGACTTCTTGACTTCACATCTATGGCTTTTCAAAAAGATACGACTCTAAACATAGAATTTTCTACAACTCACTCTTGACAGGAACCTCTTCCGAGCTGAAATATTATGTATCATAATTTATATTTTAAAATATCATGATCCACCAGCCATATTTCATGTTATTCCACATCTGTGATAATTTTCCTAGGTCTATTAATTGACCAGAGAAGCTATGAGATAGAGACTATAGGAAGGTGAGAAGCATAACTTCTTAAAGGATATATTTTGGAATAAGGCTATGTGTGTATAAACGTTCAAAGTAATGTTTATTCATACAAAGTAGAGCCTTGAGAGCAATAATGCTGGATTCATATATACCCTGATGATAGTCTTACATTATGAAGCCCATTCTCTTGAACACGGAAACTGTACCAGTTCATCTCTTTCAGGAAAATATACCTGAAGATATTTCTCAAAGTAAGGAAAGTAAAATGGTCTGCCTTGAGCTAAACTGCTTAGAAAACAACATTATCAACAATAAAAACCGTACCTACTATCTAGGATTTGGTGTATAGACAGAACTGAAAAAAGTTTTCAGACGTGAATCTTTCAGTAATCCTTGTTTCTGAAAGCCTACACCCTGTAAAACTATTCTGGAGCAATTATTAACCACACAATGAGCCTGCAACACAGCAGATGCTAGGCTCCCCTTTCCCTCCCTTTTTACCTCCTCAGTCAAACATATTTGTAGAGTACATATTTATCTACTTTAAAAAAAAGAAGAAAAAAACCCTGTTACCTCCCTTCTAAAAGGAAGTAAGCAGGATTTCTCCTCATAGGCTATGAAAATATTGACAGTAGATAATGGGCCTGTATAAGATACTGGTGGGAAATGAGTTAATAATCACAGGATCGAACTGCAGGGAGCTTCAGATGCTGCCTAAATACCAGAATGGCAATGAATACTGTTTTTGTTAATAACTAGCTGGTGACAGAAAGCTCTTTCAACTTTGCTTTACTGGATTTGGAAAACACAATACCAGAGAGATATACAGTAATAAGATATAACTATCTTATTTATATCCAAGAATTAATTTTTCACAAATATAGGAAAGAAGTAAGCATCCTCTGTATGAGGGGAAAAAAGGCCAGGTCACTAACTTTTTCTAAATTAAAATGTGATTAGAGGTAATTAGATTTATTGGAGGATGAAACCCTCTTTTTAAATACCGTAGGAAAGTAAGCTCATTTTGCCGAACAGTATTACCTAATTTAATATCAAGAGAATATTCTCCTTTAAAAAGATTATATAGTTCAGTATTCTTATAAGCCTTAGATGTCAGAACTTTTCACAAACCTAAGAAGTTTACATATAGCCTAAGAAGATCAACGTGATTAAAGAGTCTGAATCAGAGTTCTTTTAGGAAGAGCTAAGAAAGTTCAATAACATAGTTTATCTATACCTACATTTCCTTAGAAATTAAACTTACAAAGAAGTCAGCTACACTCTGAAAATAACAGTTTTATCCCTCTCCTCAAGCATAAATCTTTACTGCCCTTCTATATAAACCAAACTGAAAAGATAGGATGCATCATTTTCTGTAATGATTAACCCCCTATTTGCCAGCTGTTTGGGTGGACGCCTCTAGACTCCAGCAGACATTAGGCAACCACAGTCCTACAGGTGCAAATCTCTTCTGCAAGTTGGCAGGAGCCATCTCTCCTTCTCTCCTTCTCCTTCTCTCTCTGTCTCTATCTTTTTCTCTCTCTGATTTCTAAAAGTATTACTACTTTAACTAGGTGTCCTATTCGTTCATAGTTTTTAACATATGGGGTAAATGTTGAAATAATTCAATGCTTCTGCTGTCTGTGAATCATATAACCATCAGTTAGAGACAAAAGTAGTTAACCATCGAAAATTTCAGGAGGACCCAGTGGAAGGATCAATGACTTTTTAACTCCAGGACACAGTTCTGAATGGTTCATTTCATTTCCTCCATTGTTCCTTGCAAACCAGGTTACAAACATGACAGCCAAAATTATTCCCCTTGAAGACAGCATCTTTGGGAGAATTTCATTTCTTGCCTCGATGGAAATAAACTGAAAAAGGATACATGGTGAAAAGAAACAGAAAGAATTTTAAGGATTGATTTTAGAGAGAAAGCATCCCAAACTTTAGTGCTTAGTGGCTATCTGGTGCCGAAAGCAGAAACCCCTCGGGTTGCAGTCAAGGTGAACTTAGAAAAGGTATCCCTTGAAGCCCGGTGAGTCCCATGGCATGGGAGGGGTCCTTCTGAGAAAGGACGTGTGGCTGAGCTCTGATGCTACCAAAAATGGAAGTATGAAATGAAAGTTACTATAGCAAAATGCCTGCCTGGGGAAGAATTCTGACCAAGAAAGAAATAGAGATCTCTGACTCCTGATCAAACAGTTGGGCTGATGCTGACCTGCACCAGTGATCCCGAGTTGATTAACCGAGATTAGGCACCAAAACGCTGCTGGGTAGTTTTGTCAGGAGTGAGAGGGGAGGGGGAAAAAGAATACGGGAGGAAAAAACCCTTCAGTTCACTGTGACAAGGGATCGGGTTTGCCTAGCTTTCAGCCTCAGCCGCCTCCCCCCTGCCACCCACCGGCACCACGTGGCCTCTGCTCCACTTCCCTTCAAGGTTGAGGGGCCTTGCTCTCCGTTGCTCCCACAGGAGACACTGCAGGGATTTTGCTCTTTCCTAGATATTAATTTGCACCAATCCCTGCCCGGGCTGCCGAGAGGAAGTGACGCTGCCTTGCCTGCTACCCAGTGAAGTGGCTATTCAGCTCTTGCCCTGACTGGGTAAGGCCAGAGACGGAAGAGGGAAGACAAGAGGAATGGAGACAGAGAGATTAGAGCCATGTTGGTTAAAGAGGAAAGACCCCGAATAAAACCACCAGCTAAGAAGAATCGATATTGTAAAACAAAGATCAAGTGTATTGGGGCAGAGTAGAGGGGGGAAGGGGCCAAGGGATGTCATAAGGACAGGTGGGAAATGATAGGGCAGTGGAAACTAAAGGAAGAGAATGAGAAGCAGATGAGAGCTACACCAAAAGGAAGGAAAGATGGTGCATAGAAGGGAATTAGGTGCCAGAAACTTGGGTAGTGAGAAAAGAGAGAAAGAGGTAGGAATCGCAAGTCTGCCTTCCAGGGATGGTGTGGTGTGACCGGAGGGGGCAGGGGTCCTCAGGTCTGGGGTCAGGGGTCCTCAGGTCTGGGGTCAGGGTGGAAAGCAGTTTCTTAACACTGGCCTAAGGGCATTTATAGTTTGAGATAAACCCTGGAAGGTCATGCTTGGGGGGGGGGGGTCTCAGAGCTTGATACAAAAGTGAGTAAAAAAAGTGAGTAAGACCTTGCCCTGCCTCTAGGGGTTCAAAGGAAAACACCATAGTTACAAAGTCACTTGTTAGGGTCATTGGAGCACAGAGAAGAGAGTGCTTACCTCTGCCTGGGAGGTCAGGGCTTAAGAAAACTGTTAAAGGATAGGAAGAACCTGTTAGAAAGGCCTTGTAGGAGATTTCAAGACAAAGAGAAAAGTTCTGGTGTTGGCTGGGGAGAGTCTATCTAACTGAAGGAGATGAGACAAAGAGTTCTGCGGCCACGCACAGCGCACAGAGGTCTGGTGGCCCTTGAGTCTCACTCCTCTCTTCAAGGGCAGTAGCTGCCTACCATTAGGACAATAACAAAGTCCAGCTAGATAGGGGTTCAGCAATTCCCAGTGCAGTATGCAGACCTTCGGACAAAGTCCTGTGAGAAAATAAAAAGGTGAATCTTCACTAGGCCTTGGAGGATGGGGGAGGTGAAGAAGATGAACTCAGATGTGAAGGCAGAGTTTTGAGAATAAGCCTAAGTTAACAAGATGAATGGTTTTTTTTTTCTTTTATTTTCCAGGAGCATGAGCATAGGGAGGGGNAAGGTGAACTCAGATGTGAAGGCAGAGTTTTGAGAATAAGCCTAAGTTAACAAGATGAATGGTTTTTTTTTTTTCTTTTATTTTCCAGGAGCATGAGCATAGGGAGGGACCCACCAAGGGAGACCTACATATAAAATGTTGGCACTTGGAAAAATGCTGCAGACACTCTCCCAAAGGGACCCTCCTAAGTCACTCTTCCCATTCTATAGATTCAGAGAAGGATTGGGCTCCCTCTTTGACTGAGTAATCATCCTCCATGCCCCCAAGTCCCTCCAGTCCCTGGACATATGAGAAAACTTTGAAACAAAGCCAGTGCCCTTGGTCTAAGCAGATCACACCTTTCTTTGTTGATAGCAACGTGAACACGGTAAAGGAACACGGGGAGACACATGTAACAAAATGTTAGGAAAGTAGCCTCCTAGCCCACAATAAGCTCTCAGGTAAGGCTATTTAGGAAAGCGCCTACCTATATCATAGCTTTGAACTCCCTTTCTAGAAATAGGAGCCGTATAGTGTGTGTGGGAGGGAGTTTGGCCAGGTGGGTCATGTAAGTACCATGATGAAGGACATGTTAGGAAACAGTCTGGGTTTAGGTCTTGGCAAAAAGGGCTCTCAACTAAATCATTAGGAGTTGTCCTGGTACGCAGATGGGCAGCAAGAGCAATGGGGAATGCATATCTGGTGGTAAAATATGACATGACAACAAATACAAAGCTGATCCCTTGGTCCTGAAATGTCGCCTATGTAATGAACATGGGGGGTATTATGTGCTAAGTGAAATGACTGAGACAGGGAGAGACATACCATTTGATTTCACTTATATGTGGAATCTAGAAAACAAAACTACCAGATAAACAAAAAGCAGCCATCAGGCCTATAGATAGAACTGGGGTGCCTGGGTGGCTCCCTGGGTTAAGCATCCAGCTCTCGATTTGAGCTCAGGTCATGATTTCACTGTTCTTGAGATCGAGCCCATGTCCAGCTTTGTGCTGATAGTGCAGAGCCTGCTTGGGATTCTCTCTCTCTCTGACTCCTTCTCCGCTTTCAAAATAAATAAATACACATTAAAATAAAATAAAATAAATGCAGAGGACAAAATGATGGTTTCCAGTGAGGAGGGGATAGGGGGATGGGCAAATTGGGCTTCCAGTTATGGAATGAATAAATTGTATGGGTTAAATAAAAGGTAAAGCATAGGAATATAGTCAAAAGTATTGTAATAGCATTGTATGGTGACAGGTGATAGCTATTGTTGTGGTGAGTGTAGCATAACATTGGATCACTATGTTTTACACTTGAAACTAACATAACATCCTGTGTCAACTGTATTCAAATAAAGAAAGAAAGAAACAAACAGGGGCACCTGGGCATTTCAGTCAGTTAAGCCTTGGACTTCAGCTCAGGCCAAGATCTCACTGTGAGTTCCTAAGGGGGTCTAAGCTGACTCTCTCTCTCTCTCTCTCTCTCTGCCCCTCCCCACTCATGCTGGCTCTGTCTCCCTCTCAAAATGAAATAAACATTAAAAGAATTAAAACAAACAAACAAAACGTGGCCTATGTAGTTGCTTGCAAACTTTCCTTTTTTGATTAGAAACATATTCTGCTTTTCAAAGATCCTCTACTCTCCACTTCGCTCCTTACGGACTCTAAAGCATCTAGGTTACAAGTAATACAGAAGAGACTGCCTTAAATTAATGAATAAATGAATAAGTGTTATAAAATGGACTACTGACTCATGGTAGGCAAAGAACAGAACTTTTCAAAACAGATATTTTTTTGAACATTGAACCACTAAGAGAGCAGTAAATGTTTACTTGGAGGAAGGTTTAAGGGAAAAAAGCCAATAGCTCAGATGACCAAGTGAGTAAAAAATGTATGTTATCACTGAAAGAATCCACAGCTACAAATGTAGCAGATTAATTTACTCCTCCCTCCAAGAGGAACAATAAAAAGTATAGCCTAATTTCCTTAATATCCTTACAAGCATAGATATACCAACAATTCTGGGAAATGACCTGTGTTCAGGCCATTACTCTTTAGGACACACTGTCAATATAACATTCTAAAATTTCGCCTCATTCCCTAAGCCACATGTGTTTAGTATTTGAATGGATTTGTTTAGATGAGAGCAGAAATGAATTTCTATATAGAATAAGAGACATTCATATCCAGTATCAGTTGAATCAGAGGAACAAAGTTGGCATTCTCAGTTAAAATTATTCTCACTAGTTGTCTCCTGAATATATCACCTGGAAATGGAGCCTGATCCATGGCCATTTTGAGAGAATTATCCCTCTCTCTGGGGCAAATGTAAAATAGAAGAGTTCAGGAATCTCTATCACCCACAAGTGTGACCAAGAATAAGGTGAGCAGGGGTAATGTGAAACTATGCACCTGAGGCAGGTAAGTGCAGTTGTAAAGAACATTGACCTTAGACTCAGAGCAGACCTTGGTTTCTGTGGTGCCCAAGCTACATTACCTTCGGCAGGTCATTTAACCTCTCACAGAACCTCAGTTTCTTCAGTATGAAATTATCACTACACTTTCAAAATTTTTAAGAAACAAAACCAAGGGTGGGGGTGTGCCTAGGTGGCTCAGTCAGTTAAGCATCTGACTTTGGCGCAGGTCATGAGCTCACGGGTCCTGGGTTTGAGTCCAGCATCGGGGTCTGTGCTCACAGCTGTGGAGCCTGCTAGGAATTCTGTCTGTTTGTCTGTCTGTCTCTGCCCCTTCCCTGCTCTCTCTCTTTCTAAGAAAGAAAGAAAGAAAGAAAGAAAGAAAGAAAGAAAGAAAGAAAGAAAGAAAGAAAGAAAGAAAGAAAGAAAATGAAGGTATCCTCTGAGTTCAACAGGAAGAGATTGAGACTGTGGTTTACTTGAAAATGAGCATTGAGGGTTTCAAACCACTTGGAATCTCTACTAGTTTTGAAAGGACCAATGAAGACTATGAACAGAGTACCCTTGGAACTATGTATGAAACAATTTGATGGCAAATATAAGACTATAAGGCTCGTTGGCCCATTTGTAACAAGAATGCCACTCTCACCTGGGACACAAAACTTCTTTGCCATGTTTTACTGAGATTCCACCAAGTCATGTAAGGGCTAGGACTCTATTGTATTTCTGTGTATCTACCATGGTGGTTAACACCAGTTCCATTCTGCCATCACTACCCACTGATTGCCCATTCACTAATGAAGAGAAGGGGGAGGTGGGAGATTATGAAAGAGAGATAGTGGGGTAAGAGTTTGGACGGAATAAAAGAATTAGTCACCAAAGGAAGTCATGCTGCTTCATGAGATTATTGTTTCTAAATCATAAAATTTGCTTTCTCTGTATTTTCTGATTATCATTACCAACACAGGGGAACAATTACTCCTTTGGTCAGGTTATAGGCGAAGTCCATTCTGTTGAAGTCCATGACCCTCTAAATGCTTCTTGCTGGAGCTATTACAGTGATGTGACAGCTCGCCTGTTTTAAACTAAGGGCATCCTGACAACCTGATTCTGTCTTCTGTTCTCTTAGAGGTTGTGTAGCCCCAGAAAATTCCTGTTCCCTACTTTTCTCAGGTTTGCACTGGTTATGATTTTGGCTTCTCTTACTGAGGTCTCAGTGCCTCCTAAAGGCTGTCCTTACGCCTCCAAAGGTAGCTGGAAGCTAAGTTGTCTGCTACTCTCTTCTTGAAAAAGTGACTGAATACTATAAAGGAAGGCCAAAGGGGATTCCAGTTATGCCCTGCTTTTCGAAAATCCACGTCAGGACACTTCTTTTATGAAAGATCTCTGCTAGAACCTGTTTCTGCTAACCAAAGTGAATCCAAAGAGGATTTTCACATTTACTAGCTACTGTAGAGGCAGCAGCATCCCCAGCCATGATATGACGTCACCAATCTCCTTCCCTAGGAACCACACTCGGCATCTCAGCATCAAAGTGCTATAGCTCAGAACTGTACCTGTGAGCACCTGCACTTTAGCTCAATTTATTTTGTGCATCCATTAGCAAGACATGTCCTAAAGTATCAGAAGAGTCTAAGAAAGGTTACTTTGGGAGTCTGGGAGTGTTCAAAAGCTTTTCCATGTAAATTACTGGTTTATTAATTATTTAATAAATGATAATTAATAATTCATTATTAATTGCTTCTTTGTTTTATGCCATTTTGGCTGATGAAAGTTTTCATAGGAATGCACTACTTTCAAATGGCAGGGGAAACCTGTATTAGCCAGTGTCCATTTTCACAGGGAGATGTCTAACAGGGACTCCTTTAGGTCAATGTCTTTGGCTCCAGTTGTATCAGATTCATCTGGGAAGGCCGTATGCAGATTCCTGGCATTTTTCTTTGACCTAATGAATCAGTATCTCTTGCGTTATAAGGATATTTAAAGAAAAATGTCCTGCACGTGGCTGTCAGGTTGTTTCCAGAAGCAGATATGTGTTGATGAAAATGAAAAGAACTGACCTTCTGCTTTCCTGCTCTACTGGAGGCCCTATGTTTTCAGATTTCCCCTAGCCTTGTAGCCTATAGGATATAAAGCCCACAAATGTTGCCTACTCCTTCCTCAAGTGCTCTCACCTCCAGTCTCAGGCTGAGGATCCCTCCCAATCCCAGCCCTCCAGGCACCAGCACCCTAGTGCTAAGAGTTTGTAGGAGCAGGAAGGTAGGAAGGATTGTGAGGAACCATCTCTAGGAGGACAAGTAAGTGGCCAATGGCCCAAACAGAGGAATGACATCTATTGGTCTGAGAATCCCATGACAGCCGTCTCCTAGTTCCCACCTTTCTTCTCCATCCGGATGATAGCTGGGCCTAGTAAATTGGTTGGCCATCAGGGCACCATTTCTTTGATCAGATCTCTTACTTCTTTAATCAGAAATGTTTTTTTTAAAAAAATATTTATATTGGAGAGCATCTTGTTTTTCATCCCTATGGAAGAAACTTCTGGTTTCCCTGGGGAAAAGCCTGAACTTGTAGCGCGGGCCTGGCCTATCTGCAGATTAAGCAGCAAAAAGCCACTGTGCTTGCGTGTCTGTTCTGGACCAGAGAAGGCAGAACTGAAATAGGAAGAGAAACCCTGGGATGTAGAGAGGCCCCAAATCTTTGTACAAAAATGTTTAACCCTGCTTTTCTTAGAGAGCTAAAGGAAGAGTCTCGTCCGTGTGTCCCAGCCCTGAAATGGGAGAGAAATTCACGTGCACTCGTTTCAACTAACGTTTGAATTCTAACAATATCCAAAAATAGAGAGAATGTAAAATATTTCAGGCTAAGGGAGGGCCTGAAGAACTGCATCTTTGGCTGGACAAGGTGAACGGGTCTTCCGCCACGGGCGCTGGGCCGGGTAGTCGCGCGGGCCGGCTGCGAGCGCGTCTGCAGGGCGCGTGGCGCGCGGAGGATGCGCCTGCTTCTCCGTCCTGGTTCAGTGCCTCAGGTGCCTCAGCCCCCAGCCCAACTTTTCCTGCACAACCCCGCGGCTCTCGCGCCGCCGCCGCCGCCTCCAGCTTCCCCTCCCCTTGGCATTGCTTGGCTTTTACTTCGCGCAGCTTCTTTTCTTGGCGGGCTGGTTGCCGGGAGGTGCAGTGGGCAGTGGCGGCTCCCGCTGCGCAGCTGGGGGAGGAGAGGGGGCCCCGGCCAGCCACGGAAGGCGGCGAGCGTCGCTCGCTTCTGTGAGTTCTGCCGGTGGGGGGCCGAGGAAGGCTGTCGACCAGGAGAAGGCCGAGGTTGAGGAGGCCGGGGAGGGGTGATGATGGTGTTAAATGTGGCCGCGCAGCTCCCCGGGGAGCTGCCTGAAAGGAGAGTGCGCTCACCAGCTGACAGCGCGTGCTCCGCTCCAGACGCTCCGCACCGCGGCCAGGAGCCACTGCCAGCCCCTCTATTGTCAAGCGCTCTCTAATTAAGAAACACTCACATTACGGCAAACCACCCCCACGCTTCTTGGTTCCTGTCCTTTTCTTTATCTTCCCCCGACTACTCTCCTCCCCTGCCTCTCCCCTGCGTCCCAGGATTTAACCCGTTCTCCGCTCCGTTCGCCTTTTCTTGTTAGAGGCCTAGCAGAAGGGAAGCTACTTCAGAGGTTGGCGTCTGGGACTCCGTTCACCCCAGGGGTGAGGGTGTCTGGTCAGAGTAGAGTCAAAAACGGCGGAGAAACTTAAACTTGTATTGCATGCCCACCATTCCCTTCTCCCCCGATCTCCCACCCCTTCTCACAAAACCAGTTCCAAATAATTTAACTACTAGAGGTCGTCTTCCTTTCACGGGTGCTTGCTGGTTCCCCCCCGCCCCCGATTGCAATGGACAAGTAGAGGTTGCAATTGACAAGTGGGTCTGCTACTTTCGTTTCCCATTCTGTCTGGGGTTTGAAATTGACCAACGCCAAGTTGATCATCTCTTTCTTGAACTTTCAAATGAACCGAGGAAAGAAATAACCCAAAGATATCCTTTGGTAAAAGACGGCCTACTTCGTTCAGGTTTCAATCTCTAAAATCAATTGAAAGGCCTAATGAAGGCATTGGTCCTACATTAGTTAAGATTAAGGAAACGTAACCCCCTCTTTTCGTCTTGCTAGGGTGGACCCCCAGTTAACAGTGTCCCATACAGAACATGTTTAAACTTGCCAGTTGCCAAAACTAATCTTTCTTCAGCTTTCTGTGAGATCAAGTATCAAGTAAGTTTCCCCAAGGGTGGTGAGCCAAAAGCCTTCACGAATAAAAGTGGCGGGAGAGAAGGCAAAGAGGGAGTATAAAACAAGCCGTTTAAAGCACATAAAACTCTAGAAAGCACCAAGCAGTGTTGCAAAAGACTAACCCGATTTATCTATCTTCATTACTTTAAGAAATGCTGCCTCTTTGTTTGTTTGGGTGATATTAAGCATGCTTAACTTGCACACATAGTTGATTCCTTTGCTAGTATCTTGGATACTTGGATCTGACTTTGGAAGGTAGAAGCTAATTGCTAATAATGGAGAGAAAGGAACCAGTCAGCATGGCAGGAGTGGTCTGGCATATGGGGAATGAGCGCTCAGAAATACTCAATATTCAAGTTTCCAAAATATTAATGAGATTATAGCAACCTGCAGCTATATGTTACAGCTTGTTAATGGAGTGTAAGAGAGCGAGCTGCCAAACGTTTGTTATGCAAACTCCATAGCAGAACCCTAAAATGGAAATGTGATTGTACATCTCTTTCAAAGAAATGCCAGCATAAAAAGAAAGAAAGAGATAGAATGAAGGAAAGAAAAGAGGTTAAAGTCCTCATTTGAACTTTGAGCACTTAATTTACACATAGTGATTTGGCTTTTTGTGCACGTCTTGATGACTTAGAAGAATACATCCTCACTTTTCAATCGGTGTGATATAGAATTTCCAATCTAATATTCTCTTGTGGCTGTTTTCTCTTGAGAAGAAATTTAAAGTGACTTTCTTAAATGAAGTTGGCATCATCTGTAATTCATACACAGTGCCCCTAACATTTAAAAGCATAAATATCTATTTTTCTGCTGCAAGAGAAAACCCTGAACATTTGCATAGCTGTTCACTCCTTTCCATGGATATTCTTAGAGAAAAAAATATCTGTGGGTACATTGACCTAGTGGCTGGGAGTATTAAGATCCAGTTCTTAATATTAACACTTTATGTAATTTGGGGGCATGTTAGGGGCAGTGGTTTCCTCATTTATTAAAAAAAAAATGGGAAGGAAGATGCTCTTGATGTTATTTCTGCTTTGAAATTTCCATAAGACTATGACAAGGAAAATAATAACTTTGGAAAGTCCCCCCCCCTCCCCCGGGTAACAAAAAATGAACATAGATGGTTTTGAAAACTGAAATATAGGCCACTTTCTTTGAGAAAAAAAGACTCACAACCTTAACTTCTCTCGATCCTGCCCTTCCCCTACTCAGATTCATAACAGGTAAAATAATTCTAGGTCCTCTTCTGTCTCTCTCCCTCTACACATGTACACTAACACACGGAGCCAAATAACTGAAAACATGTGTGTGCTCATCCTTGCAAAGTTGCTGTGTGTCCCTGCCTGTTGAGTTTGCTTATTGAGAGCGAAGTGGAAATGTGTTAGAAGCAATCGCTTGATTTATTCAGCAGCCTGAAGATTCCTGATGTTTATCGTGAGCACGGCAAACTCAGCGGTGCAAAAGGTTATCTAAGGGACAGGTGCATTGTTTCCGCCCCTGGAAAGTGTCGGGAGCTGCCGCTCACCTCTCAAAGAGCTGACAGAGTCTCTCCGCTTCCCTGAAGCTCTGGCTTCTGCTGAAAGCCATTGAAACCCAGGTGGTCAGCCAAAAGCTGGTTCCACATTTCCCTCCCCGAGACCAGAACTGCGCTCCTTAGCGAATTACTTTTCCTGCGAACCCAGTTTGTGGCGCTCGCCTGTTTTCAAGGTTCTGGGGGAAGATGATGATGCGGGACCGATTAAATTAGCCTTCTCTGGCTCGCCTTCCCCAACACCCGCTTTCTTGTTCTCACAATTTGTTATCCTAATGAAGACACAAATCTAAAAGATTTGGCTTAAAATCAACTTTCTCTAATTCAGCGATGTTTATCCAGTGGAATGACGCCCAATCTTAAGTAAATAGTCCTACTCTCACGTTTGTCCAATACGTTTTTAAAATTCATCTTTCTACCATCTCCGCACCCGCACTATATTAGCTTGTTCAAAACTTTTGATCCTGACACCCAGAATAGGTGTTTCCGTAGTGAGGACCCTGAAGTGAGAGTGAGCATATGTTTATTTTCTGCAACTGATTCAAAAATGTAGTTAAACATTTTCTACAGAGGAACTGATTCAAAAAGACAAAAATAAAAGCAAACACAATCTTCTTTAGTGGAATAAGCAGAATTATTTGGGGAGGGGGAAAGAGTAGAGGGAAACAATTTCCTAGGACAACTGAAGGCTTTTAACTTTTGAAACAAGGAACCCCACCCCTTTTCCCCTTCAAGTTTTTCCCCCATTGTTCTCTACTCCTCACCTTCAACACACACTATTGCCACCCACCTCCCTTCGATGGAAAGAGAGGGAGGGAGGAGAGGGGAGAAGGGCTGTGGAGGGATAAATGGGGGAAGCTTGTGCTGCGTTTTTGACCTGTGGCAAAAGCTTTCAACTTGGCTGAAGTTTTTATGAAGTGGAAATAGGTTACCCTGGTAGAGTACTGATGAGATCCTAGGCGACCCGAAGCAGGTGCCTCACATACAGAGGTCGTTGGGGCTGCGAGTGAGAAGACTGGAAAGATCTTGGCTATCCAAGAGGCAAAAGGGTTGCAAATTTGGGGAAAATTTTACCTCATAATTTAACTACTGCCTTGATCGCTTTTCTATGGAGGGTTTCTGGTACTACTTGAAGCGACAATGTCTATAACAGAATTTTCCTCAAAACTCTAGATTCACATTTAATAGTCTAAGTCAAGACCATCTAAAAACTGTTTTTAATGTTTCTATTATAAAGGAATAAGTGACAAGTAAAAGTTATTTTCACGTTTATTTTTAACATTTGCAAAAGAAAATACATAAAACAATGGCGGTTGGCTTTGCTAAATTAAAATAAAATGATCTCGAGTAGAAAACGTAAAAAAAATGGATCAAGATAAGTAGAAATGGTAGCAAACAATCAATAAATAAGTTTTCTAACATTAACAAAGCAAAATAAAATTGACCAAATGCTTTTGACACTACTGGATTTTTTTTTTAATTTTGATTTTTTAAACAAACATTTGCAAAGAGCTTAAAGTATTGTAAGTGGCCATGTTTAAAACAACAACAACACGAAACTGGTCTGCAATTGGCAGCTGAGTTTGTCCTGGAGCCGCGGCAGTTGCGGCTGATAAAGTGCGTGCGCCAAGTTTCCTAAAAGACGCCAACGTGATCGCGATCCGACATACGTTCTGGGTATGTTTATACAATCTATAAACCCAGGAGTTCCCCGCTTCTTAACAGTTCCACAGTCAGAAGTCATACACCTTGGAGCCATTAACTTTGCGTTTCATGATGTATTTTGAGACAACACTTCGGAATACTAACTCTCCCACACGTGAGTGCGCGCAACACACAGGGATGAATGCCCAGGGCATAAAATAAATTAAAACACAAACCAGCGACAGAGAAGAAAATGCGACGTTTTAGCAGCGTATTGGCAGCAGGAAACTAGGATAATGATGCCATATTTGGGTACATATAATTATACCTTATCTATCTACAGGGGGAGAAGGTGGGAGGAAAGAACACAACTTTAACACCAAGTTGTCATCAAACAATGTGGACCAGAGGAAGTTTGGAATAGCGGCGGCTTTTGCAAACCATCAAATATAGCTGCCATATGAAGCCAAGTCGTTGCTAAACAACGACCATCGCAGAGCAAAAATTAAAAGGGTGCGGAGATCTTTAACGGCGGGGCTTCCCGCGCATTGGGAAAGGGCGATTTTGTTTCTCAGTTTTCAGGGCTTCTGTCCCCTTCCTAACTTGCCTCATCGGAGTCACTGTAATGGGAATGGGGGGAAAACTCCCCGTCGCTTCTGTGGGACCGGGGCGAAGTTTTGCTACTTTCCTCCTGCACGGGCTGCAGGATGCCCCCGGGCAGCGAAGGCGACAGGTTCTTTTGCGCCATCATCGCCGTCAGGGCGCTGTCCTCGAAAGTCGAGAAGTGCAGAGCGTCCAGCTGCACCGAGTATCCTCCCGCCGAGGCCGGGGCGGCAAAGCGAGTCCGGCAGTTTCCGGGCGGCNGGCTGCTCCCTGCAGCTGGGTGTTTGCAGCAGCTCGGACAAGGCGTTGATGTAGATCTGGGCCATCTGCAGGGTCTCGTATTTGGACAACTTCTTGTCATTGTTGAAGGACGGGATAACGTTGCGCAGCTGGTCGAAGGCGTGGTTCAGCCCGTGCATCCTGCGTCGCTCCCTGGCGTTGGCCGCCAGCCGCCTTTGCTTCTGCACCCCGTTCACCTGTTTGCTGGACGGGGCGCGCTGGCGGCTGCAGCTCAGCTCTTCTACCACCACCCCTCCTTTCAGCTTGCACAGCTGTTCCCGCACTTTCACTGGCCCGGGACTTTTGCTGCTGCCGCCGCCGCCGCCGCCGCTCCTCCTCACCAGCTCCCCCCGGCCGTCCGCCTCCTCCCGGGGCGCCGAAGCCTCGGAGGCACCCAGCTCGGGGGAGTGCAGCAAGTACTGGGCGGCGCGTGCCGTACAGATGCCCTGCAAAGTGGGAGCCAGCCAGGCGCGTGGGTCGGTGCTGTCCAGGAGGGACAGCTCGGCCGGGTAGACGGGATGCTCTCTCGTCTGCAGGGTCGCGGGTGGCTGTGGCGGCGGCGGCGGCGGCAGATGGAGCGGCTGCGGATGGCGATGGGGGTCCCCCAACTCCTTCACTTCAGCCCACTCCTCCGCGTGCAGCAGGCGGGACATTGCCCTTGAGAGACTCGGAGGCGCAGGGTCGGAGGAGGCGCCGGCAAACCAGCCCAACAGCAACGAAAACCCTTCCTGGGTCTCTACTGCAATGTCTGATTTTTTTTCCTCCTCGACCCTCCCCCACCCACACGGAGATCACACACCAGGTCGCGTGCAACGAACCTTCTCCGGTTGCTGAAGGCGCTGCGCCCCTTTAAAAAGCGGCACGCGCCAGTGTGTCTCCCCTCCACCCCCTGCTCCTCTCCCAGCCCCCTCCTCGCGCCAGTCGCGTGTCTGCTCAGCCAATGGAGGGCGCCGGCAGGCGCGTGCGAGCAGCCAATCAAAGAGTTTTTACACCCGTAGAAAAGTTCCTACGTACTGTAGGCTCGGGCGCTCGCACGTTGTTGTTGTCCACCGCCCCCCCTCCCCGGTTCATCTAACCTCTTTTACGTTAGTCAAATTCATATGTTAATTGAGGGCTGTAATTCGACTCCGGTGTGGTGTCACCGCGCCCGAGGCGGGGGTGCGTGAGCGGCTGCGGAGTGCACGCTCGGCTGCAGCCTGAGCCGGGCTGGGCCCGCGCGGCGCTGGGAGCGCACTCGCCGCGGGGAAAAGCCCGCCTGCGCTTTGCTGCCGTCCAGCTAGGACCGCGGCTGGACCGTGTGTGCCCATTTACAGTCTCTCATGCACATCGTACTGTAGTTACATGTATTTCACAATACGTGTTCACAGGTACATAATTGCATACATATGTGATATATTGCTAGGTGAGACCTACCATGTAGAATCAATGTTAGAATTAAAAAAAAAAACCCCACCAAATCCATAACTGTCTCAGAACACGTGTCTTAATTCTCATCTCTCACTTCAGATCGACTTTAGGTAATCTGGTAAAGTTGTGGTACAGGGATTGAATGCACAAACGTCCAGATCTCCTAATCCTCTCGGTCCCCTTTTCCCAGCACCATGTGGCCAACTAGGATTGTAATCTGCAGAAAACTCTGCCGAGTGGTTACAGGGCAGGGATATTTTACAGTTTCAACACACACAGCAGGACTTCTCACGAAATGCGGGGGCAGGGGAGAGTGTCCAAAGAAAAATGAAAGGCGCCTGCGTTCCCTGCAATTCTCAACTCTTTCAAGGTACAGAAGCCCAGAGTTACCTACCCTTCTGCTTTAGGAGCCCTGGGCTTAATACGGCGCATGGCTTCTNTTCGAGCCCCACCACCCCCTATCCTCAGCCCCAACCCCACCATCACCGCTGCTAACCAGAGAGCTAACCCCGGGGAGCTCCGGGGCGGATCTGGGACGCTATCTCCTAGGTGAGCTCCTTCCACCCGCCAGTTAGCCCCGGCCCCTGGAGTTCCCAGCAAAAGCCAATCAGAAACTCCCTGATCCTGGGTCCGCCCCGGCGTGTGCCTCACGCGCCACACCTCGGGGTGATTTCCTGCACCGTCCTTGGGGCGCAGTAGTGGGACGCTACCAGCGGGTGCTAGTGCTGCTTTCTTCCTTAGCCCCTCTGGCTGTCATCCCGAAGGAGTTTCATCCTCTAGAAAAGATGGTAGCGGGGCAGGGGGAGCCAGCAGAGACAGCTCCCTGGAACCTGGTTTTGCAGTGCACAGAAATGACTGAAAGTTGTACTGGCTAGTATTCACAGACTCTTGATCTAACCTACTATTTAGACCTCGTTGGACAGAAGAACTTCTGGGACTGGACTGGATCAGTACACACACACACACACACACACATACATATGCATTTTGTGTGTATTTTATAATTTATAGTATACACACGCTGTATTCCGCTTACATTTTCTATACTTCATACTACGTACTGTATTCCACCCTTCTATGTCTTGTATACCTTTGTGGAGATTACTTCTATCTGTATCTCCATAAAGGTAAAGGTAGAATAGAGTGCTAATTCTGTTTTTATTTCAACTTTGTTGTTTTCTGTAGGGACAGTCCTGGGCCTTCTGACCTTAAAAGCCAGAACGATCAGAGCTGGATTCTAATGTAAATGTTTATGTTCTGCCGAAATAAGTAAGTTAAATAAGACATGCAGAAATAGAAGCAAAACCAGAAAAACCCAACTTAATCTGAAAACTATCGATGAGAATAAAGAAAAAGCGAAAAGGAAAAGTCATCAAAGCATCAGTTTTGGGGGAGAAAATTATCCAAGTTTTGGTGATTGGATTACTCCTGGGATCAACTAATGATGCTTTTTCTAGAAATAGTGCTACCATATAAAATGTGGCACTTCAAAAAATAATTGCTAATAGCAGTGGGTGCCAAAATACAACTTTCAGAAAAATGATTAACCATCTTCTATATAGGTATGGCAGTGTAAACAGCTAGAGCCTGAAAGTGTCACTTATTAATATTGCATTTTATTCCTCACAACTGTATGGGCTGAAAGTTACTCCTTCCACATAATGTCACTGCCAAATATTTAGGATACCCCAATTTTCCTTGAGCTTGCATCATCCAAACTTTTAGTCTGCACTTTCAGTTTGACTGCATGTTGCCAAATATTCATATTCCTCTGAGCTTAAACAATTTTTTTTGACTGTAGCCAAATATTTGTTGGCTACATGGAACATTGATGCTAACTTGCTAGCTTTATAAATAATTATCAGCAATATTACTTCTTTGAAGCTAGCCTCAATTTTTAGGTTAGGAAATTAGAGTGGCCCAGTAATGTGAGGGATAGTAAGATTTTTTTGTTTATAGTTTGTGGTGAAATACAATCTTTTCTGCTTAGAATAAACAGAAAACTATTTTCTTTCCCATCCCTCCTCTTCCTTTCTCTTTTATTAGGTGGGGCTGAGGAAGGGGGGCATCTGAGCTGGGAAGGGAACACAGACAGGGTCCTTCCCTGTGGTGTGAGCCTGGAGCCCCTGCAGAGGGTGTGTGGCTCTGCAGACGGTGTGTGACATTAATCATCAAGTAAGGTGAGTGTCTGCAGGGGCTGGCTGGTGGCACAGCAGGAGGATGCAGAGGATGGTGGTTTAGGTAGAAAGAGGAGGGCTTCTGTGTGCATGGACAGCTGGATTAGTGACATAGTGGAGGATTAATGAAAAAAGTCAATATTTGAGGACAATCAGAGTAAGGCCTCTCACTGTCACAGAAAGGAGTTACGGATATAGAAATGGAGAAAGCTGTAGTATTGGATTCAAATGGGAAATTTGGATATGAGTTTATGGTTTTTAATATGTATAAATAATTGATGTAGAAATAAGCAGATGTAAATATGAGGGGTGTGTGTGTGTACCCACATACATATATTCTCTAGTTGTTTTCATTTTTAGGGCTTGAGATCAGCAATGAGTATATCTAGTCCTCAGATTTTAGTTTCCAAATAAAAGTGTCCACTAAAAAGAACCAGCATTCTTGGGAGAATGGGCTGATTCCAAGAATGGGGCAAAAAAAAAAAAAAAAAGAAAGAAAGAAAGGAAAAGAAAAAGGAAAAAGAAACAAACCCAAGATGAACAAAAAACATCTTGTGTCAGAAATAAAGAAGTGTTCGAAGTATGATGGGGACATGTCAAAAGACCACAGAAGCCTGCTTGACAAGGCTTCCACTGACAAAATATAGGACTACTTGAACATCAAAATAGGTAATGATAGCAACAGATTATCTACTATTGAGAAATAAAGGAATTTATGAATCCTTACTAATATAACGGAATAAATGAATGCGTTGAAATTTTGATGAATACTTGGTCCCAAAATATGTATTGATTACAAATGAAAGAAGATTGACTCTACTACCAGGGAGAACTATGGCAGACACCAACTTAATCAAGTATCAAAGTTAATACCAACAGCAATGGGATGAATCAAAATTATGTGCCATTTGTTACAATATTCCTGCCAAAGATACATATCCTGAATCAAATTAAGAGAGAATATCAAACCAACCCAAACTGAGAGACCATCTAGAAAATAGCCAGTCTATAATTTTTAAAAGTATTGGGGTACCTGGGTGGCTCCATCTGTTAAGCATCCGACTCTTGATTTTGGCTCAGGTCATGATCTCACAGATCATAGGATCGAGCCCCACATAAGGCTCCATGCAGAGTCTTCTCTCTCTGTTCCTCCCCATTCACTCTCTCTCTCAAAATAAATAAACTTTAAAGAAAAAAAGCATCAAGATTATGAAAGGCAAAATGCCCCAGGAACTATTCTAGACTAGAGGAAAATAGAGATATGATAATAAATCTGATGCCTGATTCTATGCTCTCTCCTTTTCTAATAAGGAGCATCATTGGGACAACTGAGAAAATTTGAATGGTGTGTGAGAAATAGATGATACCATGTTAATTTCCTGATTTTTGATGGTTTTGTTATGGTTATGCAGTACTCCTTTTTAGGGAGTACTCGCTAAAGTATTTGGGGAGAGGATAACCCAGCAGCTTACTCTCCAATGGTTTAGTAAAAAGGCTCCTTTTGTATTGTGCTTGCAACTCTTTTGGAAGTTTGAGTTTGTCTCTAATAAAAAGTAGAGACAAAAAAGCAAACAAACGAAAAAACAAAAGAAAGAAAAACCACCCAAAATAATAGGTATATTTAGTTTGTTCTTGTCTAGAGTTACTAATTCATGTCAGTTCAGAGGCGCCTGGGTGGCTCAGTCGGCNGGGAGTACTCGCTAAAGTATTTGGGGAGAGGATAACCCAGCAGCTTACTCTCCAATGGTTTAGTAAAAAGGCTCCTTTTGTATTGTGCTTGCAACTCTTTTGGAAGTTTGAGTTTGTCTCTAATAAAAAGTAGAGACAAAAAAGCAAACAAACGAAAAAACAAAAGAAAGAAAAACCACCCAAAATAATAGGTATATTTAGTTTGTTCTTGTCTAGAGTTACTAATTCATGTCAGTTCAGACTTTGGCTCAGGTCATGATCTCACAGTTCGTGGATTCAAGCTCTGCGTCGGGCTCTGGGCTGAGGGCTAGCTCAGAGCCTGGGGCCTGTTTCGGTTTTGTGTCTCCCTCTCTCTCTGACTCTCCCCTGCTCGCACTGTCTCTCTCTCTCAGAAATAAATAAAACGTTAAAAAATTAAAAAAAAAATCATGTCAGTCTAAGCATTATACCACAGTGCATTGAGGCCTGGAGCTATTGCTGGCGTGGTAGTTAAATTGTGCATGGCTTAGCCACAGCACACTGTGTTTCTAATGGGTTTTAAAACTCTTATGTTTTAATGACTGTTCCATTCACAAGAACTCAAAGGATATTTCTCAAGAGGTGCCAAAAAACTGAACATTAACTTGAAATGCATTCTCCTACAGGTTATTTGAAATAAAAATTTTCTAGTCATGATGAATTCTCCTAAGCAGTGTTCTGATTAGCTTATAAGCATTAAAAAAACAAAAAACAAAAAACAACTGAATCAAACAAACAAAACCCCCCAAAATGTATTGTTTTCACCATTGTTATCTTACTTTAATAATGGGCAATTATGGGAAAAAATTAAGCATTTATCTAATCATTCTGATATGAATGGTATTTTATAGTAATCAAATAGTCTGACTTTAGTTCATCAGGAAAATTTCTTTTCAGAATACTTCTGTCTGATAAAGGTAGAGAAAATAGAATTTTTTTAAAAAAATCAATGATTTGAAACTTCTAATAAAAATTTCTATGTAGGCAATTATTAACAATGAAGAAACAGTTAAAAGTTTGTTGGGGAATTTTACAATAGAAGGATCCATCTGTCAACACTTGAACCCAGTCATTAATCTTAGTGACATCATTTAGAGTAGAAGATGCTAATATTATGTGCTTCCTGGTTTTTCATGAATTATGAAGTACACAGACCTCCGTGAAGTATTCTTTACAAAGGAAAAAGAAGAATCTGAATTCAATTAAGCCTTTGAGATAACCTCCTGTTTACAGAAAATATGGGGGATACCATATCAAGTTAAATGACATCACAAGAATGCAAAAACCCAAACCTACATCATTTAACATTCTGTAAAACAAATGCTCAGTTTCAACAAGTGCGTGGTCTGAAGGAAGGAGGACAGTGAAGAAGGATTGCTCTTGATTAAGATAGTCTTTTTTCAATATTTATTTATTTATTTTGAGAGAGCGAGAGAGCTGGGGAGGGGTAGAGCCTGATGCGGGGCTCAACCCCAGGAACCATGAGATCATGACCTGAGTGGAAATCATGAGTCCATGATCTCTGAGTGGGATGCTTAACCCACCGAGACACCCAAGCGCACCAATTAGGATAGTCTTAAGATATAGTACCGAAAGCAATGTGTAGGCCTTGTTTGGATTCAGATTCAACAGTAAAAGGACTGTTGATGAAATGGGAATTTGATCTCAGCATTATGTGAGACGAATGAGTTATTTTTATTTTTTTCTAGGCATGGTAAAGGCAGTGTGGTTATCTAAGAAGCTATCTATGCCTTTAGAGACACACGTAGGTGCACAGAGAGTGAAATAATGTGAGATCTATGATGTCCTTTAAAGTATTTCATCATAATATCAACAATATGAAAAAGAAATACTGAAGTGATTGTGGAAAAATCTTAATAATTGCTGGGTACAGGTGCTATAAAGATTCATTAGGCTATTAGTTCTATTTGCAGATGAAAATTTTTACAATAAAGACTTTTTAAAATATCCAGTGGCTTCTCACTATCTATTACATCTGAACCACATAGCTTACTTCCACTTTAAAATCCCAGTTATCTGGCCTTAACCTACGTTCTAGACTGAGATTTCATTATTCCTTTTGCACTATGTTTCTCAAACTCGATTTTAAGGTTCACCTATCTGCATGAGAATCACTTGGGATATTTATTTACAAGGTATATTCCTGGGCCCCTATCATATATACCAAATCAACTTTGTCAAGAGGATCTAGGACTTGTATTTAGATAAGCACTTCAAGGGATCCTTAGACATGTTCCACTTTGAGAATTATTTTTCTAGAAGTTTTCCTGTGTTCTATTCAGCTACTTTGTGTTTCTCGGAACATGTATTATAATTTCTGTCACCTCAGATACAATAATCCCCAGACAACTATTATTCAGTCCTACCTACTAAAGTGTAACCTAAGGTTTAAAGTCTAGATCAAATGCTACCTCCTCTAGGAATTCTTCCCTTGTCATCCCTAGGACCAACATTTGTCCTTCAGCAAGGAAGTGAAAACATGGTGTCTTTGGTTCCCGTCACTCGCAGCTTGTTAGAGAAGTTCAAAGTTGCATTCGTTACAGTGCTGAAATTTACCTAAAGTTCATTGACCATCAGGAACTGTCAATTCCTTCACAATTGTACATTATCTCTATTGCTGTATAATAAACAATTATACAATTTAAACAATAGACATTTATTATATCACAGACTGTGGGGAAGCAATTCTGATGCTGCTTAGCTGGGGGAATCAGAGGATGTTTCCTAAGGAAGTAAGACCTGCACGCTGAATAGGAGGCAGCTAAGGATGGAGAATGGACAAACAGCTTTGATCACAGCAACAGCAACAAAGAATCCTTGAACAGAGACTACAAGGTCCCTCTTTCTTGGGCCCCTCTCTATCTCTCCTGCTTCACCTCTCCCACTCACTTACGGTGCTCTAGCCACATAGGTCTTTTCTTTGCTCATACGTATCAGACATCTCCCCATGTCCACCTTCACACACATTGCCTGCTCTGTGCATCCTTTCTTGGCACCTCTCTGTCTAGCTCCTTCCTATTCCACATTCAGGTCTTCCTCTCTTAGGGAAGCATTACCTGACCCCCTAGAATTCCCTGTTTTACACTTTTATGATAGCTTATATTTGTTTACTTTAGTATTGAAAATCATTATCAGATGATTATTTGTGGGATTGTTTATTTAATGTTTATCTTTCCTCTGTCACCCTCAATTCCTGCTGGTGAGGCTATTCTGTTCAAGGGCCCGTTGTGCAAGCACTGGGGCAGTTGAGGAGGGAAGCTGGCTGATTTCCAATGGATGAGTCATTTTTACCACTTGGTTGTTTAGTGCCTCCTCTGGGGTAGATTGTCTCTGGTGGGCTTTGTAATGGGAAATAAAGATCTGGATACTTTGTGGTCACTACTTCTGGTCTATCTACATGATTCTGTCTCATATCTTCCAATCTCACTCCCTCCAAGTCCCTGATTAGACAGCCACTGCCCAGGAATCTATATGTATTCTTACCACACACCATTTCTTTCTTCATAGAAAGCTGATGGTAAAGTGAACGCACAGGATTCCTTCTCAACACTGTCTTTCAAAGCCTTCTCTCAGATAGGCTGTAATGCAACAGGGTCCTATTTTCAGCTTGCAGACATATTAAATCACCTTATGTATGAATCAGGCCTCAGTTTTTTGTTCTCTGTTAGCCATCCTTTTTTTGTTAGCTCACTAAAGGTGAGGCATTGGTGTAGCTAAGTAATCTAAGGGTCTGGGACACATGTTTATATAATTTGCTTATACTCTCTGGACCTGACTGGGTCTGATCCAGAACGTACCATCTCCGCAGTATGATAGATTGCTATTGTGAATCACACACCCCAACCCCACATATGACTTGATGTGATGTCCAAATCAAGGTGAATAACTCCAGTTGTACAGTTACTTGATATCCCTTGGTTGAGAGTCTCGGTTGAGAGTCTCTACTAAGGTCCAGTAATTTTCCAGGATCTGCTTTTATGGTCAATAGTTCTCTGCTACAAATGGCATAGCCTTGCATCAAGTCTTAGGGGTCTGTGTTGTGACTCTTCTATTGGGGTTTGCAAAAGACTCTAAATGGCAACCCTGTGATCCATAAATACCTCTAGCACCATGGGATCTGCTGAATCATATGATCTAAGGGCAAGGATGCTCATTCCGCAGCTTAACTGTGCTGCATAGCCTCACTCAAAATTCATCACTGCATGAGTCAACTGATAAGTCAGAGCTGTGTTCCTAAATGTGGCATGTGCTTTCTCCAACATCCAAAGAGGACTGTCAGGCATTATGCTTTTCCAAGTGGCAAAAGGTGCAAGAAGTAATATAGCTCCAAAATCATCATAAATTTGGTGGGATCATGGCCAATTTGTAGGATTAATCTCCCATCCCCTGGGCCACATATACCTCAAAAGGGAAGTTTTAAAAAATGTTTACTTATTTTTGAGAGAGAGAGAGGCATAGAAAGAGGGAGAGAGAATCCCAAGCAGTCTCTGCACTGTCAGTGCACAGCCTGATGTGGGGCTTTGTCTCAGGAACTGTGAGATCATGACCTGAGGCAAAACCACGAGTTGGGTGCTTAACCAACTGAGCCACCCAGGTGCCCCAAAGGGGAGTTTTTTATAAAGCCACTTTCTGCTTTCCAGATCCAATTAAAATGATGTCATCAGTAGAAGGATCACTATAATGTTCTGCAAATAAGCAAGGTTCCTTTGTCACTAGAATATTAACATTATCCTTGGTCAAGTTCTTGAATATACCATTGTTCATTCCAAGTGAATATGAACTGCTTCTAATCATCCTTCCTGGTAAATTCACCAGATCAATAGCTGCATAATAAGTGCAGCAGTAGACCAGCAGCTGAGATCAGGGCCAACACTTGTTAGGATGTCATCATCTACCATGATCCATTTGACTTTTGCAGGTGTCAGACTGATGGATGGAGACGACTCCTCCTGCATCCTTCAGCGTGATTCTAAATCTCTGGTTCCATTGAGTATGTGACATTTTTCTGATTTACTGTCTTGGAGACGGTGCATTTTCAGAGGCTTTCACTTGGCTTCTTCTGCCACTATGGCTTTTAATCCAAGGTTTAGAGAGAAAATGTGAGCTTTCTGACAGCTGCTGATCATATCCATCTAACCTGTGCACTTAGGGACTGGAGAAATGACCACAGTGTTTGCACCCATTGGATTCCTATTGGATGCACTTGGGTAGGATTCTATTTATCACCTGGACTTCATATTCTCTCACTGTAATAAACATCTATGAAGGCATTTTGGTTGGCCTGTTATCAGTGTTAGCTCATAACCTGTATCCAACACAATCTTTAATATTCTGTGTAGTTTTCCTTCCCAGGTCTAACTAGTTCAGGTCCATTTGCAAAAGGTTAGGAGGAGTCCTCAGGGGAATCTAGTCACCCTTTCCATTGATTGGCTCAAACTTGTTCAAGTGTAGAAACTAGGAAAAGATTAGCACATTTTTGTTTTGATGTCAAATATCAATCTTTGGTTTACCTACTTTTTGGTCTTCTCTATTTACATAGGTCAAACAATACCCTTGTTAGCTACCTGTATTCATTCCCTCTTGTTATTATAACAAATGTTTTCATCAGGGTTATCCATGGAAAAATAATTAATAGGAGATTCTCTCTATATATTTATGTATTTTAAGGAATTGGCTTATGAGCGTGTGAGGGCTGGCAAGTCTGAACTCCATAGAACAGGCTAGTGGCTTGGTAATTCAGGTGGGGTTTAATGCTGCAGGCTTGAGGTAGAATTGTTTCTTCTTTAGAAAGCATCAGTTTTGCTCTTCAGGCCTCCAACTAATTGGTTGAGGCCTACCTACATTTGGAGGGTAATTCCTTTTACTTAAAGTATTATAAACTGTGGGTGTTAACCACATCTACAAAATACCTTCACAGCAGCATCTAGATTAGTGTTTGAATAACTGGGTGCTAGAGCATAAGCCAAGTTGATACATAAAACTAACCAACACAACAAATTACTACAAACACAATGGCTCTAGATCAAACAATTGTATTCCTTAGACTCAAAGGGCTAAAGGTTTGAACTCAGTTTCTCTGGGCCCAGATCAAGATGTCAGTAAGGCCATTATTTTTCTTTTTTTTTTAATTTTTAAAATGTTTTTTATTTATTTCTGAGAGAGAAAGAGAGAGAGAGAGAGAGAGAGAGAGAGAATGAACACAGCAGGGTCAGAGAGAGAGGGAGACACAGAATCCAAAGCAGGATCCAGGCTCTGAGCTGCCTGCACAGAACCCGATGCTGGGCTCCAACCCACAAACCATGAGAACATGACCTGAGCCGAAATCAGACGCTTAACCAACTGAGCCACCCAGGCCCCCCAAGGCCATTCTCTTTCTTGAGCCTTTAAGGAAGAAGGCATTTCCTTGCTTTTTCCAGCTTCTAGAGGCTGCTTGCATATCTTGGTTCATGACTCTTTTCTCCATCTTCAAAGATAACATCCCAGAAACTTTCAATCTCTCTGACCTCTGCTTCTGTGGTCACATCCCCTTCTCTGACTCTGCTTCTTGCCTCCTTTATCTGACAAAGATTCTTGTGATTATACTGGGCACACGCAGATAGTCCAGGATAATTGCCCCATCTCAAGATTCTTAACCACATTGCAAGTAACTTTTGCTATGTAAGGTAACATATTCACAAGTTGCAGGGGATGAGATGTGGGCACCTTTGTGGGAGAGGTTATTTAGCCTACCACATTACCTGTCTATTGTACCCTTGGAGACTGTGGTATATTAGCTATTGCTACAGATCCCTGTCAGGGTCCTTGATTTCCATCCTGGGTTTACTTTCTGATATAGTAATTACATTTACTTTGCCTTTGACATTTAAGCGATGCCACCTGGCCTCTACTATTCCCGAGTTCTATCATTCCGTTCACACGGATGAGCTCATTCCGTGGCGGCTTTCCTGACTGTACACCTGATGTAAAAAGGATAGAGTCACTGAATTTTGTTAACAATGCCAGTGTCCTCACGTCAGCACTTCCCTTTTTGATTTAGTGAAGAGAGTTTCGTTTGGGCAGTTCTGAGAAATATAGTCAGCCAATGGATTCTCTTGTCTTAAGCATTAAATCCCTCAAGCATATGCTCCTTTGAAACTTTGATTAAACTGTTCAGACATTTCCACCTCACTTACTATAGGTCCGTGCTTCTCTCAAGTTTAAGAAATTCATCCCAGCATAATATTTGAACTTCTAGAATGTTAACCCTGAGTTACGGAAGTTCCCCTAGGTATTGCAGTACTTTTGGTGAATACTTTCTTTGCATCCAAAAAAAGGAACAGTACTTCCCTAAGTAGGCCATGCTGAAACTTGACCCTAGCTTTATGCCTACAAACTGTGAGAAAGGTAGGGCAAATCTTGGATGAAGGCAAGTCTTATCTTGTGAGGCATCTTAGCCGAGCAAATTTGCCAGAGCTATGTAGTAAGCCTTCTCTGCAATTCTGCTACTCTCAAAATCAGGTCTGATTTTTCAGCCTGAACTGCCCCTTGGCTGCAGTTTAGGTGGATATCGTAGATGTTTTCTGGTTTTTATATTGTGTCCTAAGTTGGTGGTTGGCCGACTTGAGTCCACCATTTTCTTTCAGTGGTATATCTATGGTACTTCACAATGACCTACCATATCTACAGTCACTTATGACAACCAGTGCTGCTGCTATATCTCTCCAATGGTAGAGATATAGCATTAACCTAATTTATTCTCTTCCTCCTGCATGCTGGATGGAAGAGACTTTTAGTGTTAGTGACCCTACAGCATGGCAGGGGTCATCAAAACCCACTTATCTTTGTTACTCCCTGGCCAGGGAGTGATCCAGTTCCAGAAACCCATCTCAGGCTATACTTTTCAGACCATTTTCAGTCTGAATTATCTTTGTTTGGGTTCTCCCAGGAATAGATATTTAGTTAAGAATTCAGGATATGGTAGAATGAGTATTTGCCTCTAAATTATATCTTAAGTTGCACATAACTATATGAGTATATTTTGTGTATTTGATGGTGTACATGCTATATTTCTCAATTATATTTTATAATCTACATAAAAAAAACTCCAGATGGATTAAAAGTTAAATATAAAAACACGAAATTATAATCACATCTGAAGGTTACAAAAGTAAGTGTTCTACTGATATCAGGCTCAGTAAGGGCTTTCTATGCATAAAATCACTGAAATATGTAATAATTAAACAATTAATTAATTAAAAATCAATAATACTTTTTAATAATTAAAGAGTTTCACAAACTATAGTACATAAAAACTAAAAGAACCCTTTCCATGTACAAAAATCATAAAAGTTAAAAGTAAATGACAAATTGGAAAAATATTTACAACAAATTTTACACACAGTAAGTTAATAGACATAAAAAGGAAATATTAAAGTTGATAAAAAAATGACTAGTTCCTGATAGAAAAACAGCCAAAAGAGAAGAGCACGTATTTCATGAAGGAGTAGTAAAAATGGTCCATAAGGATGAAAAACATATTCAACCCAGAAATGCAAATTAAAACAATAAGAAAGTTCCAGTTAATTATCCCAGATTAAATACACAGATGCCCTGCTCAGACATTATTAATATGACCAAAAAAAAAAAAAGAACACAAAAAGAATATACCCACAGAACAAAGTGAATGGCTCAAGAGATCATAACAAATGAAAGATGTCAACAAGTTTTTACAAAATGGAAACAGGTAGACAGTGATCATTGACTTAGTGGAACTGAGAAGGCCTGCACCTTAGTCTGCAGGGAAAGCCAAGAAGAGATACATAGCTGCTGGCTGCCCTGGCTGTCTCTGAAGGCCGGTGGTGAGGGAGGGGTCCAAGGAGGAGAGACTGCATGTTGCTACTGGTGTGCCTGCAGTTTGGGCTGGTGCTGTACTTCTAATGCTCCGTTATTACCTCTTTACATTCTCAATTGAACTCTTGTCCCTTGAGTAGTAAATACTAATGATCCCTTCACTTACTGTCATGGAAACTTCCAAAAATATTTTCATCTGTACTACTGTTAATTGGGACAATTTTTGTATCTGTTATAAAGACGTAGTTACTGTGTGTGCACATGGCTGCAGTGATGACATTCTTGGCGCCACTTGAATGAATGAATCTCAGGATGCCTCTTTGGATGGAAGTTTCTGAGTAATGATTCTGATAGTCAGCTCAATTTAGGATAACATAATACCAATTCTCCAGGATATTCCGTGGGGAAAAAGAACCTCTCCTGAATTTATTCAATGTGTATGTATTAAACATTCTCTCTGTGTACCACACAACACAAAAGTCTAGAAATGGCTCTTGGAAGAACGCAGCAGTTTCTCAATTCTCTTAGGCTGAAGCCTGGAATCCTTAGGGTGGCCTTGAAATGGTGTAGTTTGGTTCCTACCCACCTTTGTTACTCCTACCCTTCTTACTTTTGTTTTCAGGGCTCTAAGCCCTTGGACATGCTGTGGGTTCTCTCAGCTACTGACATTTCAGTTCTCAGATGAGCTTTCTCTCACTGAAGAACCGTTGCTGGTCGGTCTGTCTGAAATGTTCCTTACTCCTTACCTCTAGTCCCCAATCTTCTATTCATTGTTCTCACTTTAGCTTGAGATTTTTTATTTCTTCCAGTAAGTCTTCTAAACTAGTTCAGGGTTCTTTGCCATACACTCTTATTGTATCTTATTTCTTTCCTTCACGGAATAAATCTCGGTTGGTAATTACCCTGGTAATTCATTGGTATGATTATTTAACATCATTCTCTGACCCCAGAATGTGAACTCCATGATTTTGCCCACAATATTAGGTACATTGCTTAACACAGTGTTTGGAATATGAATGGTTCTAAATCAACATAAATTAAAAGAGAGAATGCTTTCAAGCAGTTGAATTTTATTAGTTCTGTCGAAGAATGGTTTAGATGCTGCCACATTTTGATCTAGTAAAAAAGTAATACTCTCCGTGTAGATTTTCTGCTCACAGAAATTTAGTTTTGTATGTGGGTAGTGGAAGATGGGAAGTTTGGGATTATATTTACACTGGGGGTAATAGAAGGTATTACATTTTCCTGATGTAATTTACATTTATTCAGTTTAAAATATATTTCATTAACTAAAGAATCACTGCTTATTTGGCTTGGTTATTCTAGAATTAGAATATCACCAGCAATGATCAGTATCTGCTTCATATACTAACAGGTCCTCTGTTAACCATGAAAGTTCTTCATAAATTCTGGACTCTATAAAGACCATAAAAAGACTCAATATAGAAGAATTGAAGTCACACAAAAGATAAGAACCAATTGCAATTTACTGGGCAGTCAGGTTAAGCATAACTGTATACACAGCATTTTGGAAAGGACACAGACCTCTGCTCCTCTGCTAACAACTTTCAGTCTTTCGTGTCATGGAGCTCTGTTTCTCCTGTTACCATACAGATCATCTTCTTTATTCTTAACCCAAGGGCTGTGATCCACTGATTTCCTTTATTTCCACACTTATTCACAATTTACCAGGTTCAGTAAGAACATTCACTTAAAATCAGTTCCTTGTTGCCAGTAATAGAGAGTTCTTAGTCTGTTTGAAAGTGTGCTGTGCTCAGTCTTTAGTTACAGAAACTTCGCCACTCTCCCCACTGCTGTGTCTACTGGCTTGGTTCCATGGACTGCTGGAACTTCTAATATGAGTTCTCTGAAAAGGCTTGCACTCCTGCCGCCTGTGGGGCAGTGGCTGGTCTCTGAAACCAGCTACCTCTTTCTGCAAAATGCTGCCTGCCTTATTCTTTTCTATGCTGTCTGTCTGTCTTTGACTCGGCAGCCTCTGTGTCCTGATGTGGCAGTGGGAGAGTTGATCGCCGGTGACTTTTGAAAGAGAGGTACAATTTGCAGATTAAGGTTAAGCCACGTGCCAGTATCAAATAACCCTTTGACTACTCCTTGCCTGGGGTTTCAGTATAATTGTTTCTAGCTCACTTGCATGTGCTCTATGTTAGAATGTCCTCCCCTCTTAGCCTTGGCCGTGCAAGGGCAGACAAGTTATTAATTAAAGTAATTCATTTATATTACCAGTTTTTTTAATCACCAAAGAAGGAATTGGAATTGGAAATCTATCAGGGAAGTTATTTATTGAGAGTTTTTTATTGATACAATAATTTATCAAAGATTTATGAAAAAAATTTAAAAACCTCCAAAAAAGAAAATTCTATCAGCCAAGACAGTAAAAGGTATGTCTGTGGGTAAGAGAAGTAGTCTGTTTTGGGCTGGCTATGTAAGTGACATCAGGGATACTGAGGATTTTTCATCTGAAAAATTTGGATATAATATTGCAACTCACAGGAAAGGTTGCCTTAAGACAGACCTGTGTAGCTGAGGGGACTTTGTCTCTTGCCCTACTGTATTTGTCCTGATACTTACTCCAACATCTTAATCTGCTTCCCAATTTGGATCTGTCTATTCTTCTTTCTCAACTACCATGACCTGGAGATCATCTTATTTCATATGCTTGGGCTGCCATTTCAGCAACAGCTTTTCTTCTTGGCTTGGGCCGCTCTTTGCTGGGTCCTTTGGCTCAGTGCCTCTGACCTTGGGTGGCTGGGACTCTGAGTCTCTCTGGCTTCCTTCCCACAACAAGTAGTGACTGTAAACTATAAGACACTGCTTTAATTAAACAAAATTAGGAGTTTTGAAAGTGAAAATTGAATATTATAGCCTTAAAAAAAGATTTGGGAATTTCTCAGCTCATTGAGTTGGTATATTAGAGCAGTGATTGTGACTTAGAGCACAGAGGAAATTATGAATTATTTTTCATCACATTTAAAAATATTTTGAAAACTGATATAAACAGCAAATCAACATTTTCCCTATAATCCACTTTCTTTGCTCCAGGACACTGAAAAATGGATTATAGTTGAAATTTTATATTTTAAGCTTACGATCTTACTCCAGAGCTTCTGGGATGCCAATACTGTCTGATCGTTAGCTACATTATCATCATTCTCTTCACCTAGGAGATCTATTATAAAAATTTTATGCCTCTCTGGAGGCACATGCTAATATGTTCTTAGTTTTGGAGAAGCCAGTATATTCTAAGTAGAAGGCAAAAATAAATGTTCTTTTCCTAAAGAAGTTATGGGTATCAATGACTCCACAGGTATTCTATTCAAACTTCTACCCAGGACTGAAACCGAATCAGCATTCCAACCTGGGATAGACTGTTTCAGTGAGACTGAAATCCCATTAGATCAGCCAATCAAGAATCGATTTTGAATCACTAGAAATAGGAGGTCAGGATTGGGCTTGGCTATGAGGGTAGCATAGGCAACATGGGTGGGATTCTTCACTGGTGTGTGTGTGTGTGTGTGTGTGTGTGTGTGTTTGTAAGAGGAACACATAAGACTCGCAAGCCAGGAATACATCTCAGCACAAATCTATTGGACAGACAGGGAGCAGACAAGACAAAATCAGAAAGGCAAGAGCCAGGCTGGCTTGAGGGAAAAACTGTGCTTAAAGAAGTGTGTCACCAAATCTTTAAATGAATGACAAGGAGTTTCTCTTGCCGGTCCAACACGAATAGGTCAGGCAGTAAGGATGGTTTATATTGGTTTAATTGGGTCAGTGTTTCCTTTAACCAAGTCTTCTTGCTCTATCTTGGGAGGCATGTTCCCCACTGGAGTAGCTGGTGATTTCTTTGGCAGCTAGAGCCCAGGTGAGTCCCTGAATTATTGTCTGGTTAGTTCTCTGAGACCAAGTGTAGGCTCTCTATAGTGGGTTCTGGGGAAAGCCTTCCATCAAGAGGGTTGGCTGGTGTCTGGGTCCAGTCCTGTGTTAAGGTGGAATGTCTGTCTATATGGCAGTAGGGCCCTGGCTTTGGACCTGTGGCTTCTATACTCGTCATCTTGTGAGGCATCAGAATTACCATACTGAAACCAGATATCCGGGAGGGCATGTAATTCATCTTCTTTGTATCATTCACTTGCACGGGGGACCTGTGTAATAGTACATCCTTCTGGTAAATTATAGTATTGTATTTGGTAGGGGGAAGGAAGAACCCACAAAAAATGGGGTGGTCAAAAATAACAAAGTTTACAAAGTGCTTTCACATACATTTTCACTTGATTCTCACAACAACCCTGTGAGGTAGGTACAGTATATGATGTTTTTAGTTTTATTTTGCAGAGAAAGACACCAAAGCCCAAAGAGTTTAAGTGATTTTCCCACAGTCATAAGTGCCAGTACCCAAACTTGAAGCCACGTTTTCCAACTTTATAGCCTGATTCTACCCAAGAGTGGCTACAATGAGGGCTACCAGTTGGATGACGTGACAGGAAGGCGCTTTACTAAGTTAGTGAGCATCTAACTTGTTTAAAAGTCAGGTGGTTTAGAAATAATACATTAGTAACCAGAATCCATAGGATCACTACTTGCAGGGGGTCCCCTGGGCGCTGCTGCCTATTGGCTTGAATCATAGTGGTTGCTTTGGCATATTAGAAGATCATCTGTGAGTCAGCCTGGGCAACTAGGAGCTCCTTGGGTAGCCAAAGAACAGAGATGAGGGATTTCTCATGGCAATCATTACAATGCTATAGCACTCATTATGCTGTTTAATTTTATGACATCCCCATTGGAATGTAAACATCTTAGGGGCAAGCCTTATGACTTCTTCATCATTGTAGTTTCAGAATTTAATAAAGCCTGGTTACATGATAGGTCCACAATAAAAACTGGTTGAGTTCATGATGGGTTGGGTGTTTTATGGGATGCTTCCACATTTTACTTGTGTGAGATTGATTTGCATGGAAGAGGTATTATAGATGAATATGGAACTGAGTAAAGGGATTACTCCATTATTTTGGTGGTGAGGAGTACACACAGGTACTGCTCTTTTCCAGGGTGCAATCTCACAATCCAAGTGATCTTTATCTACAATGACAAATTTACTAGATGTGGATTCAGACTGGAGGCTCTACCTTAGCCAGGGACCCATGCAGAATGCAGGTATGTGATGCCCACTGGAGGTGAAGGCAATGTCCCTTGGCATGGAGAAAAGTGAATCATCAGGGCAAATGTGAAGTAGTGTTGTTTTAGTAATACGGAGAGAGATCTGTGATAAAATTCTCCAAAGATGGTTTATCACAATCACCAGTGTTTCAATAGGGATGGAAGAAGCCTCTGTCTTTTTCTGGTTCAATTCTGCCAAGGCACATTCTCCTGGGTCCTCCACATCTTCCTGAACACTTGGCCATCAGAAGTCCCGAGGCCCACAGTTGAGACTGTGGTGAATCTTAAACAGGTAGAAGCTGGAGGACACAGCTGTTGTGGTACGGACTTGGACCTCAGTGTGAGTGCTCCTGACCGGGACACATAGGTAAGATGTCCACTGCATAGAAGCATCCCTTCAAGGCTAATGGGCTGGCCTGAACAAGACCCACAACCTTTGGTTGAAAAGGGCAATCCTTTTGTTGCTCTTCTACAAGTGGATTACAACAAAGGTTTTTGGGTGTCACAGCCTGGTGAGTTCAACTTCCTTGAACTGAATAAGAATTTTTAACTTAGGATATAGTACATCAGCTCACCAGTTTTGAATATTCAGGATCTATTGAGTCCTGAAATCGGTAGGTGGGAAAGTGATCAGCAGCTGTGGGGCTGGTATTACGGATCATCCAGAGGACCTCCCAGTTGTGATGACTGGTGCAGGCCATGACCAGATGCCTGGCTTCTCCAAGTATTTGTGCCAAGTTTCAAACATGGCCTTAATGGCCAAGCATTCCTTCTTTCAGATGCCGTAGTTTCATTTTGCAGAGATGAAGCCTGTGGGGAGAAAAAGAATAAGGTCACATCAAGCTTGATTTCACACACAATTTGGCATTCCATGGTTCTACCATTACTTACAAGGCACTGGCTCCACTTTAAAGGTCCATTGTAAACAGAGTGGAGCATGTTTACAGCCATTGCAAACCTCCCATGCTGGGCTTCACACATTTTCTGGACTCCAGGTAGCCATCAGAAAGCAAGGCATACTGACTGCTGGTTCACTAGAACCTGTTTAAGGGAGGGCCTTGGAGTTCAGCCAGGTCTGGATTAGGATACATTGGTAGCTTACACTGGATAGGGCCTTGGGTATCTTCACCAGAATACAAAGTCAAAGAGGAAGAGAAGACTCATACAGAGTCAAAGTTGGTGGGGATATACAGTTCCATTTAATACCTGCAAACTGTTTCTTTAGATCTTGACTTTTTGTTGTTAGTTTCAGACCACACGTAAGCTTTTGCAGCTAATAAAGAGAGTTCTATAAAGCCTCTTAAAGTTGTAATCACTAATCAGATTTGATATTGCCAAAAATATTTTAACCTACCTATTTAAATATGTGATCTTTCTTTTTAATTGAAGTTAGTTGACACACAGTGTTATATTAGTTTTAAGTGTACAACATAGTGATTCAACACGTTTAAGTATCATGCTATGCTCACAAGGGTAGCTACCATCTGTCACCATACAAGCTATTACAAATACCACTGACTAGAGTCCTTATGCTGTACCTTTTATCCCCATGAATTATTCATTCCATAATGGAGATATTTGATATCTCTCACTCCTCATCACCCATTTTGCCCATCCTTCCACCTGCATCCCCTCTGGAAACCATCAGTTTGTTCTCTGTATTTATGGGTCTAGTTATGTTTTTTGTTTCTTTGTCCATTTAAAAAAAATTTTTAGACTGCACATATAAGTGAAATCATATAATATTTGTCTTTCTCTGTCTGACTTATTTCATTCAGTATAAGACACTCTAGGTCTATAAATGTTGTTACAAATGACAAGATATTTTTTCTATTGCTGAATAATATTCCATTGTGTGCATATGGATATATCCATTCATCTATCATTCATTCAACATTTGCTCTTAAATAAGGAACTTTCATCCTTCTTGAAACCTAAAGGGTAGACCTCATAATTCAGCCTATAATAACAGAATCATAAAAATTTAAAGCAATAGCAGGAGCTTTGAACCTATGCACAAATCATGATTTTTAACTTTGGACAGCTTCTGAGAGTGTGACCTTTGCCTTCTATGACTTTGTTAGAAGAACTCATGCCAAGATTTTATGTTTATCAAAATCTTTGATAATCTTATAGAATTAAGAGGAAAACCAAATGTTTTTCATTGTGCTAGTGGACTGATAGTGCTTACCAGTTAATTAAATTAAATAACCAGTTATTTCAGTTATGAGCTAAAAATAAAATCATCTCCATAGCCTCATAGGCTTTATACACAACAGAATTCCTAAAGTGAGCCCTGTGAACACTAATTCCAGGAAATGGGTTTTGTCATTAACTGGATTAGGGAAACACTGCTTAATATTTACTGTTCTTGATTTAAATTATACAAGCTTTAAAGCTCTGGGAAGTCTTGTGGTAAATAATCAAATTTAATTATTATAACTCAGCATTTTCTCCAAATTTCAACATGAGTTAAGTTTTTGAGTAATATTTATTAGCATTTTATAGGAATAATGCTCCATAGCATAGATTTTAGGAAATTTTGGACAAGAAAAAATGTGAAAAAAATACTCATTTAAAAAATACATGTTTCTCATGAAAAATAAACTAAGCAATTACTAGTTATTTATTACTATAGTTGTCTTAAACTTAAGTTAGGTTGTTTGGACAATAAGAAATGCACTTGTATATAACATGAATTCTGCCTTTAATAGGCTTGTAACTTAGGGAAATGTTCATCACACAGAAAGTGGTATTCAACACCTGAAAATTCCATATAACCAACCACTAAGTTATATAATGTAGACTTATAGTAGCTCCAGAGAAAAAGCTCAAGTATTGGAACAATGAAGGAAGTTATCTTGGGGAGGTAGGACTAGTTTTATGGGGAAGGCTAGAATTTTGATGTTGAAGACGTTTTTATTTATTTATGTATTTATTATTATTTTTTAATATTTTATTTATTTCTGAGAGAGAGCATGAGCAGGGGAGAGTCAGAGAGAGAGGGAGACACAGAATCTGAAACAGGCTCCAGGCTCCGAGCTGGCTGTCAGCACAGAGCCCAACTCGGGGCTTGGAACCCATGAACCCTGAGATCATGACCTGAGCTTATATAGGACGTTTAACCGACTGAGCCACTCAGGTGCCCCGAGGGTGTTTTTAATCAAGGGCAAAAATACACAAACTTTTAGGGTTCTTTGACTCCTAGAAGCAGGTAGTGTGGAAAACAATACTTTGTTATATTGTTTCCTTTTTTAAGTTTATTTATTTTGAGAGAGAGGGAGTGTGTGTGTGTGTGTGTGTGTGTGTGTGCGTGCATGAGTGGGGGAGGGGCAGAAAGAGAGGGAGAAAGAGAATCCCAAGCAGGCTCCACGCTGTCAGCACAGAGCTGGTTGCAGGGCTTGATCTCATGAACCAGGGAATCACAACCTAAGCTGAAATCAAGAGGGGGAAGACTAACCAACTGAGCCTCTCAGCATCCATATGCTTTGTTACATTGTAATCATTTCATTCCCACCTATAGACAGAATGTTACAGTATATTTTTCTTTTTTTTGTCCTTACAGTTCTTTACATTTCTTCTTACCTGGTATATTATAATGAGTTGTTAAATTATCCAGTGTCTGTGATAGTCTCATTGATGGTAGGGAGAGTATTTTATTTAATGTTATATTCTTGGAAACTAATACCTTTGGCTCCCTTGCATTTGGTCCATAGTAGGCCTTCAATAAATATTTGTTGGCTACGTGAGGGAATCAATGAAAAAAAACTATATGGCAGAAAATTGTCTACAGTGAACTGATTTTTCCATCAGGGAATAATAAGTAGATTGAGCAGGATCAGAATGTGTAGGCTTTTATAGACAGAAGAATAGGAAAGAGGATATTAGTAAAGATTTTTAACAGCAGTAGACAACACTGCTGAAAGCACTACTTCTGAAAACTCAAACTGGCAGGACATACATGTTGGAATGAAGGAAAAATGGACTGGGGATCAATGGAAAGTATCCTTAGAGCAATCTAGTTATGAGCGGATAAGGGCCTAGAACCAAAGCACTAAGAATGTAAGGGAAAAGGCACAAATGCCAAGCAAATGAATCTCTGGAGTCGGTTGATACGAAAAATCAAGAGGCATTTGTCAAAGATTATTTTGTAAATGTAATATCAGTTAAAATTTATTGAATCCCTGTTAGAGTTTGCTTCAGGCACTTTGGTTTAACTTCTAATTCAATCTTGTTTATTCTCCACAACAATTGTATCAGGTAAGAGCTACTATCATCTCTATTGTACTGATAGGGAAATAGATTAAAGAAGTTTAGAAATGTGTTCAAAGTCATATTGCTAGGAAGCAGCAGCCCCACCTCAGAGCCTACGCTCCTAGCCCCGGCCACCTTTGGAGACTAGAGAGATAGACACATTAGTAGAAGAAAAGAGACTGGTTTTAGGTATTTGAATTTTGAGGTGATCATAAACTATATCATTGGAAAGATTAACATCGTATCTCCAAGAGCTTGGAGCTTGGCTTAATAAATGATCAGCTTTTCAAATGGTCTGTTAATGTATTGTTTAAAATGCAGCCCAATCAGTCACGTAGAAGAGGGTTTCCCTCAGAGAGGACAGGATACTGTAGGAAACCGAGAAATGCTTTCCGAGGGCACACCCAAGACAGTGCCATGGAAATGTTACCCAAGGCAAGTTGCTGTCTGCCAAGAGCACCATGACATCCAGGGTCAAGACTGACTGATCTTCAGGCTTGTAAAGCCTGCAGTTAGAGTGAATTATTTGATCTGCAGAATTCAGAGGGCCAAGCAAAAGCTGGGATATACTTTTTTTTTTTTTTCCCTCTTCGACCAGTTCACTGGGGTTGTTCAGCCTGGGAGCATCACACACACCCAGCTCCTGGGATTTGGCTGCAATGTGGTGGATGTAGTGTTTCATGTAGTTTTTGTTTTTAATCTTTAAAAAAGTCTTCTGACTGCATTTTCCATTGTTGCTTAGACACTTTGTGGTGGGTTACATGCTAATCACAAAGTATGCAAAAAAAAAAAAATGCAACCACATCAACTCATATGGTGAATTTGTGTGATATATTTGAAAGGGGCTGATTTTGAAGGCAGAAAAAACTGAGACCAGGGCTATCAACATTCAAAATTGTGACTTAGGTTTTATTTTTTTCTTTATCATGTTTCTTTGTTTCTCTCTCTTGCTGTCTCCCAGAATGGACTACCTAGATAATTCATTGTAGAAATGAAATTGAAATCACATAATTTTATTTTGTTATTACTGATGTAACAGAGTAGAGCATGATTGCCTCAACTTTTAATGTTTAGAATTTAAATTAGTTTATTTGCTTAAGAAAATGAAAGAAAGCTGGAACTGAGAAAGAGCCTCTAAATGAGTTTGAAAGGTCACTTTAGTTAAGGCCTTATGATTTCACTGTGCATAAATGGGGCAGACAGGGCTTTTACCTTTTCCTTCCAGACTGCTGACTGACTGAAATCCTTTGTTCAAGCAATGCCATCCCAGAGGCGCTTGGCACAGTCCGCTAAGAAAACCTGACACACGTACCTAAACATGCTTGTGATCTTTTGCAAATATCTTTATTTTTTTTTAAACTCAGTTTTTGTATCGAATACAAATTAACAAATGCAACATGTGAGAATTATATTACATTGATGATATATCAGTAGTCTAGGACATAGAAGTAATGTAAACACATTAGTTAAGTGGAAGTTAGAAAGTCTCAGGTAAGCAACAAAATGAAATAAATATCATAATATTGGTAGATCCACACTACAATTCATTTGATCTGTGTTAGGAAATCAACACCAGCACGTTAGATTACAGCTTCCTATGCACTGGAAACAATCTTGACCCTACTATTTAATGGTCATTCTTGATAATAAAGACTTGTGTTGAAGTTTTAAATATGCCTCCTTTTTAAATGATTTATAAAATTTTTATTATTTTTGAGAGAGAGAGAGAGACAGAGAAACAGAGAGTAGAGAGTGGGAGTGGGAGAAGGGAAGAGAGGGAAGCACAGAAACTGAAGCAGCCTCCAGGCTCTGAGCTGTCAGCACAGAGCCGGATGCGGGGCTCAAACTCACAGACTGCAAGTTCATGACCTGAGCTGAAGTCGGACTTAACCGACTGAACCACCCAGGTGCCCCAGAAGTTTTAAATGTGCCTCTTATGTAATGTTCTTAATCATTTCTAACAAGAATAGCCTTTTTGATCGCATTTTTTCCCTTCTCTTTTTTTCAAGTTTATCTTTTTCCATTCACTGTTAATTTACTTACCTCCAAACCACCAAAATTTAAAGGCCATTTTCCATTACATGATTACAGTGAAAGCAGACCTGACATTACACTTTCTAGCTCTAGATAATTTGTGCAGAAGTTCAAGAACACAATCCCACTGGGATAGTAAAATTTGTTTTAGGGGATTTATTCCTTGGAATATGCTTTTAACAACACAGAGTCAGAATTTGGGGACATTAGTTTCAAAGATGAAATTAGCATAGGCTAAGAAAATATTTCCTTATTTTTCAGTTTTTTGGACCATTTATATTTTAATTATGTTTTTTTAAATTTATCATACAGAATGTATCAGTTGCAGAGACTGACCATGAGCTCTGACCCTGAAAACTAAACATGTAAAAAATATTGCAAATAGAAATGGAAATTCTCACATGCTTTAAATAATGAGCACAGAAAGTACAATATAAATACTGCAGCAAAGATGTTAAAGCAATGCACAGTTAGAAGATTTTGATACAAACACTATTGATTCATTAATCGAAAAACCAGGCTAAATGTATTTACTTAGGACTTTGGTAATTTGTGCTTTTAAACACTGTCTTTTCAATTCTTGTGAGGTAACAGTGATACCTCATGAAATCTGTTCCTTTTTAAGTACAACACACACACACACACACACACACACACACACACTCATTCTCACATAGAGTCAAAGTCAATGGCAGTGGGTGGTTTATGTCAGGGTTGGTTTTGACGCCCCTCTCCCAGAATAAGATAAATGTAAGTGATGAAGAGCTCCTGGGGTTGGTTGAACTCATTTTGTATTCAACACTCTGCCTGGCCCCTTTCTCATCTCTTTCTCCCTCTCTTTGTATGTTCAAGCCTACTTGAGTTTCTTTTTTCTTTTGTAGAACTTGGTTCTTTTGATGTGTTTCAGGGCACGCCCTGTGGCAAAGAGAACTTCCCAGGAATCGGAAACATAAGCACACAGGTCTGAAGCAGCTACTGTGTGAGAGCCAGAAATATTCAGGCCAGGAGCCGGATTTTCTCTCTCCAAAACAGGATCAGAACAGATAAGAGGAGGAGCAAACATGCCATAGATTCTACATATATTGTTTTAACAGGATGTGTGCTGTAAAATTTCATAATGAGGTAGGCATTTGGTGAGGTTTTTAACCTGGATGGAGCTTGTGATAGTAATTTCACCAGAGATGTGTTTATATGCATTTATATATTTGTTAGTTTAACCAAATTCCTTCTATAACTTACAGATTCATTTGTTTCCATTTCACTGCTGTTATGGCCTCAGCATAGCTGACATTTTCAGTGGTACCTGGTCCTATCCATCAGAAAAGGAGCTGAGAAAGTGCAGTGCTTTAACTTTCTATTCACTTATTTATGAGGTTCAAAGAAATGCTGCTGTAAGTATTGTCAGACTACTGTTAGAAGGCATGATCTACAGTATTAATAGAAGGTCTAGATAGAAGGAGGAGTTAATTTTTTATATCCCATATCAGTATTACTACTTTCATAAATTAAAAATATTTAATAAAGGGGTGTTATGTCTTATTTAAAATATCTCTGTTTACTCACATATTATACTTTATGTGGCAAATCTTTCAGGACTATGTCACTGAATTAGAACTTGGAACTGAAAATAAAAAAAAAACACAGAAGATAAGGAAAAACAGTGCAGTTTATGTTTACATATATACAAACGTATCACTTTAAGATGATCAGATAATATTGAATTCAGTTTTTACCCAAGTCTCTAAAAGAAACCTTTTGTTTCTAAAACCTAACAGTTGGAAGAGCATAGTAACTAAAATGTAGTACTGATCTGGTTTGATTGATTTAAGAGAACTAATCTGTATTAATTAGGTGTATAGTTTACTTTTGCATTAATGAGTTCTCACTCATGTATGTGTATCATATATATATATGATACACACACACACACACATATATATATATATATTGCTAGGCCTACTGAAAAATAATACGCAACTAGCTGAATAATCTAGGGAAAAATGGAAATTTGATGAGCAAATGGTAGATCATTTTCTATTAAGTTCAATTCAGTTTAGTAAACATATTGAGCACTATTTATGTATTTGTGCTAATAACATTACCTATTAACTCCTAGGAAAATAATTAGTGGTGTCATTGAATCCATTCAACATTTTCTAACATATTTAATGCTCAGATAGCAAGTTCACCAGCTAATTGCCCCAGTTCTTTTTAACTTTGGCCTCTATATCCACAGCTTAAAAGAAAGAGAGAAAATAATTTCTGATATAATTCAATTATTCAAATATTAACCAAATACATATTTTTAACAATAATATGAAAGGATAGTTTTAACAAATTGGGAATAACCATAAAATAACTTTCATAACTACAATGTCTCTTGAACTTCTACTGCATATATCTGAGTTTCTATTTATGAATATTTGTGTAAATATCTAGATGTCAGATATGAAAAATTTCTTTGATAATAGAAAGGCTGGGGACTTAGAGCACTCATTTAAATGGTATCTAGAAAGCTTAATGGGTCTGTTTTATTTAAACAAAAGCCATATCCCTAATACAACTACAATACAAAGAAGCACTTTTATCTTTCTGATGCAATGTAAACTGATCCTCTTTCTGTCTTTAATGTTACATAGCATTTCTAGATACTGAATGCTTCCAAAATATCTGATCCTGAATTTAATAAGCTATGCAGGTGCATATCTGAGATTGCAAACACTTTCCAGTTCTAGGCAGTGGCTGCTTGCAAAGGGTCCTATCATGTTCTCATCCTGTTTATATACATCAGTGAAAGCCACAGTTCTGAAGGAACGATGCACACAGGACTTTTCAGTTTACATAATCGCAGCTGTCACACTGCATTGCACCGGTTGTCACCTCATATACTCTAATGGTGCTAGAAATCTGGTCTTGCTATGGTTGTAGTTGTTTTCCCCATCTTCCTTCTTCTCTGCAGAGGTGTTACCTTTGACCCACAAAATGATATCACAATGTGGCATGCCAAGTGTCAGACTAACATACACTCTTCGTATTAACCCACACCCAAGGAATACACGTGCCTTTATTTTTTAAATGTGCAAAATTTAAGAGAAATTTAGCCTTGTAAAATACATTGATGAGTTCTAGACCTAGTAATGCTTCCATTTAGTTGACTAATGACTAAAATAAAATTTCCTGAGTGTCTCACTGAAAAGTTTTACCGCCATGTTTAGAGAAAGCTCTTGGGAAAACAGACACCTCTGAATTTTTTCAAATATTTTTCTTTTTAAACAAAAGCAAAATATAGCAATTTGATTAGAAATTATCTGACTGAAAGGAATCAAATTTTAAATTAAATGTTTTATTACATAATGAAGGAAGGGGTGTTTACTTGAAATCTGAAATCCACCCAAGTAGCACTGTAACTTTTTTGATTAGGTTTACCCGCTAGTCACACTATCTCTATTTCACTACCGGAATTGTGAAATGATTCAATTATTCAAAACTTTAGTTACTAGTTAGCTTCCAATATTTTTATTTATTTAAAAAATAGATAGTTGCTTGGCTCAATTTACTATTTTTTGTTCATTTCTTTCTAGCTCTTCATCTCTTCCCTATATGTCTATGTGGATATGATCTAAATATTTTTCTAAAAGAACAGTGGGCTGGTATTTTGTACAGATTCCCCTTAAGTTCACTATCAATTTATAGGGACTATAAGGATCATCTGTTCCAAATTTTTCACTTTACAAAGGAAGCAGACTTGGAGAGTTTACATGACTTTTATCACTCAGATCTAGTAACATAGTAGGTCCTCAATAAAGATGTGGTGACTGAAGAAAAACAATGTAGCTTACATAAATATAATACCATATTACTTACAATATTGTATTGCAAAGACTTGTGTATAATAATAAGCTTTCATAAACATTCATGGCCACAACATCACCACAAGGCAAAAATCATTACTAGAATCTATTAATTATAGGAATTATTTATTTACTTATTAATTAAAAAAATTTTTTTTAAATGTTTTATTGCTGAGAGAGACAAAGAGACAGCATGAGCAAAAAAGGGCCAGAGAGAGAGGGAGATACAGAATCTGAAACAGGCTCCAGGCTCTGAGCTAGCTTTCAGCACAGAGCCTGAAGTGGGGCTCGAACCCAGGAACCTGAGATCATGACCTGAGCCGAAGTCAGACACTTAACTGACTGAGACACCCAGGCACCCCTAATTATAGGAACTATTTAAAGGGCAATATAATTGAGATTCAAGATCATTAAATGGTTTTCCCAAAATCAGGCAGCTAAGCAGTGGAAGAGCTTAGATTTGAACTCACATTTTCTGATTCCTGAGCCTTGGTGAGTAACCACTAATACATACTGCCTGTAGCTCTCTCTCTTGCCTTTCTCCATTCTTAGATAAAGGAAGGAATTGGTGTTATTTATCTTTGTAAGCCTAAGTACTTGGATGATAAAGAGTCCTCAATAAATGACTGAAAACGAATAAACCTAACTGGTCCAACTTTCTTCTGCACCAACACTCCATTCAGAGGGTAGGAAGTGGCATTTGGGAAGGTAGAGGAAGACTGTTATCTCAGAGGTACAGAAATGCTTCAAACCATTTAAACTAGCAAAAATTATTCTGTGTTGTCAGTAACATATGTACGAACAATTCTGCTACCTGAGCCATTTGGTTTAATGAGGACAGAATTTGTTAGCACTTCCCTGATGCCCGTGGTACGTAAGTTCTCAGCAGTATGTGCACAATGCATCGTCTATGAGCTCACAGATGATTTAAACTTGACTTGGGGAATTCAGTCATGGTCATTGGTGAGGCTCTCCTCCACCTCCCCCACACGTGTGTGCCCTCAAATCGAGTTTGGGTCATGGTTCTGGGTCTTCAAACACAAGCCACCGTGTTTAGAGATTCCTCTAGTCATGGGGTCCACAGAGGTTTTCTAATGAGATGCTCATGTTTCAGGGTGAGGGAAGAGTCCCTTCCAAGTTTAAGGCTTTGATGCTTTTCCTCAGATTTTGGAAGTAAGACTATTCGGAGAGGCTTGTGTCCTGCGGTACAAGCCTCCTCACAGGGTCTCCTTTCACTGACAGCTCCCTCTCCCCCCAAATGCTTCCAGAGTAACTCTCTGGCATTTCTACATCTCCAGATATTCTAACATCATCTCTGAGAACTTTAAGTCTGTACCAAAGGCAGGAAAAACTCATGCCAGCTCTGCTTTCCACTTTGCAAAACGCCCCAGGCAAAGAAACACAATGAGCCTGGCTCTGGGCTTGGAGTAGAAGGAGGGAAAACTGTAGAAAGCAGAACATAAATTGGTGTTTCAAAAATATCCTGCCACAGATGCTTTTGGAATTAATGTATGAGTGGTTTTGACGCAGTCACCATGATGGAATTATAATTGCTAGTTTGTGGGGGACTTCCTTTTTGTCTTTCCAAGGGCACCCTGTCTCGGTATCTCCCATCAATAGCTGTTGAGGCGTTTCTCTGCAGGGCCTCCGGGAAAGGAGCTCCAACACATCACAAATTCTCTGTCCTGGAGGAGCTAAATTAGAGCTTCTAGAAAAAGAAGTTTTATTTTAAAATATGCATTAGAAGTTGGAATATTCTTGTTATAAAAATCTCAGAAAGTGTGGGGCGCCTGGGTGGCTTAGTCGGTTAAGGGTCCGACTTTCGCTTAGGTCATGATCTCGCGGTTCCTGGGTTCGAGCCCCGCGTCGGGCTCTGTGCTGACTGCCAGCTCAGAGCCTGGAGCCTGTTTCAGTCTGTGACTCCCTCTCTCTCTGACCCTCCCCTGCTCACGCTGTCTCTCTCTCCTAGAAATAAATAAAACATAAAAATAATTAAAAAAAATCTCAGAAAGTGTGTACTTTGACATGTAAGTGGAAATATAACAATATTATAATAAAACACTGAATTTGAATAGCAACACAATATCCTTTTGGAAGTACATTCCCACGAAGGCCCATTCTTTTACTTTGCAAGTCTCAGGTCAAATATTACTGCCCAAGGGAGGCCTTTCTGATCACTCTAGCTCCTACTTTATTTCCTTCACAATCGTTTCACTATCTGTAATTAGCTTTTCGTGCAAAGCAAAGTTCTAAGATGGTCCTCAAAGTTCCCGCATGCTGCTATGTGAGTTCTGTCGAATCTCCTCGCCTTGAGTGTGGGCAGGACCTGGAAATATGATGGAGTATCACTCCTGCGATCAGGTTACTAATCAGTTCACTTCGAGTTAGTCAAAAGTCAGATCATCTGGCTGAGCCTGACCTAATCCGGAAACCCTAAAAGGAACTGGGCTCTGTTAGGGTCATGAGTCATCTTGAAGCCCAAGATGGCCCCTGGAAGTGGCCAAGTGGAAAGGAGCTGTGAGCAGCCTTTGAGAGCTGTGAGTGGCCCCTGACCAGTCAGATGTCAATAGAAAAGAGGCTTCTGACCTACAGCTGCAAGGAATGGAGTTCTTTCAACACCAAGTGAACTTGGAAGAGAGCCCCGTGGCTCCAGGAAAGTGTGCAGCTCAGCCAGCAGCTTTAGTCCAGGCTTGTGGGACCCTGACCGGAGAACCACCTTGGGACCTTCCACACACTCCCTCAACTCTTCTTCCCCCATATCAGCTCATAAAGTCAAATCAATCCTCACACAGTTTTCACATGAACTACTTGTGATTAATATACTTGCTTTTAAGACCCAACTGACTGCAATATACACAAATTCCTGTGTAGAGCGTATTATTTTTACATTTCAGTGTTAATAGTATTTGTAGAAATCAAGAAGAAGCCTGTACTTACCCATCTGGTTATAAGAATGATAATAAAAATAAAAATATTATGTTAAAGGGATACAATTTTAATTAAAAAATTATATCAAGCACCAAAGGTAAATTTCAAATGTTATATTATTATGGATTTATTGGGACTTATTTAAGTAAGTGTCAAGTTTAAGTTTAAATTGTAGGAAGATGTCCTTTAGCAAAATGTATGCTATCAGCTTTTAGTTTATATTTTTGTCTTTTGTCATTTTACACATAATTGAAACCTGTCATTAAGGTAAAAACTAAGTGAACTGTATATGGCATCCTATTGATAAGTATTGTATACTTTATACACACACACATAATCTTTTCCTTCATGATGCTTCTGTAAATTTTTTAGCCTTATGGCTTTCCCTAAAGTGTTTTTCTTAAAAAACTTCTCTTGGGTTTTGAATTTTTCCATGGTTTACAGAATACTACCATATACTAAGGTAATAGCATATATGAAAAGAAAAAAGTTATTTTTGTGATACTATCCAAAATAAACAGGATTAAATATATCATAACGATTTGTAATTCTGTTCATTATTTTCTTAAATATTCCTATCTCTATGCTAAAAATATCATATATGAAAAGAGTCACTGATATTTTCAAGCCAAAATGAAATCTGATGTGCTGGGCTATTAGAATTTGTTTTCTAAAGTAAATAAGACAGCAATCATAATTAAGAATTGTATAGGAGTGCTTAAAGATGGTCACTTGGGGCCTGTGAGAATTATTGGTTCTTCTCATCTTGCTCTACAGAGTCTTCCATTCTTGAAGAATATCCTAGTAGAACAACAGATGCCAGGAACTGGAGGAAGGGAGGGGGCTGGGGAGAAACAGAAAAGAAGCTGGCCAGGCACAACTTAAAGCCCGAGGGCATGTGGCCATGTTACTTAATTTGAGCCGCATTATGCAAAACAAAACAAAAATTATCTGCAAGTTGGCAAAGCCTGCTGAAAGTGCAACATGAGGAAGAAACCAAGTTAGCACGCAGCAGATTTAAGACATGCTCGCTGCGGTGCTTTGAAGAAAGCAAGCCGCACGACCCCCATCCTCAAGCATAAATAAACTCCAAACAGACTCATTTGCCATGAAGGATGAAACGTGGAGCAGCCGTGGCGCCTGGGTCTCTGCCTCTCCACGGCTCCTTTCCCCAAGTCGTTCTGGTGGGTTTTGTGTTCCAAAGTTGTCCCTATGCAAACAACAGGTTGAATATTGTAGGTGTGGGTTATTAAAGTGTCCCTGGGACAATGGCAGTCTGTGTCCCATTCGTAACGCTTGGATTATTCTTTGGAAAGTGCACACAAAATGTGACATGATGTTGGCTTCCAACATTATTCAGTCTGCATAGCAGCAAATCCTGCCCTGTCTCCCTGGAAATAAAACTCCACAGACGTATCACTGCCATCTAAAAAGGAACCTCTCAGTTATGCTCAGAATTAGAGACACCCTGATAGAATTTCTGTTAGGAGTTTGAGTTTATATTTTGGAGAAGCATTTTTGATGGGAACAAATTACGTTCTATCGTCTTACTCAGTCTCCCCAAAGAAAATCTGCAATCAGGTGAATCATATACATACACACACATATATAAGCTATAGATGGGAAGAATCTAGCTTTCTAAAGAAAGCCTTTATCTTTCGGAGAGAATTCCACATTACTGTAGATAACTCACAACTGGTCCTGGACAAACAGGAAGGATGCTTGACATTATCCCTCTTCTCACCTCATTTTTTCCCCTTTTGACTTTTGCCAGGGGGTAAAAACTGCCTGAGAGAGGCACGCTGAGAAGACAGGACATCCTTGGAGCTTCTGAAGCTTTGAGACTCAGCCTCATCTCATGGTTTATCAGAAAATTCTCAATGTAGGTGTCTTGTGCACAAAAGGACTAAGTGGCATTGTGGAATTCAGGTAGGTGTTTTCTCAAATCATTTGGTTTTAAGTGCATCTTGATATTATATTATTTATATTAGATTATTTTAGAAGACAATTAGAACTAGGACTATAGAAATAGACAAAGCACGTTCAATTGTAGACAACCATCAAGGATGGTTGGAATTCCCATAGAACCAAGTTGGAAACCAACTGCCCACATAGGAAGAACTGGAAGTTGCCTAAGAAAATGGAATTGGTGGGGGAAATTCAGGGCTTTGTTGCAGAACAAGAGCTTTTAAAGTATGTTATAAGTCAATGTTCTTATCTCCATGATTAGAATCCAGTTATTTCCAATGTGGATTTTTTTCCTTGTCTTGTCTCTTCCCTTTTCCTTCCCTTTCCTTTTTGTTTCATAGGGAAGTAAGCCATCATCAACGCAGGTTAGGAGTGGCTTCCCTCAAATTCTATGGTATAGATACTTTCTCCTAGTGGTTTTGTATGGGTCCATTAAACCACCAAAGTGGTTAGTCTAGAACAGTCGCCCATTTTCCTCATTTATTGCCTTGAAGCAAGTAAATTTCATAAATTTTAAGCTATAGAGTAAATATGTGTTAAAAGACTGCTTTAATCTGTTTGGCATACTGGATATCAACCTGAGGCTTCGTTTGGAAAAGAACATTGTTTCCATTGGAAACATAGGTTAAAAGAGTCGTTACAGAGGACTGCAGCTAAATGGCATGTACCCTGCTACCCAGGTTACCTAGAAGAGGTGAGAAGATCTGCGAGATCTGAAGTTCCATGCTTTAAAGGGCCTGCGTGGAGCAGATGCTGTAGCAGGTGAGCAGAAAACGGGTGGTCCCTCCAGCTGGGGCATCCTGATGACCACGAACCCTTCTCTCCGCCCTGGCTCATTCATTTAGATAAAGTGGGTGATGCTGAGACTGTGCCTTGGTCACAAGGGCCTTTGTTACACAGACTTTAAAATTGCCTGTTGCCTTTTCCAGACGTGTCTTTCTTCTTGAGCCTTATTTTTCACCCGTGATATGTCCACTTGGACCTGGCCTTCTGACAGTTGCGATGATTTATGTTGTTCTGATGTTCACTTTATTCAGAATCAAAGTAGGGTAGGAAGGGAATGGCAGGGTCACCTGGTATGATTTTTGTTCAGGGTGGCCGAGGGTAAAAGAAGAATATTGATGGCAATGTGGATGGGGGAGAAAATGACCCAATTCATGATTTTGCATTAGCTAACTCAATTTTCAGTTTTCATCTTCGGGGTTTAATCAGATGAAACCCAGACTTCCAAGAAGAAGGTGGTTTAATGAGGTCCACAGAGGAGGAGAGAGAGTCAGGATAATTAGAGGCATCACCCGATTACCTCCTAACAACACTTTCAGGAGAAACAAGCCTTCCCACCAACTGGTGAGAGAGTTTGAGAAGAGGACAGTAAACCTGAATTTACTTTTGCTGAGAAAGCCTTTACAATTTTTTTCCCCCTCAAGATTTGGGCAGTGGGTTGGGGTTGGGAAGTGTCATAGGACTTTATATATAAATTATGAATATATGAAAATAGCATGGACAAACTATAATCATTTATTATTTTTATTTCCATGAACTAAGAAAAAACAGTGACACAAAATGCCACAACCTTTCAATGTTTTAGAAAGTATACTAAGTCATTTGTATGTGTAGGTTTTAGGTACGTCCTTGTAAAGACAGTAAACACGAAAATAACCGAAAGGATTTAAACGATGGGCTTACATACCCCTAAAGAGAAGTGTAAAGTACTTTTAAAGTAATATCTTTTTCAAAAGAGGTCTTGAATCTTTTCACAAAATGCTACAGCTTACAGAAACCTGAGAGGTCAGAGCTAAAATTTCAACGAATGGTACCACAGCGCCACCATCTGGCTTTGTAAATGACAGCAGGGGGTTACGATGTACTAGAGGAGAACAAAAGTTAACGTTTTCTCTTCCCTAGAGAGCGATTGGAGAAAAGAAAATAAGGGTCTCTCTGAGCCCTTGTACTTCTCTCAGCCCTGTAGCCTTGCATTTGTCACTGTGTCAACTAACATCAAATGTTTACGGTGTCAGAAACTGCCCCGATCTCTTTTCCTGTTGCTATTTTAATTTGAAGAATAAACACATTTTTAGTGGAGAAGACCTTAAAAAATGAAATCTCTTTAATGTTAACAGTCTTTGTTTTCATTTTTCTTGGACAGAAGAGAAAGCCTTTTTTTAAAACATTAAAATACTGTATTTTTAGTGTTAGTTTGTAGAGCTCCTGTAAACAGGCTTACCTCACTCACTATTTTCACCTTGGCTTTGGATATGATTGTTTTGTAATGCTGTTGAAGCTGCTTTGCATTTTTTATGTTATTCACTTATTCCTGCTTTGCGTTATTTTTTTCAAGTTAATTTATTTATTTTGAGAGAGAGAGAGAGAGAGAGAACAGGGGAGGGGTAGAGAGCAAAAGAGCGAGACAATCCGAAGCAGGCTCTATCTACACTGTCAGCGCAGAGTACAACGCAGGTTCTGTGCTGCCGCCCTTGATCTCAGGAGCCATAAGATCATGACCTGAGCCCAAATCAAGAGTCGGAGGCTTAACTGACTCAGCCACCCAGGCGCCCCACTTCTTTGCATTCTTCAAGCTCAGAGATATTTAAGACGAAGCATATTTTAATACATAATCAGAAGTACAATTTTGACCCTGAAGGTGTGGTCAAATAATTTTATTGCATAGTTTACAGTCTACTTTCTCTGGAATAAAATGTATGCTTCTAAACTTTGAATGCTTTAATATTTTCTTACTTTATACTGCAAAGTTCACAAGATTGTACACAATTGCTAAACAATAGAGTGGCAAATGCATATATTTTCACTTGTACATCTCTTTCAATAAAGACCTTACAAAATTGGCTTGAAAGAATAAATGTTAGCTTTTGCCATACTTTGCACTCTTGTAGCATCTATGTTTGATGAATTCCTGCATTATATTAAACAGAAGTGTGCAGAGTAATAACATTATAACACTATTTTGAGCCTACTATGAACAAAGAAGTGTTCTATGTGCTTTGCACAAAATCTTTTCAAGGAAACTAAGGCGTGTCCTGTTGTTATTTCTCTTTCATAGATGAGAATGAAACGGAGACATCAAGTAACTTGTCTAGAGTGGCACAGCTGACAAATGATGGATATGAAAGCTGTACTTTAGTCTCTATACTGATATCTACTTTCTCAGGAAGAGTATTCTAAAAATATTTTGAATGTCATGCTCTCTCACATTACTGTATCTTCTCTTTGTACAAAACCTAGTGTAGAAATATTACTTTTATATCATTTTATGAAAAGTATTTCAACCATGTAAATGGTGAAACATGTTTTGAAGGCTAACCTAAAAAGCAACCATTATGTATATAGCCTTCCTGCCCCAAGAAATCATACACCGTGTGTTCAAAATAAGTGACTTATAAATGAACTTCTAGAAATAAACTTTTTGTAAATTGAGGACTCTTTTTATTTTACCATCTTTTCTATTTTAGATTCTAAATAATCACTTCAGAGAATTATATTGAATTATTCATGTTCATTCTATTGTAGTGTGTTCTAAAAAGTAATTAAGGGAAACTGCTGTTTATATTTTGGCTAGATACAGAGAAACCCCACAGTTTTTTAATATTTGTTCAAATGTTCAGAATTTTCTAAAACTCCTTAGAGGTTCAGATACTTCTGAAACTTATACTCTATCAACTTTAGAGAGTCTGTGGATATTTAAGTCATATAACAGTTAGCCTCCCAAGCTGCTCTTTTTAAAATTAAAAAAATTGTCTATTTATTTTTGAGAGAGAGAGAGAGAGAGAACAAGCAGGGAGAGGGGCAGAGAGAGAAGGAGACACAGAATATGATGCAAGCTCCAGGCTGTCAGCACAGAACCCAACACAGGGCTCGAACCCACAAACTGGAGATCATGACCTGAGCTGAAGTTGGATGCTTAACCAACTGAGCCACCCAGGCCCTTTTCAAAACTACTCTTAAACTGATCTTATTGGAATTTCTTTTTTTTTTTTTTAGCATTTAAATTTATTATTGAGAGACAGAGAGACAGAGCATGAGCATGGGAGAGGCAAAGAGAAAGGGAGACACAGAATCTGAAGGACGCTCTAGGCCCTGAGCTGTCAGCACAGAGTCCAATGTGGGGCTTGTACTCACAAACCACAAGATCATGACCTGAGCCGAAGTCGGAGGCTTAACCCACTGAGCCACCCAGGCGCCCCTCTTTTTTCAAATATAGTACAACATGTCCCATATTCAAATGGAGATAGAAAAATATGGGACCATGTAGCATATTTTACTATGATTTCAGTCAGTATTTTAGGCAGAGGAAATTTGACACCAAAAATATCATAAAATGTACTTTTTTGGTGCTGAATTGGAAAATTGATTTTGACCAAGATCCTGTTGAGGTCACTGGCTAAGTTCCTTTCAGTATAATGGATATGGGGTGGCATTAGCTGAATATCAGCCTAACTTGTCTATGAAGTGAAGCTGTAACAGGATCATTAACAATTTCTTTATTTAAAGAATTTAAAGAATTAGTTGGTGTGGAGCTTGGACATTATCTTCAATATTTCTGGCATTTTTACATATAGCTATGGCATTAATATTTTTCCTTATTTCCCATCAAATTTCAGAATAGCTAATTTAGATAAAATTCAAAAGTTTAAGAATAGCAATTAAAAATCATTTCTATGGTTAATTACTGAAAATTTGAATTAACAAACATTAGGTCATTTATCTCGTATTTGTATTTGTTGATTTGGACTTTTGCAAGCATACTAATTATCCATGGTTAAGCTATTGCTTCGGGGTTGTATAAATATTAAGAATAGAAAGATTGTGAGGAGAAAAAAAGTAATTTCTCTGCTCCCTGAGGATGCAGTTACAGAATAATAAAAAAAAGATGATGTGTTCTTCCATCCTGTGGCCAAGGAACAGTTCAATTCAGACTTGAGGGGTAAGCCTATTCTACCTAGAGCTACCACATGAGGGCGTAGGCAGTGATCACTTTTCAACAGAACCATGAGAAAACAAGTTTTAGATTTCCTTTGTGTATATGCTGCGTTTTATATAAATACAGCGATATTGATATAAATAATGAAGTAAATATTTTCCTAAAAGAGTATTTTCTGATAGAATTAAATTGTGTTATTTTTATTATATCTAATTGGAAGCCACTAGATTAAGTATCCCTGAATGTATCCTTAGATCATACAACTTTGCTACTCAAAACTTCTATTGCCCATTGAATAACTTTCTATCTTCTTATCCTGAGGCTTTTCTCTTTTTATCCTGAGACTTCAGTTCTGAATGTCCTGGCTAAACCCAGCTCCTGCATTTTCAGTGTGTTGCTGAATATATCCACTTGGATATTTTACCTTCATTTCAAGTATGATATTTCGAAAACTAAATATCATCTTCCATTCCACCTAAAAAATAATTTCCCTGAGTGTACTGTTTCCCTCCCCAGGTACCCAACCTAGAATCTCTGTTGTGATGTTTGAGGGTTCCTTTTCTTTCTATAGCTAAGCCAGCATTAGTAGATACGTGCGTGTATTTCCCATTTTAAATTGACCTCACCATAACAATGACCTTATTAATCTCATGACACTCAGTTATTCCACAAGTAAAAATTCAATAACCGTCCACATGCCAGATACTGTTTTAGGCACTGAGGAAAGAGAAATAAACAAAAACCTTGGCCTAATTTGCTTACATTATGATAGAAAGAGACAATAACAAGAATGTAAATTACATAGTATAAGGTGACATGTGCGATGAAGAGAATTGGGCCCCCTGAGGGGAGATGGGAGGTGTTGGGGGAAGGAGTTATAACTTTAAATAGGATGGTTTGGGTAGGCCTCAATGACCCTGGATTTGGACCCCATCATTCCTTTTAATGCTGTACTTTAGACAGAAACTTGTTTATCATTCTTGATCCATGTAATCCCAAACTCTTGTCTGTCATTGTTCTCAAGATATCAGTGTGCTTTCCTTCTCATTTCAACTGCTTTTTGGCTTGTTTGGCCTGTTATTTCTTTGTGTTTAGATTGTCACAAAGCTTCCTGACTTGACTCTGTGCCTCTATGGCAGTGAGGTCAGATGCTTATCAGACTGTTTTGATGTGGTCACGTGATAAGCCAACAGACTGAGGATGGAGGTGACAAGTGCTACGTCTCCATCTAGTACATTAAAACTCCCACAATCCTCTATGTTCTCCCCCTTCTTCATCTGCCACCCACATACTGAAGACCATGGGAAGACTCCAAGGTCCTGGGGCCTGACTCTCTAGATAGAAGGAACCTGGGTCCTGAATCATGGCTTGGAGGATGATCTTCTGCTTGCCTTTGAACTTTATGTGAGTGAAAAATGATCTATTATATTAAGCCACTGAAATTTGGGAGGGGGGCATATTTTTATGGCAAGTAGCATTTTATACCCTAATTACTATAGCCTACTTCTATCTTCATATTTTACTGGGACGCCCCATGAAAATTAACTTTTTTTTTTCAGTAGTACTTTGAATGGCCACTCTGCTGCTTATTCATACTTATGTCACATCTGCAACTGTAGTTAAATCCAACTCTCTCTGTCTTCCTGTAACTAAACAGAAGCTGCTGACAATAGTTGAAAAAAATTACTCTTGTACAGATCAGGCCACGGCCTCCAGCCTCAGCTGAGCCCTGGAAGCTGTGCCGCGGTGAACTCTGTCGCTCTCGTCAGCTCTCCCATTCTTTATTCTTTCAAAATCTCTGATGCTAGACCTTCACCAGTGCTTTACTTTCTCCATTTTATGGAAAACAGCATCCGACAGAGCTCTTACTGAACATCCTGCTATTGAACCCAGAAATTTACTTGTATACACATGTATGCTTTTGCCCTTCCACCCAGTTACAATAACATATGTTTCCTTTCTCCTTTTGAAGACTAATCCTGTTCTGGATCTCATTTCTTTTCATCTTTTGAATACCCTTCTTGCTACTGTAGTCTCAACATCGATCTCACTACCAGCACCTTCCTGTTGTGTTTAAATGCGCTCAAGTCTCTCCTATCTTGGAAACAAACACCCTTCCTGGATCCCATTCTGTCTTCCAGGTACAGATCCTTTTGTTCTCCTCCCTTTCATCACCACAGTCCTTGGAAGAATGGTGTATAAGCCTTTCCACTTATTCTTTCCCAAACTACGGTCTGACTTCTGTCTCCACCAATTGTCCTTCACACCGTTCTTGCCAAGATGGGGAAGACTTTCATGTTGCTAAATCTAATGGGCACTTGACAATGCTGACCACTCTTTCTTGAACTACTCTTCTCTTGACTTCTGACACTACTCGCACCTAAAGTTTTCTTCCTCACTCTCTTTCAGCCAGTATACTCTTCTGTCCTTTGATCAAGTGTTGATCTTTCACAGGGTTCTGTACCCAGATCTCATTTCTGCCAAATAGAACCCTTATTCCTTGGATGATTTTTATCATTGCTCATGATTTCACTTATGCTAAAAACTTCCAGAAAGACCTCAAGCCCAGACCCAGGCCCCATTCCTGCCAAAATTCTCCCTAAAATCTTCCCACCACCTTCTTTCCTTGCTGCTACTACCAGTGACTAGGACTTGATTGCCACCCAAGGTTACAAACTGGTCTACCCTTCTCAGATCTTGTCCTATTCCAAAAATTTCTCCTGGGGCAGCTAGAATGATACTTTAAAATAAAAATATGAACAGGTCACTACTTCACCCTAAACTCACCAATGGCTACCTAGTGATGCCTGGAACTTTATTCTTTAAAAAGACAAATTCCTTAATGTGGTTTATGGAGCATTGTCAGGACTGCTTTCTACCTGTTCAATTTATTCTCTATTCCCTGTAAGTTCCGATTTGGTGGGACTTCTTTCAGTTCCTGGAGCAATACTGGCCCTCTGGCTTCAGACCTTCACAGGTACTGCTTACCCCTAATTCTTTTGCCTGGCTGACTCTCAATTATACCTCAAGTCGAGCTTGGAATCCCAGCTAGGGAGCTCTTCTTATCCCTGCTCTGGATTGCAAATCACTTTGTATTTCCATTACTACAGCACTTATCACAGTTTATTGTCATTGCCTGTTAAATTGTCTGTCTTCCCCAGTAGGCTGTAAACACTATCATATTACTAATATTCACAGCTGTTCAAAAATGGAATAGACTATAAAAGGGATGACACTCAAACATTAGGTAGGTGGTTGGATTTGATTTTTATAGTTTTGTCATCTTATATTCTTACTGCTCTTCATGGGCCATATGTTGCAACCAAGTTATTTGATTTTTCTCAAATGTGCTTTTGCTTTTCTCCTCTGTGATTTTGGATCATATCTTTCCCTTTGCCTAAAAATGTTTTCTCCTCTACTCTGCATTGTTGGAAACTATACTCCTTATTCAACCCAGTTCCCAACCGTCTTCTCCAAGGAGACATTTTATCACCCTGGTGAGGAAAAGTCTTGCCTTTCTCTGAATTCTCAGACACTGTCGACTTTTACTTAAAAGTACTTATATATCATTTCAATAAAAGGATACTTGGAAGAGTATTGTCTCTCCCTTCAATTCCTCTAATATGTTGGATCACTTTTAGGAAACACGTCATGCTTTGCCTTATATTGTAGTTACCATATACACAACATCTCTTCCTTCATAGCTGAGATCTTGCATGTTTATATGTTCTGCAATGCTTAGCATCTTGGCATATACTCAAAATGTAGTTGTTAAATGCATCAACCAACTGCTTCTTCTACCTTATCTTCTCTCTGTCTCTTCCAAGCCAAATAGCTTTATTCTTGGTCCAAACATGTCAATCATATTTTCCCATTTTCTCTTTGCACATAGCTTTTACAGTCTACATTCGTATTTCTAATTGTCAAAATCCTACCCCCTTGTCCCAAATATTACTTTCTGTGAAGGCTGCCTTCGTACTTCCTGCCAGAAGAGATTCTTGGCTAAGGTGCTTGGCCATTGGTTAGTGGGCCATAGAAATGCCATGGGGAAAGAGAAATCGTGGAGTGACCTGACTTGAGAAGTAGTTTAGTACGATGACCTAGTAAGATGATTAGGAGGGATGTGAGCTGGAAAAGAGTGAAGCTTGTAATGTTTTCCCACAGAGGCTAACATGTGGTTAAACTTGTCCAGCAGCAGTAAGGCTGGAAAAAAGGGCGTCAGGTAGTAAAGCATTATGTCAGGTGACCCAACAGGGCTTTGTTTTTCTAATGCTTCCATTACGGAGATGCAAAGAAAGAGGGGAAGAAGACAGAGAGTCACTGACGTCATGAGCAGAGGTAAAGAGCACAGGAGGATCCGGAGGTTTGCCGGCAGGCTTGCTGGTCTCTGTGCAGGGTCTGCTGCAGAAGGGAATCAGGCAGGGTCTGAGAATCAGTTTATGTTTTCTAAGCTACTATGATGCATGCACCATTTATATTCATCTTTTATGAATATTTTATTTACTACTTGTAGTTTCTGTGTCAAAAATATACTCAGCTAGTGAGTACCAGTTGGTTTTTATGGCTCCCAATAGTGTTCAAAGCCTCTTGCAGCCGTGAAGGGCTATAAAAGCGCCTTTCACTCCCGTCTCTCTTTGATGCCAGGAGCAGCCTGTTGTGGTAGAAAGAACATGAATTTCTGAGTTAAACAGATGTAGGTTTGAATTCTGTTTTGGTCACTTACTATTTTTTTAAGTTTATTTATTTATTTTTGGGAGAGAGAGAGAGAGAGGGAGAGAGAGAGAAAGTGAGAGAGTGAGTGCATGGGCAGTGGAGGGGCCGAGAGAGAGAGGGAGACACAGAATCTGAAGCAGGCTCTAGACTGAGCTGTCAGCACAGACCCTGACGCGGTGCTGAAACTCACTAACCAAGAGATCATGACCCCAGCAGAAGTTGGACACTTAACCCACCTACTGAGCTACCCAGGCACCCTGGTCACTATTTGTATGACCTTGGCCAAATGACTTAACTTTTTGGAGACTTAGGCTCTATTTTGTTTTTAAACTGTTCAGTTAGTATCAGTAATAGCAAATTTACAGAGATCTTATGAGAATCAAGTGAAACATGTAGACAGTACTTAGCACTGTACCTGGCATATGACCAAATATGCCCTTCCTCTGCATGGTTGCTATATTTAGGAGAACATAAATAACGGCTTGCAAAGGGCAAGAATTGAGGCAGAAACTGGCAACTTACACTTTCAGATGAGAATGGATTAAAGTCCTTACACTTGAAATAATTGTAGCTGAAGATATATGCCATATAGTATATTAAAATGTAATCCAGAAACAAGTGACTTGGCAAACTACCTTGAAATTCTTACATTGTGTAGATATTCAATACACTATATGCATACAATTTGGGTACTGTCTCTTTTATAGGAAAAGAAACATTAGTTTTGTGTATGTCAATGTGAGACTCATGGTTTATATTTTAAAAGTGAGATTCTGGGGCAAGAGCAAATTGCAAGGGATTATATTAAACAATTTGAAAAGCAAGTTTTATCAAAGCTATTCTAAATTCGTAAAGGTACATGCTACCCATTTCTTGTTTGGTATTTGCTATAAGACACTTTTTCCTTGAAACTGAGAAATCATCTTTGACCTTTTAGAAGTGAACCACTATCATGACCTTGGTGTTGAGAGATGGTGAAAGCTGATAGACAGCGTCCATAACAAAATCCAAGTAGTCTTTGTGATGGCCTTCTGGGTGAGCACTTACCTCTTAAACTCTCAGAGGATAAGAGTAATGATGATACGTATTTCAAACCTACCTTTTTCTTTTCCTATAATGCTCTTAACTGTGTTAGTGAATGCTTTCTGAACTCTCAGGATGATATAGCCTCAGAACTAAAAGCACACAGCAATTACCGGAACCAAACACATTAGTTCCACAGGTATTTGATTTGACTTACGGTTCCAAGTACATTGGCTTTCACATAGCACGTGTTTGTAACGATTGGGCTAATTTCAGTTTGTTCCTTTTATAAGACAAGTCTGTATTTAAAACATTTTTTGGATTTCAATTCAATATGTCTGCTCCATGGTCATTTTAGCAAGCATAATGCAAGGGGACTCTGCTGTAGTTTATTCCTCCTTTTAAGGACGTTGGAGATATTGGGTGTATTTGAATCCCCAGTTGTGCGAGTCCCTATCATCGTATCACAGGAGAGTTTGGTCATTTCTGAGTATTCACTGTGTGGGAAACATGATAAACCTCATGTGAGAAAAAGGGATGAGGCTCGTTCCGTAGCGTTTCAAAGAACTAGTAGGGGACAACTTTCAGCACAATACAAAACCAACTGTAAGGAAGAATAATCGAACAGTCCATTAAAATTGTTGAACGCTGTAATGAGTTGCCTCAGAAAACGCCCGAATTGAGGTGGTGGTCATCTGTAAGAATGTGTTATTTGGAGGATGAGGGAAATCGTTACTGGAAGTGAGATATACGAAGACCACAGTGGAGCTGCTCTAACTGAAGCCCAGTGAGCCTCACCTCCGCCGAACAGCACCTGCCCTAAGTTCTGAGGAAAACCTTTTGGAATCTGGGGAACACAGTTGGAAGGTCATGGACTCTAGATAACCCCTTCCCCATCTATTAAGAAGCCCTCACTTAGACTCCTGATGAAAGGAAATAAACAATTCTCAATTCTATAATCTCTTCTCCTTACCCCCCAATTTAAGAAAAAAAAAGAATAAAACAGAATATTCTTATGACTTTAGAACTTTTTGGTTAAATCATATCTATCTTTCTAGCATCTGAATTTGAAAAATCAGTCAATTTGACTTACTTTTCTGTTTTACAGTCTATATTCAGTTAATCTTCAGGTTCTCTTGATTCTCCCTTCAAATACATCTACCATTGGTATCATTTTTTCCTTTTTGGGCTACCACAGAAGTTCAGCTCATGCCTCAATTATTGCACAACCCTTTTAGTTATCTTCTTTTCCATTCCATTCTATGAGTTACTACCAGCTTGAGCTTTTTAAACCACCCCTTTAAGATCAGATTTCTCCTTTGGTAAAAATTTTCAGTGGTTGCCCCTTGCCCATGATGGAGATCTCCATACGTTCTATGGTTGTTAGCCTCTCTGAACACCAGTCCAACTTCAGTCTCTCTCTGATGGTTCAAGGGCTGAAATCCAAATGGAGGTATGGCCAGCAACGGGCACCCCATGCCGCTCTCCCATAACATTAAAAATGGTGGTAAATACTTTCAGGCCCTTGGGAAAGTGGGAAAAGAGCAGCACTTCTGATCCCAAGTTTGATTTACATCTGGCTTTGTAATCAATCTGCTGGATCTTGTAACAGGCATTCTGCTTTGCTCAAATGACTCCAGTGATTTCTGGTCTCTTACAGCGTCCTGTAAAGCCTTATCAGTTGGATGCCTGTGTTACTCTTCTGAGCTTTCTCTCTCTCACCCCTAATTCTGATCCAGCCACATTGATATTCCTTCTATTCTTCAAACATGGCCAGCACACTCCTGCCTCAAAGCCCTAGAACTAGCAGTTTTCAAAGGCAGGGATGTTTTCTCTCCGGACAGCAACACGGCTAACTCCCTCCCTCTCTTTAAGGCTTCATTCAAATGCCAACTAATCAGTGAGGCATTTCATGGACATCTTATTTAAAATAGCAAATGCCCACTCTTACTTTAGCCTTCCCACTCCTTCTTTTTGTTTTCCTCTACAGCACTTATTTAATAGATTATATGCCTCACTTATTCATCCCGTTATTGTCTGTCCTTCAAGTGATTGCAGACTCCACGAGGGCAGGGAGCCTTGTCTGCTGGTGTATCTCCAGCACCTAGAATGGTGTGTTGCAATAGCAGGACCTGGGTGAATATATGTTGAATACATGAATGAAGAAATGAACGGATGAACAGAATATAGTGCAGTCTTTTGAGTCTAGCCTACAGGCTTTGCACAGGCTCACTTGAGCTTTATTACCTGCTACTTCCTGGCACGAAGCCCATATTCCAGACATCATGTGCTACTGCTCCTCTCAACGCTCATACCCATCCTTGTGCTTTTGGTTGCACTGTACACTCCACTTGGAAGCCCTTTTGCATTCCCCTGATTTCCACATTCTCTGTGATTAGGCTAAATTTCCACTTATCCTGGCAAACCATCCTGTGCCACACAGTCTTCTTCTTCTTCTCTTCTCATATAATAGTTTCTCTACTGACTAACTTGAGAATTAAATACATTCTGCTGTGATATAATCTATATTCTTGTCTTCTGACAGTATTTCAACTATGAATTTGTATTTAACCCTTCAAGTGTTTCTATTCTTTTTTTCTCCACCTTTGGAAGCTTTCCAAAAAAAGGCCAGGCATAAATGAGTAGAACTGTTCATGGACAGAATTCCAGACCAGGGGCTCATCATGTCTCAGAGAGGATCAATACCTCTGCACCTGGAGACAGTGCTGGTTTGGAAGCGGGCCTTGGCATGCCAGTTAAGAAATCTCTGTTTTAGGGTGCCTTGTTCATAGTAGGTGCTCACAAAGTGTTAGTCAATAGACTGATTGATCTTGTGTGATTGTTCTGTTCTTAATAATCTCTGCAGCCTTACTGAACTTTATGTATATGTACTAATATTAGTTTTTTAAAAAAGAGACATAGAAATTATTATTGAGTAAAAATTAAAAACTTCACTTAATGATGACGAACAAGAAAGAATTAAGTAAAATATATTAATTGTTGGTGATTGAGCTATATTATAGGACTTACCATGTTAATTGGACACACCAAAAACTTTGGAGGTTACACACATGAGGAGTGATTTTATACACTTGTTGCTCAGTTTATGGGCAGTTTGACCATGACATTGCCATGGGGAAATCTGAGTGAGTGAACAGTAAGTTTTAAATGGTTAGTCACGCAGAAGTGAGGTTGGGAGTCCCCATTACATGTATATCTCGCTACCCTGCTTAGCTATTTTTTATTTTTATTTTTAATATGTTCATTTGGTAAGAAGTATTATACTCATTAAAAAAGATTATATGTGGGGCACCTGGGTGGCTCAGTCAGGTAAGTGTCCGACTTTGGCTCAGGTCATGATCTCGCAATTCATGAGTTCGAGCCCCTCATCAGTCTCTGTGCTGACAGGTGGGAGCCTGGAGCCTGCTTCAGATTCTGTGTGTCTCTCTATGCCCCTCCCCTGTTCACATTCTGTTTCTCTCTCTCTCAAAAATAAATAAACATTAAAAGAAATTTTAAAAAAAGATTATATATGAATGAGAGCTCTGTATTTGATATCTAATGTCAATTATGTCAATTAAATATATGACACAACTATAATCCATCTAGGAACTGATGTTCAAAGCTCTCCTTAACATTGCTTATGGAAGTATTTGAAAATATTAGGTATTCAATAACTCTTTTTAGAATGATATAGTCAAGTTAGATGAGCTGGATATGTGATACCTCTATTTTCAAATTAATTTTAGTGTGTTTTTATTTTTAAAACTAAATCTTTTGGTCAACTTTTGTAAACAGATACTAATAGAGGGCTAGCATTAATTTGAAAGTCAACTTTAATATAATTTTGGAGAGGAATTAAATATTAACTGTAAGTGTGAAGTAGATATAGGTACCCTTTGCTCCAGGAGTAGCTCATCTTGAAAAATTTTATATAACTTCAATTTTTGCAAATTGTCTCTTATTTATAATACATGAGAAGAACTAATTCTCAAAGTCTCCCATTATGAATCTTCTGTGTAGTGAATAAGCAAGCTGTAGTTTGTCTTTTGTTTTTCAATAATGATGTCTGATTTTTAAAAATTAAAACTAGCCACAGATGTAGGCCAACAAATTCCTAAAATTTTTTAGTAGCACCAATTTAAAAAATGAGATATAACAATTTGGAAACTTAAAGTGTGCTTTCTACTCATATTTCAAATCTTTTGGCAGGCTAAATATTTATTAAAAGCACTGTTTTCCATCCCTCTCTAGTTCTGATGTTGTATAATTTTTTGATTTTGTGACATATGTTTCTCCTTCTAAAGCAGCTGTTAAGAAAGCTTAATTAGTTTTTAATTAATGAGAATTAATGTCATCCTGGAAATTGTGTGAATTTTCTATCTCATCGTAGATAGTTTGAGCTTTTTGAAATATACTGCCAGATCTGAGTGGGAGCCTGTAAGGTTTCTCCAGAGGAAAACCAGGCCCTCTTTCCTCATAGAGGCCAGACGGCCGTGCCTATAGCATAAGGGAAGTAATGATGTTTCCAAAGAGCACAACCAGTTTTTTCCTCTACTCTCAAGAAATTCTAGGAAATGTGCAAAATTAGTCAAAAGGTGACACTTGGTCCTAAATTGGGTGTAATAACAAGTCAAGGAAGAGCTTTTAGATCATTAAAAGCATTGCTGAAATTTGAACAAATTTTGCTTTGTTACTAATATTACATGGAAAAAAAAAGAGAACTATTGAAACAAGAGAAATTTGGAAAATTCATGTGAGAAAACAAGAGACTGCTCCTTTAGTCTGTTTCTGTCCCCACTGTCGAGTGAATCATTATGTGGTGTAATTGTTCTGTGCCTCTGTGGATCTTTACAAATGGAGCAAAACCACAGAGTTTCTACTTTTCTGGAAGTGTGTGTAGGTGGAGGCTGTTGTCATGGTTGGGCATCCTGGAAAACATGACGTTATTCCTCAGCTCATAGGTCACACTGTATCCTGTTACTTAGATGTCAGGGAGGGTGGCTAGGAGTCTTAGTTGCAATATAAATAGAAGTTTATAGAAGTTGAAAAGTAACCTGAATAGGATTCACTGAGTAATCCCTTTGAAGCAAATGCAAACACTTATGAGCACTATCAGAAGTGATTATTCCTGCAGGGATAGAAAACGAGTTATTGTGGTCTGTATCATTCTGACTTGGAGACCAGAGGGTAGGAGTCAGTCTCTGAAGGGCCTGGAGGCATTGATAAGGAGGAGGGGTTATTTAATAGTTTGCCTGTAGCTTATGGTAATTTTCACGTTTCTGAAAAGTTGGCTTCGTAGTCTGGCCTCTTGGGAAATCTCCACATCTACTTTGTGGAGATGATCTGAATCTAAGAAGATAGATTCTATTAGTCCATGAGAACTTGCCTCAGTCAACTGGAATGGCCAAGGTCAAAGAGGACTGCACTGGCGGGGAGTGACGCATTCTGCCACCTCAGAAAGTCTGCATTCTGCATGTTGACGCGGGACAAGGAAACGGCTGGGCGGTAGAACACATCCAGACACATTTTAAAACATGTATATTCATGTGCACCATGTGTAATGCTTAGCACAGTGGCTTTCATATAACAGCTTTTCAGCAAATACTGATAATATTGAATTAAATCTTTTAACTATAAGAAACCTTATTTCCAATTTTTCAATGGCAGGTAACTTGTTTCCACCCAAGGGACCTCATACTGTCCTTCATGAGAGGGCATTTACTAAAATTTGTTGAAATGATAACTATAGCCATACTTGCTAGCCATTTATTAATATCCTGTCACAAGAACTGGAAACAGGATTTGTTTTTAGAAATAAAGACACTCTAGAAGGAAGTCAATTTTTTGTGAGGACATTGTATTTTATTCACCAGTTATCATGAGATGTGTGCAATAGGATAAAACCTACGTTTGCCAGTACGAAAGTTCTTCGCTCTGCCTTATTTACTATACTCATAATACAGAATGTGGTTTTCCACTCCAAATTTCTGAGTATAAAATATTAACATCTGTTATCCAATTGCGTGGCTTGGAAGGTATTATGTAGGGTAAATGGATCGTCTCATCTTTTTTTTTTTCCTTTTTAATTGATGAAGCAAAGTACCATTCAGCAAAGTCTATTTTTAAAAGTATTTATTCAGTTGATAACCAATCCCAAATTAAAAGAGATGAAAAATAACATAGTTAAGAAAACAGCGAATTGCCTGTTGCTAGATATGTATGCGGGAAGAAAGGAGGTCTTAACAATTTTCTAATGTATCAGTGACCCCAAACCTGTGCATAAGTTCTGAGGTGGTTGAAAGTGACAACCAGTTCTCTTAATGATTCACCAAAGGGGGAAAAAAAAATCCAACATCTGAAAAGGATAAAATTACGTGGATATAAGGTATCTGTCTTATTCTGAAATAGCAAGGTTGGCGAAAGTGGTGAGAACCAAGCAAACAATGGGGTAAATGAAGTAGCACCAGGCAGAAGCTGAGTCTGGCCTGAATTCATCCTCAAGCTATGACCTTGGGGAACTAGCCTGAGGTGTTCACTTTCCCCTCTGATTCAGGTGCTCTCTGTGGTCCCAGGCAGGAGGGACATTTCCTAGAGATTTGTAACCTAGGCTTGGGCAGAAGACTGGGTGGAGGCATTGTCTCTGAGCAGTGCCTGTATTTACAACCCAGGACGACCTGTAGATATCACTGAAGTAAGGCAGAGTTAAATAATAATAATTTTAAAAACCCAGTATTAAGCCTTAGATTTGTCAAACATTTGGGCGGGTCACAGCTTCTCAGCATCTTATATTGCAAGACCAGAGAGTCTAGATCTGTGTCGTTCCTCATAATTCCAACATTAAAAAAAATCACTTTTAATAGAATTTTAGAGCAGCAAAGATTTTAATCTAATTAAATATGCCTTCAGATAGATATTCACTGAGTGAGCTAAATGCTAGACAAAAATATTGTTGTTCAAATGAGGAAAACAACACTGTATTAGAAATGATCTTGGAGTCAATTAATTTCCAAATTAATAGATTCAGCATGATGAATATTTCCCTAACAGCAAAGCAATTATTAATACATAAATTCTAAGTTTAATAATTACTCTTTCTTTCTTTCTTTCTTTCTTTCTTTCTTTCTTTCTTTCTTTCTTTCTTTCTTTCTTTCTTTCTTCCATGTGACAAGCCATCGTCCTGCTATTATTGTAATGGTTACATTGTTTACATGAACTAGGATAAATATCTCCCAAAAAAGTGCTCACAGAGACACCGCAAATAGAAATATATATGAAGAAAAACAAATATATTGTTGATTCAAATTGTCTTATATAGCAGGAAGGCAGTCTTTCATTGGTTTAGGACATCATATAGTGCTGTTCTAGAGAACCATTCCTTTCAGCATAGCTCTGGTAGTAAAACTTAAGATGTTTTATGCTTGAATTAACCCAAGGTAAACTTTTAGAAGAACTCAGGTCGATTTGTGAGAGAGTAGCCATTTTCTGATTTTATAGTTAAGACTTCAATGGTATGAGAGCAAGTTTAGAAAACATTTTTATTAGACAAATTATTTAGACAAATTATACACAGAAAGCTCTGCCACTCATAACTGAGGCCTCCAAAAAGTGTTTCGTGTATTTGTATAATAGGCAATACATCAAAATAGGCCTATTTTAAATATTGTACATGGTTAACAGTTTGTCGATAGCTAAAATCACTGCAACATCTGGTATGTCCCTATATAGCTTGTTGTAAAGTATTTTTTTTTTTGTTTTAAAATCAGAGTTGGGAATGAGATCGTGAATGTTACAAGGGAAAACAAGTTGTGCATGCACTTAGGTACTTGTTACCCTGGAAACAAAATGGTTTTTGCATGATAAGAACTTTTTCTGCCTTACACAGTAGACAATATTTGAAGATTTAGTACAAAAACAGTGACAGTACAAGATGCTCCCCAGAACAGAATTAGCATCAAAATATAATATACCTTAAGAATATACCTTTTAATTTCTCCTAAAGCAAATCACATAGGTTGATTCCTCTATCAATCCTAGCTACGGAATGAATTAGATTAAAATAAGTGTATGGCTGCGTAAAAACACAGGATAAGTGCTTGCTTCCTACTTACCACATTTTAATTTAAGGATTACAAACAAAGTTCATTCTATAGTTCTAACAGGTGAGAATGCTACTTTAAAAGAGTTGTGCACAAAGAGGCACTGTTTTTGCTGTCATCTTCTATACACTTGGCACTAATGTAAAAAATACATAACTCCTCCAAATAGAACTGAATAAAAAGCGGGTTAAAGTCGAGAGCCCGGTATGGTCATTATATTTTCTTCTTTAGGATAATGTAGGACAGTAATTAAGGCCACATCAATATTTCTTAAGGGCTCCCACCTCTCCCCAGCTACAGTTGTATTGATTGGCTTTCTGCTTTGGAAGAGGATTTATTAACCTTCGATGATCTACGTTTAAACTCTTATAGAGCTCTATGTGCTGCTGTGGACATGGTCCAGCTAATAGCATTTTCCATTGAGATAACTGATTAAAAGTAAAATGATCAAGGTTAGCTTTATATAATGCTGAATAACAAATGCAAAACCTATTCGAATGAGTTACATCTAGGAACAAATATTAAACCGCCCTGGATGTTTTAATAACAAAAGTATAAAATATTCTCTGTTGGCAAACAATGCGAGTCAGAATAACATTAAAGCAACCTGCCTTTTCTAACTGAAAAGACCCCCTGCACTATACATAGTTCCTGTATACAATACTGTTTTTTTTTTTAAACTAAAGCTTTATTAAATGAATTGCAATAGCAATGGCCGCCCTTTAATATATATACACATTATATAGGTGCATATATATGTATATATATGAGATACTAATTTATTTAACACAATAGAGGCTTCTGCCATATGATAGAGTGTACTGTACATAAGAAAAAACTTGTAATACTGTACAATCACATAAAGGTCATATGCACTGTTACAGTGCAAGCGTAGTTTTAACTGTAGTCTTGACTGGCATATTAATGGCTTTTTTTTTTTTGTAATCCTACAAAATTGCATTCTCATATTATGTGGCCTGAATGGTCTTTAAGTTATCTTATAAACACTGCAGGGGTTGCCTTTGGTCCACAGTTAAAGGACACTCAACAGCAGTGGAGCATTGTATGGATGCAGCAGAAGAATGTAAAAAGACTGAAGTTATTGCAATTATAGTTTTAAAAATAGAGAAATGTTACATAAGAGGCCTTTATGTGAAATTAATCCTGCATATGCTTTTAGTATACTCAGTGCACATTTCCTATACTTGAAGTACAGTATATGAAAAGCAGACTAATAGGATCCTAGTATACTATATTCTGGGGGAACAAGTTGAGTAATGAAAAAAAAGTGGAGGGAAATGTACAGAAAGAGAGGGCAAAAGAGAAGGAAATAGAAGAGAGAGAGAAGAGGGGGAAGGTGGCGAGAAAGAACTATAATTGTTACTAATCATCCTGATTTTTCTCAAAAAATAATGTTACATCCATGTTAGTCCCACAATATTACAGTCGCTCCTTGCAAAGGGAGTCCTACAAAAGAAACAGTGAAGAGATTTTGTTTGATGCTCATATGGAGGTGCCTCGGTCTGGATCATTACCCAGATTGAGCCCCAGGGTAGGAGTTGGTTGATAAGGAATAGATGACATTGTTTTTATAGGACTCCTGAAAAAGCCCCCATTAGGTGCCCTGTGCCTAAAAGGGCCAGTTCGGTGCTCAGGCACGTTGCCAAAAGCGAAACCAGAGGCAGCTTTAGCTGAGAGTGTGCGGCTAAGAGTCTGGATCTGCTCTGGGATAAAGGTGGTTGTGGTGATATGAGTGTTCCTGAAATCACTGATTTGCTCCAGTGCTTGTCGTGTTGGCAAAGTGTCAATGTCCAGAGGGGTCAAGTCAATTGACGAGGTGGAAAACTGTTTATGGGGGCTGTCGTCATCTGTGCACAAGCTATTTACACGTCTATGGAGGTGCTCCAGGTCAATTTCCTTGTCATCCTGGAGATGAAGAAAAAGAAGATAAGGTTCTCATCAGTACTAGCTTCCATGGTTAAAAAAAAAAAAAAAAAAGTAGTTCAGCAAACATGATATGTAATTAACTGAACTTGGGGGTTTATTCATTTAACATATACCTATTGAGCACCTAATATGAGCCAGGCATTGTGCTAGGTTCTGGGGGTACAAATATGACTCTGAGATAAAGTTATCTATCGGAAATCTTTTTCTTGCACTGAAAGTTCTATATATGTCACATGCAACTACAAAAATATAGGAGCAGAGGATGGGTGATAGCATTCTATAAGATCAGGGACAGACCCAGGCAAAATCATACAAATCAGAAGTATGGGTTTAACAACTCACTTTCCCACCGCACCTCTTCTTTCCACGTGTTTTCTCTTTTGTCCAGGTGTCTTATTTCAAGCTGGATTTTTGTTCTTTCCCCCTATTCACTGCTAACCTTAACTTTCTGTTCTTGGAGCTAAGCGATATGATATGCTAGTTCACACTAAAGTGTTAGTGACTGTTAACATGTTATTTCTCTTTAGACCAGAGAGATATGAGATTATTTAGAAAGAGCAACATTCAACACAAGAGAATCACTTTCTCATTGAGGGATTTCATATGACACTCAAGCTATCTAGTACCTGCATGAGGCAATAATGTGAGGTCAGCGAGACCTTTAGGGACCCCTTGGAGTCATGAGGTGTGAATGACAGCTTTGGTTTTGGGTCAGGTTTATGCTAAACGGCCTCTGGATCAAAGATGCTTTGAGCTAAGCTAATGGAGTCTTAGTAAGAAGGTGCTTGATAAAGAAAAAGGAAGTAAAAATCTCCTATTTCTGATGTTGAAAGCAATTCATAAATCCATTAGGATTTTCACTAAAAGTGAGCATTAAAGCCCGATGTTTGAAAAATAAAACTGGCAAGAAAAAAAATAGTCTTTTATCAGTCATGTTTATGGCCAAGTTCAATGAATTAATTTCGCGAGGGTTTAAAAATATCTATTAATCATAAGAAGAGAAAATGTTTGTTCATAGATCTGGATTAGCTGTCATGAGTTAGAATGGAGTATGTATTTTTTTCATTGTGTTATTATAGTGCTCCTCAGTGAAAAATATTTTGATGTGCATCACTGTTTTTCCTTCTCCTTTCTCATTTCAAAATCCAATAAAAAATATCCATTAATGCAATATTATCACTGAGACTTTAGAGGGCTGAGAGATATAATTTTATGGTTCCCACAGCAACTATAATGTAGTCATCCATCAACAGATATAATAATGCAAAAATTTAATATCATATATAGTAATTCAAAATATAAAGAGCTTGGGGAGTCCTTAATTTCCAGATTTTTGAGAATATGAAATCTCAGCTATAATGTTGCATTAATGTGGTCTTTTGCATTGAATCAATGTCAATAGAGATACCAGAAGCTTATTCCATAAAGAAATCACTACAATAAAACCAGATTAATTTTTGGTTCATATTCCACTAATTGAGAATGTATGATCATTTAGATAGGTAGGAAGCTAAGTTTTATCTTTGGTAGGCCGAGGTTTTCCTTATAAATGGTGCTGATCAATTTTTGCCTATAAAGTGGTAGGAAGGAATTCTCAGACTACTTTAGAAAAAAATCTGTTTGAAAGAGTACATTAACATGTAAACATTCATATGCAAATCAGAAGTCATTTTTATTTGTGCATTAAAGCAGATCTTCTCAGGATTCGCTCTAATCATCAATTAGTCAAAGCCTAGTTACAGAAAGTTTAAAACTGTCCTTTGAAAGTGTGCAGCAAATCAAATCATGCAGCAAACTCAGGTTGTTTTTTCATTTCAATTTGTCAAGGTTTAGTTAAGATAATTTCATTATTTAAAAATTTTTCACCATTTGCCTCTAGTGGAAATATGATAAATTAATCAAGCAATTTATTTTAACTTCCTATTTTCTCTGATCATTTATAAATTACACAATTTTTGATATAAACAAGGCACATGCCACTTTCAAAGAGATACTATGTATAACTCTGCAAGTATTCTTTCAGATCTTAGAAAAAAATTTAATTTAATTTTATTAAAAATTTAATACTAGATGATTCCACAAAATGGGTTTATTACGCTTAGAGCTGTCAAAGAGCTAAAAACGTATAATCACTTATATAAAGTCTGTTTACAGACAGAGGGAAGGAGTCACTGGTGGTGAAGAGACAAATTATAATAATTTTTTTACTATGGCACTGTATTTCTTAGGCTGAATCTTAGAGACACAAGCAATTTACTTATAAGCTCCACAACCTATTGAGATAAAATGTTAAGCATCTTTGTGAACTGGTCGAGGGAATCACAGCCTTTAAGAAAACCACTGTTTTAAAGTCTATCTTGAGATTTGGCAGAATTTTAAAGCCTTTTACGGCACATGAAATGGTCAGTCTTTCAAACACTAAGCCTCCTCTTCGTTTATCTGGGATGTCCTAAAATGGAAATTGGTATTGGCATCCCCACTTTGTATATTTCATAAATTTATTTTCAATCTTCAAAGAGAGAAGAAACAAGGACCACCCCAAACCCATTATTCTCTTCCTGGTGATTGAAGAAACACCTGTGTTCCTGGAAACACAGCCTGCTTGTTGGCCCAACTTAGTGCTGAAACTGTCAATCAAGTACCTCTTTTGATGGGACCCGGGAGCCTTTCCTCTTGTTCCACCACGTCTCCAGCATCGCTATAAAGCAGGAGAGGACAATTCCAGCGGCCAGGATACAAAAAACTCCTGCAAAGCTCTTTATGTCCAGGGCACCTCCTTTCTGCTTTGTGTCCACTGAGGAATACAGGTCACACTGGCCATTCTTTGGCCACCATTTGTGCTTCAGGATGTCCATGTCACCGTTCTGTTGAAGCTCCAGGATCCTTAGGGTAAAGAACACAGTCATGTGTTATTGCAGACATAGTTATTGCTTTGGTCCACAACACATCCATTTATAATCCCACCTCCAAAGGATGGTGGTTGTCAAGGGGAAATGAATGTATAGATTAGCCTCTGCAGATGGAACGCCAGGACACTGAAAACGTTATTGCTTTGATTTTACATACAGAGTTGTGCCACAGGCTTTCGTCTCTCCCTTCTCTGCCCTCCCTTCCTCTTCCCATCCTTCATCTTCATCATCATCATCTTCTTCTTCTTCTTTTTTTTTTTTTTTGGTTTTATTCTATAATTTTAAATACTACCCCCCTGCCTTGTTGCAATGTGTTTTTACAATTACATTTCACAGGCACTGTTTTTATGTGGTTTCAAGCTGCTGCAGTTCTGTGTTGCTTCCCTACATGCAGAATGGTGCTCTGGATCTTAATGCTTTTATGAAGAACGTTTTGCTGCTTAGGGCAAGATGCTGGCATAATGTCGCCCAGCATATGCTACACACAAAGAAGTTCAATTAAAAAGTCTTCTATTATTTAACACAGTGTGGGAGAAAGCCTTGGGACAAGTTTGAAGTTGATAAAATACATCATTTTTGGTTTTTCACACAACTGATGTAGTTTCCCTTTTAATGCCAAAGGGGAAAATAATCTTACCTTGGAGAACAAGAAGAAAAGTTGACCAGAGGCTTTAGAAGTAGTTAAATTCAAATAAGAAATACCCTTCTTCGTCTTCGTTTTCCCCTCAGACTCTGGGGCTAGGTGCAAACACTGTAGCTTTTTTAAAGTGTGATTTTCATAGAGGTTTTATTCTCATTTCCAAACATTCTTGCCTACCACTGGCCCTTTCCAGCTATGCCCCATCTCACTGGGTGAGAATGGTCAGCACCAAGGCTATGAGCTGGCCGAGAGTGTGTACCATCCTCAGGGTTCCTAGGATTTCCCATCCGAACAATTCAGAGTGCTCCTCCAGGTGCTGGGAAGGCTTGTCCCACATATTTCCTCCTGAGAGCAAATCTCACAGCCTCAAGGGTGTCATAGGTCTATAGAGTGGCATTTAGAGAGCATGGATGGAGCTTGGATGTACGAGCTCAGGAGTATACACTTTTGTGTGGGTGATCCTTCACTGTGCAGGACAGAGCTGAAGGTGGAAGCGAGGGGACCAGGGACCAAGCCCCTGGGCCACTGGGTCAGTGTAGTATTTCTAGCTAGTCACAAATTAGAAACTCAAACCTGGCCTTCTAAGGGTCATGGAAGTGTATTTGTCAAGGTAAGAGGACAGAACCTATTTTATCTAAGAGTTTTTAACTCAATTTTTAATTTTTATATAGTTAGCCTTAAGATATGTGGACCTCTATTTGTACTCTCGCCTTGGGTCTTGGTCATTTGGGGAGAGACTGCTTAAAACTTTACAGAGAAGAATGATGTCTGTCTGGAAGGAGTACATGCTCTTTTGGTGATGCATTACCTTTTTATTGGTTTCATGTCATCTAGGTGTCTATAAGAATGAGTTAAAAGATAATGGTTGGGGTGGAGTCAATATTCAACTTGAGTCAAACAAGAGTAAGACTAGCCTGAAGGCCTGTGATAGAGACTTCGTCTTATCATGCACCTTTGACTGCTCCCATAACCTCAACCCCAGGACCCACAGGTGACACTCCAGGATCGACATTGTTCTGGAATTTCCCTCACAACCTGGACTTCTCCCTTTTTACGATACTGATCTGTCGAAATCTCTGTTGCTTCAGGGTGTTGCTCAAAAAGTGCAGCTAATTTGATTCATTGAATTCACTAAAATGATTATGAATACTACTGGATTACATTTTCAGCCTTATTCTTCCCTTTTCTCAGACAGAGTCATTTGTATTTTCCAAACTCTACAAGTGTGTTCCGTGGGACACTAGTATCTACAGGGGTAAGGGTTCTGTGGTCATTAACTTTGAGAAACACCTTCTCAGCAATTTACAGAGAAGTCAGTCTATTAAAGGTTCTAGGAAGACCTGTAGAAAAGAAAACTTGAATGATTTTGTTTAGCATTTCCCAAAGTTATCTGACTTTCCTTCTCTTTTCATCATTTTTTTTCTTCCCTAATAATATATATTAACAATTTGTGGAGCTAAAGTTTTATGGAATACACTTGAGACATAGTGCTTTCATCCAAAGAAACAACTACTAGCGGGAACTGGTAGCATGGTGTGAGGTATCACACATATCTGTGATCACAGCATCAAAGTCGCTTGCTTGGCATAGCTACAAATACATTCAAATGATGTTGGCAAACCCATTAGCTATTTGCCTACCTAAAGACACTAGGTAGTCAGGACACCATTGAATACTTTGAAGGAAAAACTTGGTCATCTCTAAAAAAAACAATGTTCTTAAATTTGACATTAGAGGTATACGTAGAGATAAAAGGAAGCTACAGTAGCATTTGCTTAATGAGAAGACATCTTGGCACAAAATGAGCAGCTAAGTTTCTCGGCCCTCCTCCTCCCCACATTTTACTGGTCAATGTCTATAGAAGTGGAAGTTTCCCTTCACAGTATTTAGCATCATTTAAAATAACTTGTATTTTCTTAATTAATGTCGATTTCCTTCTCTAGGGCGTGCATTCACCATCTTCCATACTGCCTAACTCAGAGAAGGAAAGTATGTATTGATTGAATATGTTCAGCACAGTTTTTGGTAAATGGACCCTACCTCATATTCCACTTTTTTTCTTATCACTGATATTATTTTTTAATTTATTCCATTCCTTCCTGTTCATTTATCCGTTCAATAAATATTTAAAGAATGATCTCCCACCAAGTATTTCTTTGGGTCATAATTTATGTTAAACCACAACTGCACATTCAGCCAGAATGGCCTGAGCAACATTGTGATATTATTTCTTTTGAATGCCCTCAATTCATGTTAATTTATTTTTTCATTCATTCACATGTTCATTTGGGAACCAATGACTGCCTACTCTTTCTCCTCAGTGGTATCTGGTATCACAATGTATCCTTATTATTTGTACATCTGAAAAATAATTTGTTTTTTAAAAAATGTTTATTTATTTTTGAGAGACAGAGATAGAGCATGAGCAGGGGAGGAGGAGAGAAAGAGGGAGACACAGAATCTGAAGCAGCTCCAGGCTCTGGGCTGTCAGCACAGAGCCCAATGAGGGGCTCAAAGCTATGAATGGTGAGATCATGACCTGAGCCAAAGTTGGATGCTCAATCGACTGAGCCACCCAGGTGCCCCCAAAATAAATTGGTTTTTAAAAATAATCATTGAAGTATACATGAAGAATACTCTATGATACCCATTTTGCTGCTAATGGGGTCAAGGGCCTTAAATTCAAATTGTTTAATTATAGAACTTTTAGGTTCAGCAAACTGGATGGTAGGAGTGACTGTGGGAAAAGAGTGAGCAGACTTCTCTACTTGCCTTCAAGGATCATCAAGGATCATCACACCACAAAGATCTCTTTATCTGATTGATATCAGGAAGCACAGGTGACTGAGGCATTTCAGGAGCAGCCCTTTTTTTGGGATAGACAGAACAACTGGACCACAAGATCCCTCAGTCAAGCCCACAACAGATTCTAGGAACACAGGCTGACATGGAGTAGAAGTGTTGGGAAGGAAAGAGTTTTCTAAGCTCAGAGTTCTGCCATAAATTCTTGCTACAGAAACTAATGCTCCTGGAAATTCCATTAGAAAAGTTTCACTACAAGGGTGCCTGGGTGTCTCAGTTATTTAAGCATCCAACTTAGGCTCAGGTCATGATCTCATGGTTTGTGGGTTCAAGCCCAGCATCCAGCTCTGTGCTTATAGCTCAGAGCCTGGAGCCTGCTTCAGATCCTGTGTCTCCCTCTCTCTCTGACCCTCCCCTGCTCTTGCTCTGTCTTTCTCAAAAATAAAAAAAATATTAAGTGTCATTACACCCTCTTTTTTGTTAATTAACAAAAACCTATTTAAGGATTAGATAAAGACAGTTTAGCAAAATCTAATGCATTGATTTCAAGAGAAATTGGATGAGCCCTTTAATAAATGAGGATGTATGTATGTGTATGTATATATATACATATATATATACTATTGAATATATATCCAATATATATACTATTGAATATATATCCAATATATATACTATTATTGTATATATACCATATATACTATTGAATATATATTCAATATATATTATTGAATATTGAATATTGAATGCTATATACATATATAGTACTGGTATCTTTAAATAAAACTTGAATCACACTTAAAGGGTATTTTTGTATTTCAACTGTAAACAGCACTGATGCGTGTGTGTGTGTGTGTAAGAATGCAAGAATCTAGCTGCACAATCCTTAATGCGGTCAGATCTTGAGTCTCATGGAATAATTGTTTTTGCTGTATTTGCAATTTCCACAAGATGGCAGTCTTTGCTCACAGAGAGCAATACGTTCTTATTCTAGTTAACTGGTGGGTTTGAAATGTGTCAAGTATAAACTTCTTGGTGCTGTTAACATTTAAGCTATTAGTAAGAAAGTTGGATATTAGACCATGACGAAAAACTGGATGAGTAAAACCTTTTCTTGGATTGTAGTCCAAAAAATTCCTGCAATGTTTATCCCAGAGTGATGAGAGCAGTACTATGCACTTTTGAGAGCTGTTATGGTAAAAATTCATGAAGCCATAAACAAAAGCATCTCGCTTATGGCTTGGCACTTAGCAGGCTACCATGACTCAAATGCTAGAATCATTATTATCAGCATGTATGACAGCCATTCTTTCTTTGGACCTGTTCTGGTACATATTTCTTAATGGAGAGTTATATTCCCAGATGAACCAGTGAATGATGGATTAAACGACAAGAACATTGCATTCCCTTCTTTTGTCCAAAAGTATTAAAACATTTGTCATCCCATTGAACGGAAAAAATCTTAGCAGTTCATAAAACCGAGTTTCAACTTGAAAATGGTTAATAGATCAATTCTGCATGCATTGAGTTCTTTATTGGTACAAATGAGCAAATTTCAGGGGACACGAGTGGGGAAGCAGAAGATTTTCTTTCATATTCAAGTAAAAATATGCAACAGATTTGAGGTGTTCATCTTGAAAAGCTTTTTACTTACTTTGAAGATACAACAGCCTCATTTGTGTGTGAGAATTACACTAATTAGTGATCACTTACTATTCTTAATCAGTGCTCTAGAAATTGATTTTCAAATTATTTCTAACAAAACAGGTTGCTGAAAGATGAATGCAAATTTCCGATCCCATGTAGGTAACTTTGATTTTGTCTTTGAATACCATAGCAGTCCATGGATTCCTTTCTAATTTTCTTACCGGTGGGTAAATTCCTACTGAGCTGTAAAAAAGATACTGGTTATCTGAGAAAAGGGACACCTGACTTTATAGTTGTTTCTGCTGGGAACAAATTTAGAGGTAATTAGAGAGTTTAAAAAATTAAGTGCAGGAATTTTTGTTTTCAGGCCATGTGTGTACGAACTCCTCCTGTGATTCTTTTTGCAATTAGAATTTTCTCCCTACATTCATAGAAGCATAAACTATTAGAAGAGAAATGAGAGAAGACATCATCTATTGTCTCCACTTCCCCCTCCACTCATTCTATGGAGGCGAAACCAAATCAAATAGAACAACAATTTCCCCAAATTATCCCACTCAACACACAAAACAATTTAGATAGCACACTGGGGTAGCCTGAGATGAAAGGTAGGGGGCTCTGCCTTGGCTGTTTGAGGGTTGAAGGAATCGATATTTTAGCAATATTCTAGTACATCATCTAAGATACATCTGTTGGGAAGCACTGTTGTAGAGATGGGATGACTTTTTTAATGACTAACAGAGTGAATAGTTGAGTTAGGGCTAGAATTCAGGTCTGTCTTCCAGCACATTCCTCTCCCCTACACAGCTTCCAATGTGTAACTATTTAGAGAAGAACTCTGTCTTTCAGTTTCAGAGATTTGTTAGACCTTGAGGAAAATTGTCACCAATAGGCTTCTTTCAAACCAAACAATATAATTGTAGAGTGATTGCAAATTTATTCATACTACAAGTTAGGTGTGCAAAAAAAGGTAGCTTTTTTCCATAACTTAATCGATCTTCCTCAGGAGGAGGAGGCCTGCTGAGCAGAGGGCACAAAGCTAAAATTAGCTCAATATGATTTAAAATTTAATCTGATCTAATAATTTAACATGTCTCTAGCTTTAGTTCAATTTACTTGAGAGAATTACTCAATCCTGTTTCCTCCCCTCTTCCGTGCTTTTTCCAAGATGGCATCAGGAGTTTTAAGGATCACCATTATATCCCTTACACTGGAGGCTTGGGAGGAGGGACATGCTGGCTTCTTGCTGGTCCTTGGATTTGCTCTGGCAGCACTTATTTTAGGTATGATGGGCCTGGGTTCAGTCCCCAAATATTAACTGGTGGCTACTGATGAAGTGGGCAGAGGCTTTAAGTCCACTAATGTTGGCTTATGTCTTTCTCAGTTCCTTTAGTGCATGTGGGCTCCTCTCTGCTGACTCAGCCTCTGGGGTGCTGTTCCCCTTTCCCTGCTTCTGACATTTTCCTCATGCAGCCCCTAACTATTCTTTAGCCTTTCAGATACTACTGTGGTGTCACCTTGTCACTTTACTGTGGAGGGCCCCAGAGGTGCTCCGTGTGCTTTCACTCATACCACATGGGAGCAAGAGAGGCCTGGGAATAAAGACTCAACCCTTGCTTTTTCCTGACTGTGCAGCTCTGGCTGCGCACCACGGAGGTCTTCTCTGTTGGTGCAGAGTCTGCGGGGCCCCCACAACTCCTCTCAGAGACTCTGAGGTAAGGGACCCTCTACCCGCAGTGAGTGTGTACTCTAGCTAATGCCCCTTCACCTGACCATCTCCCGTCCCCTCCCCGGTGCTGGGAACCTCTGGCCCAAAGAGGTACAGCTTTCCTTTTCTCTCCTGGATATCCCTCTTCTACTCAAGGTCTTCAAACGTTGTGGCCTGTCATAGTGGAAGGGAATTGTAGCTACATAATGACAGAAAATCTATGATCTGAGAACTCCAGCCGGGCATTTCTTCAATCTGAAGTACTGAGGCAACTTGACATTAGAAATTGGTGAGGATGAAAAACATCATTTTAATATCTCAAAAACATTGATCTGATCTGTTACATGCTTATGTGTTATATGTAACCAGATTTAAAAAAAAGACATTTAGGATAGAGTCTCATTGCTTATTACTGTTTAATGTCACTTGACACTGAGAAAGAAATTTGGGAATAACTGAAAAAAAGTATTTTTGACACTGAGTGGATCTATTTTGGCCCAGAAGACCCGCATTATTAAATTCATTTGCTGGGTTCTCATGAAAGTGTCTCTCCATGGTTACTGAGAAAGAATTAATAATATCATGCACATGATTTTCAGAAAAATGTCAGCTCAGTAGGTTTTTCATTCATTCGTCCTTTCTTTCATTCTGGGCTGAAGAACTGTAGGTAAACTTGGGTTGAAGCAAAAGCACTTCTTAAAGATTCAGATTTAGTGTTTAATTAAGTGTAGTGGTGCTCTGACTGGCATATCTGATATTCGTATTTGAACATTAGAGTTGTGAAAACGTATTTTATCAACTTCCTGTTAACTGGGCATCAGTCGTTAGTTTTTTCCTTAAGCAAAATGTCTTAATGATTGGTTAGTAGCATTAGATTCAACAGATATTTCTTGATAACATGTAATACCTCAGTAATACCAAATAACTTAAGACAGACTATGAGAAGCTATTTCCTTTGTTTAAATTGGACTTTTAACTAATTCTTTCAGTGTGTTGAGCCGGATGCCATTGTTTCGATCTAGTGCATTGGCATTACCTACCATCTCACACAGATGAATACCATATTTCAAGTAAGCTTATAAATGCCATTCTTTAGGCCAGAGAACCTTCCTATAAAGGTTTAGGCCATAACAAACCTTTCTGTTAAGGGCAAGACTCTGTTGTAACCATTTGACTCTGTCTTTGTAGTTACCAAAACAGGCCCAAGCCATATTTGGCCTGTTGGCTATAGTTGCTGATTTGTTGTAGAGCCTGATAGCAAATAACGTGATGAAGTCAACAGATTTCCATTTCACTGACAAAGATTGAAGTTCAGAGGGCTTAAATGACTTGGCCAAAGTCATATCATCAGAAAGCATCAGAGTCTATTTCCAAAACAGAGATTTTGATTCTCATCCCAGGGCTTTTGACCATGTATTAATAATATACAATAATTAATATGTAATAATGCTTATTATTAATATATGCGTGCCTTTAAAGGAGTACAGAGATGAATTTGGGGTGCATACTGTATATTAATGATGGCACTGTAATAGTTTAAGTGGTTTTTGGATTTCCTTGGTTTTCTGATTTTCCTGGAATATACTTCTGGAAACTACACCCTGAGACTGGGACCACTCATGTTACAAATGAATGACTGACTTGAGTATTTGAGATCAGGTAGTGTTTGTCTTCTGAGGTCTGTCTTTGCTGAATCATTTTCTAGGCAACGGAAGCTTTATCTTGAAATCAAAGGGAGGTGGACAAGATACCAAGAGAAATTTCAGGCAGTGACTAGGATTTACTGAGAATGGGTAAGACAATCGACTGAAGCAGAAAAGGTGGGGTTTTTTTTAATCAAAATATGTAACAATGGTTTCTAATCACCTGTGACTAGAGGTACTATGCTAATGAGAAGTTTTTCAGGGTTGGTAGAAATTACTCTGGACAATTTATGGGCATGACAGCACGTTGGTACGGGAAGGGTCTGGGAGATGAGATCATATTTGATTCCTGCTTAGTGAGGTGGAGTGACCTGCCCGGCTCCCCACCACGGAATCAACAGACCTGGACTGAATTATACATTCAGGTATTATTAAAGACTACTGTATGTCATAGTCCTGCATAAAAAAGACCAGCTTCCTGCATTGCTTCAAACCTAGTATCTCACTTTCAAATAAAAAAAAAAGATAATTCAATAACATCTTTAATTGGTCACATCTGCTTTTCTTATTAAGAAGACAGTGTCCATGTCCTTATGTATTATGTAATATCTTCCTAAGGCACCCGTTTTTCTGTGGACGGGACATAAGCTGTAAACTTTCTCCAGACAACCTATTTTCCAGAGGAACAACAGCAGTAAAGGCATGTATAATGCTGCAAAATTTATGACGCACTTATCAAAAACATTAATATCATGTGATTTACTTCTTAAAATAATTTTGTGAGGGAGGAATTATATTAATTGACTGGATGACTGATTGATCACACCCCTCTCCTTACACCTGTAAGAGGCTTTAAGAAGGCTGATGTGATTAAATTCTCATTTTATAGCTGAGGAGATTGAGGCTACGAGGTGAAGCAGAACTTCCCAAGGCCACAAGGCTGGTGATGGGTCTGGCCAGCTCTCAAACCAAGTCTTCGGGGTTCTGCTTTCTTTTCTCTTCTTTTCTTTTTGGAATACATTGTCAAGATCTTTATTATCCCTCCCCAAAAAAACATGATACATGGAAGCTGTCTCCTTATTTCCCTGCTGCTTTATTAACTGAGGATTTGACGACTCAAGTCCCTTGGCTAACACATATTCCATTGTATCCATTTACAAACGTTACACTTTGTGTTACACATCCTGAGGTCTCCAGAGAGCCACATGAATATCGCATGAGTTCATTAATCTCTGTGCGATTAGAATAAACGTCAGATGAATTCATTATCATGAGGTGCTTAAGGGACTTTGCCAGTGTTATCAGAACAAGGCAGTGTGTTCAAAACAAGGAGGTGGTGTTTTGAAACCTTATTCCCTGTAAGTCAACATATTGTGAAGTTTCAATCTATGTGATGTAAACTTCCATAGTTATCCTAATGAATTTTTTCCTTAGAATTTAAACAGTAGCCCATGAAAGATAAATATTTATTAGATAGCACTGAATTGTTTTGAAAAACGTGTAACACTTAAAAGTTTTTATGCTGAAATTTGATGAGATTTTTGTTGGCTCTAAGAATCGTCACATACTTTATGGATACGTCATTCTTTGAAGATGAACCTGAAAGCTGCAATATATGGTGTCCAATCAGTTCAGTCCTTCTAGGTTAGAGTTCGCCCCTTGCACCACAGCCTCGCTTTGCCTTAGGGGGCAAAATCAGCCTCTTTCACAGAGAAGCAATTGCTTGAAAAATCAAATTAGCAACATGATGGATCTCAAGACTTGGGTGACTAGTGAACTTTAATTATTATATATTTTATGTGTTTATACTGGCAGTAAAAGTCAAGCACTCATTATAGAAATGGCAGACATGATCTTTCATAAAATGAGTGCTGGGCGGCAAATGAATAGATAATCAGGATAATGAAGGCAAGCCAGAAAGATGTTGGAGAGTTGAAAAGACCCCGACAATGGCTCCCACTGAGATGGAGGGCATAATTGCAATTGGAAAGAGAACACTTTTGGTGATCTTTTAAAATGTCAGCTTCATCCTTAAGCTCAGTGTGATATTTGGGTTATAGGGTAAAGGGGAAAAATTCTTTCACACTGTGGTGAGAAACTGGCAGTGACCATCTGGGCTTACAGTCACCCTTCAAACAATTCAAAATCTTCTCATGCAGACCTTTCAAATGCATGTTTATGAAAAAGGGTCATAAAGTCAAACTTATTTTGCTTAGCGTGTTATACGCATTTTATGAATATTTTAATATCTTTGAATCTGACAACTAAACCTTAAAATAAGTGGGATCTTCAAGTGTGCATTATGGGTAAATGGATAATGACAGCAATACGTATCCTTGGCACAGTGTTAGGAGACAGAAGATTATGGAGAAGGAAACTTTTGAATGAAAATATATTCTCATGAACATCTGCATAAACACTGACGTTTTCATAAGTTGACTAACAGTTTAAATATGTGGAAGGAATTTATTATTTCTAAAAGTTGATATAGTAGTAGATACTTTACAATGAGAATTCTTTTATAATGCAAACATCTTCTACTTAGAGGACGTATATTGATACATGTTTTTAAAAAACCTTGAGGTATATTTGTACTAAAAATGGTGGACAAATTCAGTGTAATAACTAAAATTCTCATACAAGAGTTAGATCATTTGATAATAGTAAAACTTTATGAAAACAATTTTCCTATGCTTTATCTATATTTTCATAGATGGACAGTATAAAGTACTTTAAAATTATATCCTAACTTTTTAGGCATATTGCATTATATTTAATATTATTCTAGTTCTGCAGGAAAAGTGTTTCAAAAAATTTTTGAGGGACACACAGAGAGAGACAGAGAGAGCGAGAGCGAGAGCGAGAGAGAGAGAGAGAATCCCAAGCAGACTCTGCATTGTCAGTGCAGAGCCTGATGCAGGTCTCGAACTTAAGATCCATGAGATCATGACCTGAACCAAAGTCTGACACTTAACCGACTGAACCATTAAAGTGCCTCTCAAATTTTTTAATAAAGACAGTAACATAACATGAACTTTCCTTAAAGTGAGTAGAATCATTCAAAAACAGTGTTTCTTCATCTTAGACATTTTCAAAAGGGAACTCGACCCTCTAACTTCTTCCCATTATGAATCTGAACATGCTATTTTCCTCGTTTTTAAAAAAATTTTTTAGCATTTTTATTCATTTTTGAGAGACACAGTGTGAGCAGGTGAGGGGCCAAGAGAGAGGCAGAGTCCAACGTGGGGCTTGAACCCACCAGCTGTGAGATCATGACCTGAGCCTAAGTCAAATGCTTAACTGACTGAGCCACCCAGGTGCCCCTGAACATGCTATGTTTCTATAAATGGGGGGAAAAGACCCCAAAATGGTCTCTTGGACGATTATCTGCAATTACGTTATTGTGTAATTTACTGCAGTGTGATGATGTGTTCTGCCAGGGGCTGTGCAATGAAAGGGTCACCAAACCTTGGATTTGGAACAATGGGCAGTTTAGGAAAGCTTTTTGGAGTAAGTGTTGTCATAGTTGCCTCCTAGTGAAACTTACTTTGCCGGATTCTTGATTTTAGACTTGTAGCCTCAGCACTGTGGGAACTAAATGTCTGTTGTTTAGGCCACCCAGGCTGTGGTATTGTGTTATAGTAGCCCGAGCTGACTAATACACATGGACTATGAAACACAGAGCACAGCAGCAAGTGTCATGGTTTGCGTATAGTTGTCATTTAGGAGTCCTTTCCCTGTTCAGCACGTTTCCAAACCTGGAATGTCTCTTCTGACTGTCTTCTTTCTCCCTCTGGACCATGTTTGGGATAGAACTGCTGTTAGACTCAAAACCTGTAGAGTTTATGTTGCTTCTTCTCCCTCTCAGTATTTAGGGTGTTCTTAAAAACCAGAATGCATACAAATATAACATCTTTCTTTTTAGGATGTCACTTTATAATTTGCAAAGCATTTTATTGTCACTGCTTTGTTTTCATTACACAGACCACAAATTAAACAAAGAATCCTTTATTTTATCATTTACTTTAATAAGCAGAGCCTTCCTTTATAAACTTCATTAATTTAACTCCTGTGATGTAAAATTTCTATATTTGGGATGATACAGCCACATAAAAGAACACTTGCCAATAAAAATTAATTACGCAAATGAGAATGTGGGAGAGATATTTAAGCTACTTAAGAAATGAAATTATTTTCAAGTACTTCACATATGATAACCTGATACAATAACCTACTTGAAGTAAACTGATTACGAATCATTATTTAACACAAACAAGATCTTCAACATCTTTATTTTGAATGCTAATAGTTAGCTTTAGTTAGATGGGTCTTTGGTAGGACCCAATCTTCATTAAAAGTGTAATATTGCCAGATGTGTAGCATTCGTTTTTAGGCTAACAGCAAACACCCACTCTTTGAGCATATGTTAATAAGTAGGAACATACATTTTAAATAGAGTACCTGGATTCCTTAAGTAGTTAAAAGAATAGGTCTCACTTGGAAATGAAATATTGGCTGTCTTTTTTTCTATGAGGCAGCAAACTGAGATACTCTGACATAAATGGTTATTTATAAAAAATTACATAATGTGGTATAAAGTAGCAGTGAGACTTATCTAATTCCATGCAGAAAAGATAACTGATGTGTTACTGCTGTACTTCACAATTTAGTTTTCCCACGCATGGGAGATATGCTGGGAATTAGTCTATTCCATCTTCTTAATGAGACTTATCTATTACTTCAGATAACGTATCTATTTTCTTCAACCAGCAGGACTAACTGCTTACTGGAGTGAAGTTTTCAACAATTATTAGAAAGAAAATTTACCAATGGACATAAAGGGAATAGTCTATCTTTCCACCTATCTAGGTGTTGAGATAAAATGAATTGGCACGGCCTCGCTGCTGTTATGAAAGGGCTGTTGACTCCCATAGTTCCCCTGCAAGCTCATGCAAGCCGCTTGCTCTTTTCCATGATAATAGCAAGAGCTATATGCATGGCAATGTTTACTTACTTGATGATATTATGGGAGGCTTCAATAACTTGAGAAGAGGCTTGATAAAAATTGAGTGTCATTCAGCCCTGATAACGATTGTCAGAGGGACTGCGTGGCTAGTTTCTTTATTCAGAAATAGGTCTGATGATACCATATATGTGTATGTATGAAATGGAAGCATTTGCAAAGGCTGCTATTTCTCTGCTTTATCCCAAACTTGACATAATCAGCCTTTCAAATCTGTTCCAAATCTTGATGAATTAGAAAGACAAGCAACTTAACTAAGTGGAGATCAGAAGTATTTATAAGAACCTTGATGAATAGCTATAAGAGTGCAATTTACCCATGTTTAGATAGCCAGTTATATTTTTCAATACTGAATTGTTCAGGATATTGGTAAACTATGAAGAATCTTTACCTTGTATATGGTGGTAAACAATAGTGGACACTGTGCTCTATTTGTTTCTAGAGAGTAAAAAGGATGAAGCCCTCTGATAAAAGTATCACTAAAGTAAAATTCAAGCTATGTAGGTCACTGCAAGTAATGGGATTCCATACACAATAATTAAGCACACTACCTTAGCAACAAGGGTAATGTAAGACATAGATCCGCTTTGTAGCAAGATTAACATTCCTCATGTCCGCTTACTTTCTAGAAGAGACTACACTCTATGAGACTATAGTGAATGTGCTTTGAAGTGATATTCCTGTAGTTGTATTGAAAAAAAAGGACTTATGCTCTTATCCAGTTGTTGCAGTGAGGCATGACCTGAAACATGAATCAGAGGAAATTAAAATATAAGGATTGCTTCTAGATTCTTTGTTATATTAAGCACCAAGTTATTTCTCAGTGAGTCTCAGTGATGGTCCACAGAGCTCTAGAGATCCCCAGAATCTTTTATATCTAAGAATTTGTCTGGGGTGCTTGGGTGGCTCAGTCGCTGGGGTGCCTGGGTGGCTCACTCGGTTAAGCGTCCAACTTTGCCTCAGGTCATGATCTCTTGACTCGTGAGTTCAGGCCCTGCGTCAGGCTCTGTGCTGATAGCTCGGGGCCTGGAGCCTGCTTTGGATTCTGTGTCTGTGTCTGTCTCTGCCTCTCCCCTGCTTGCACTCTGTCTCTGTCTTTCTCAAAAATAAATAAACATTAAAAAAAAAATGGTCTAAGATGCATGAACAGGATACGCTAGAATTGGGGTGAACTTCTCTGGTGGAGTGTGCAACAAAATGGAGAGAGGGTGGTATTGCTTAATGCCAATAATCATAGCCTGAGAACATTGAACAGAGTTCCTGAGTTCTGATTTTTTTAACTTTTTCACATTTGGATTCCATTTTCCTTTAGTTCTAGACAGTGGATGCCTGGAGCCATGCAGATGGGAAGTATGGCAAACAAGGTCAATAGAGATCATATCTAATTATTGATGACAGGGCCAGTTAAGTCCTAGCAGCCCCTACTGAGAGTCAAAGGCAACTATTCAGTTTCTCTTCCATCATCTTCTCTTACCCTATGTTAATCTTACCACTTTCACTTATAATAAATCAAGATACGATCCATATAGGAAACAGGATACAAAGGGTAAAAAGGTACAACCCCAACAAACTAGGTGTTTTAGTGAGCAAAAAATGGATGATGTGAATTCTACTTACTCACAAAACTATTTGCAAGTATGTGGGTAGATGGAAGGCATCAACTTAATAAATGATGATCAAAGAGAAGTCAAAGAATGATCGTGAGGTACAGATAAGGGGAAACAGTTTAAGGATTGAGGTTTTTGGAAGGGGAGAGTGTAGCAGTTAAGAATGTGAATGAATATAGAGTTAGAGAAAGTTGGGTGGAATCCTCATGTCCTTACTTCCTGAGTATGTACTGACAAATAACATGACCCTGTGAGCTTCATTTTTTCTAATCCATGAAATGGAATCATACTGATCTTAAATTGTAGTGTGCAAAGTGCTCAGCTTGATATCTGACTTACATGAAGTTCTCAGTACCAGGTAGCTATTCTTATAATCATTATAAAGACTAATGTGGTGCATCCATGATGAGACGGTGGAGTCCATTTGCTTACAGGTTCCCAATTTCTCTTTTCAGAACTGAATACTGACATAGACAATGGCTAAGTCCAAACCCATGGTGCTGCCTAAGGTCAAATGTCCATTCTGATAGTTTAGCCCAGAAAATAAACAGAGTGTTAGAGTGTGGAGTATTGAGATTGTGGGTGGGGAAGCAGGCAGCTGTGAAAAGCCTAGGAAAACATGAAGCTTTGAGAAGGCCATGCCAGAGGCCGGAAGCCTTATGAAGACAAGCAAGACAGCCTCAATTTCAGTGTCATCATTTACTACCTTCTTAACCACGACCTCTCACTGACTTGGGTTTAGTTTGAGGGACAGAATACGATTTGGGGTGAGGACACTACATTTCAATAGAGCTAGCTCCTTCTCCAGATTTCTTGTCAAGTTGAGACTGAAGAGGCCACTGAAGGACCTGTCACTGTACAGCAAATTCACAGCTGCCCAGGAAGCAACACAGTCAATCACTGTCCTTCCCATGAAGGCTGCAATCAATAATGCCACAGGAGCATTTCCCCCAGAGAACCAATAACCGCCTGGAACTGAGGGAGACCCATTACAACCCTGAGAATGTGATGTGGAAAAATGAGACAAATAAAATAGTTTACTCAACAAAAAGAAAGATGCAAGAAAAGCAACGCCAGCATAAGTTTAATTATGAAGTCTTACTCTCACCGTAGGGGAGTTCCTATACCCAGAAGCCAGCCACAGACCAAACAAGAGCACAATGGGTAGATTTGTTGTTATGTATGAGAATCTGACCACTAGACATTTCATGAGATCAAATTTTAAATTTTGTATTAGGCAAAGGAAATGAGGTTGTCAGCTGGTCCCCAAAATTTACCTTAGTTGATTTTGTTATGAGTAACATTAAAAATTTACTTTTATTCATACTATCGGTGCATTTTCACTTACACGAGCTTTTGGGGATGTGAGAATGACCTGAACTCAGGTATAAACTGGACTTGGAAATTCCAGTAAGAAAGACTGATCACAGCATAATGGACCCCCAGTTTAAGTCACCTCTAGTTTACCCGTGTAACACATCACCATAACAACTCTTCTCATATTCTCTACATTTCCCAACGTCTGCACTGTACTTCTGCCTGTCTCATTTTTAGCAGAGGATCTTATTTCTTACTTTATTGAGAAGATTAAGCCACTGGGTACAAACTCCCTTATGTCTTTTAAGTGACATCATTCTCTCTTTCATCCTAATTCTTACTAAAAAACTATGCCTACTCCTGGTCAAAATTAGTTTTTAACAGAAAGCCTTTATCCTCAACTATACATAACTATTCCAGGAATTTCCCCCACTTGAGTCGTGGTCATCAGCATCACTTGCATTTCCTTGGCTATCAACCAGAGAGCCTGACTTACTATTTCAGAATCCTCTCCCTCAGGGGATCCTAATAATCAAGGTGACTTGGTGAAACTGCAGATATTTATCTTTGAACTCTCTCCAGGAATTTGCTTATAGTTTTCTAGTAACTGTTTTGCTCCTTCACCAAAGTATTTGCTTGACCTCTTCCAAAGGAATGAGAGCTCCTAGGGTCAGGTAACGGTGTCTTAGGGATCTTTGGGTGCTCTGCGGTATTTACCCTAGTAGTTTGCACATAGGGTGACGTCAATGGATATGCTGAACAGAAGTTGGAGTTTAGGAAAGGAAACTAATATGTGCTCACTAGGTGGCAGTAGGGAGTAACAACACCTAATAGTTTCTCACATTTATTGAGCACCTACCTATCTTTTCACCTGTTATTACCCACTTTCGGTGATTCCCTTACATAATTCTTCTTTACTGATTTTATCTCCTTTTAAAAATATATTTAAAAACTCAGGAACAGAGAAGTGAAGTAGTTTGTGTAAGATCATACAGCTAAAGGGTATTGTTTTTTGCTTTGTTTTATTTTTGGCAGGGAGGAGAACAGAAATCCTATACAAACAGAGCATTGCAGAGATTCATGAAAAAAACATTACTTAGTGCTGGAGAAGGAGGGTGAGATCACTTTTGCAAAGAAAGTGTTATAAAGGAGGCAGCCATTCGAATTGAGGCTTTGAGAAATAGAGCCAGGGTGCACAGACGGAAAAGGAATGGTATGCGTGGATGAGTGGTAGAAACTTCGGGGTGCCTTGAGTCCCCTGGTCAGTTGAAGTAGGCTCGGTGCCATACCTTTCCCCTCCCTATATACTCAATCCCAAGAATGAGAAGGACTAAGGGATGATGGACAGGTCAGCTCTATGAAGCATGGAGAGGAACTGTGGTAGTTTTCCCATCGGTCACTGAACTGTCATTTTCCCCTTGAAAATCATCCCAACCACACTTCTCCCTCCTTCCTAATCCATACCTTATTTGGCAAGTGATCATTTCCCTTGTAACTTTGATAACCTGTCTTTTAACTCTGTCAACCTTCTAAAAGCCCTTGTGTCATAGAGGATACTCATATGTTGAAAAAAATTTTTTAAATATTTATTTATTTTTGAAGGAAAGAGAGGGGATGAGAGGGTAGGAGCAGGGAGAGAGAGGGAGACACAGAATCCGAAGCAGGCTCCAGGCTCCAAGCTGTCAGCACTGAGCCCGATGTGGGGCTCTAACTCACAAGCTGTGAGATCATGACTTGAGCTGAAGTCGAACGCTTAACTGACTAAGCCACCCAGGCGCCCCAACGATACTAGGACATTTTGAACAACAACATTCAAGCTTACAAAATACAACAAAACTGAAAATGATTTTTAAAGTTTTACCGATCTCTATCTCTGGTTTTGTCTCTGTCTCTCTGTCACACACACACAAACACACACACACACAGACTAAAGGAAGAATAACATGTTGGCACCCCACCCCTATCCAATGTACCTAACCTACTTCATAGAATGAAGAAATTCACCTGGACAAGATTAACACTTTTTGTTGAGACCAAATGTGACTGTAGCCATCCAATTGTTGCTCTGCTTTATGACTTGGCAAGAATTCTGACTACAATGAAATATGAAGATGTAACACATTTATCAAATGATCTGTATTTCCTTTAGGCCTTATCTTTAACATGAAAAAAAAAAAACGCAAGGAAAATAATTCAGTGTTCCTCCTGCCTTGCGTCCTTATCTCCATCAGCCACCATATCACGTTGGGCCTTGCAAGTAGGATGGATCATTTGGCACACATGAAAGTTATGTTTGGGGGTTAAAAACAACAGAAATGAAAAAAAAAAGTAGGACATTTTGATGTGAGTATGCTTGCTATCTTATGTACATGCATTTAAACAAAATCCTGGCTTAGATTCCTGTAATCATTTAGTGCCCTTAGACATTTTTCTTACTAGTGGAAGTGGCTCTAGACTTCCTTTCAAAGATGAGTTCCAACTAATTAGTCCTGGCCTCCTCCAAACTCTCCAAGGAGTCATCTGAATGATGCAGAGAGGTTCTTGTTCCAAAATTCTATCCTGCCTTTCAGTCTGTGGAATCTTACGGAATCCTTCTGCGTAAGAAACAAACAAAAAACCAAAACCAAAACTACATTCCACTAGTGTTACTGTTCACAGGGTTAATTTACATTTTAAAAAATCATGCACAAATTAACTTTTGACCACACTTATAATTTATGGGGTTTTCAGAATGACTGTCCATGCTACATTATGTGTATATATTTACCAAATTCTTAGATGACCATTTATTCCTGGACCCACACAGCATGTCTATACAGTGTCTCTACTCAGTTAGACTTCAGAACACACTCAAAACCTTTTTAGGTGAAATTCTGATTAATTTTATAGATCATCTTTTCTTGATGATAAGAAAATAATGTGTCCTCAGTTTTAATACTTTTTATACGTATTAATCTTCCTAAACACTTGTCAAAATTTCCTTGATTTGGTAGGCGTCATATACCCAAGGAAACCTACTGACCCAAAAACCAATATAGCCAAACGGTCTTTTATTTTATTTTATTTAAAAAAAAAATTTTACTATTTATTTAGTTTTTAGAGAAAGAGACAGGGCAGGAGCGAGGGAGAGGCAGAGAGAGAGAAAGGGAGACACAGAATCTGAAGCAGGCTCCAGGCTCTGAGCTGTCAGCCCAGAGCCTGACATGGGGCTTGAGCCCACGAACTGTGGGATCATGAACTGAGCCAAAGTCGGACGCCCAACTGACTGCACCCCCAGGCATCCCCCCAAAACGGTCTTTTCTTTTGGGTAGAAAACGTTTCCTCTGCAGCTTAAAATACATTACTTACCTTACAGTAACACTGTGAAAATAAAGACATCCCAATTTTTGAATGTCTTTGAGATAAATGATTTCAAATACCAGAGGGTATTTAATTAATTAGTTTTGCCCTTGATAATATAACAAATTAGCTGTGATAATTAGTATGCTATTTCTCCGAATGACTCAAGACATTTTACATATAACACTTGACTTGACCGACAAATAGTTACTGCAGAGTTTTGTGTACATAAGGTGATTAGTCTTTATAAAAAGAATAAACCTGCCTCATAGGGTGATTATTTACTTTTTCCAAAGTGCCTCATATGGCATAACATGCATTCAATAAACAATTATTGCGCAGTTACGATATGCCAGGCACTCAGCTGGTGTTGAGAACAATTTCAAGCAATAGAAGATGATTCTTGCCCTCACTAGTCATATAGTCTAGTGAGGTACACAGGCATTAATAAAATAATCACATGAATGTAATATTACCGCTGAGAGAAAAGCTATACATGGGAGTTATTTGTGGAGTCTATAATAATGGGACTTGATTCATTCAGAAAATGACAGGGGTCAAAAGGAGATACATATATGCTTTGGAACAGTTCCCAAGTCTTTAAAAATGTATTGCCTTTTTTAAAATTGAAACTTATTAAAAAAAAATTTTTTTTTGTTTGTTTTTAGAGAGAGCAAGCATGAGTCAGGTAGGGGCAGAGAGGCAGAGGGAATTCCAAGCAGGCTCTATGCTGTCAATGCAGAGCTGGATGCAGGGCTGGACTCACAAACTGTGAGAGCATGACCTGAGCAGAGTTCAAGAGTGTGACGCTTAACCAGCTGAGCAACCCACCAACTGAGCCACCCAGGTGCCTCCAGAATGAATTGCTTTTATAATGAAACTAAACAGGGCAGAATGGAAGAAGAAAGTTACTTATAGACAGACATTTTTTGACTTCCTATTAAATTACATGTGCTTCACTGGTTTTATTTATTTATTTATTTATTTATTTATTTATTTATTTATTTATTTATTTATTTTGGGGGGAGGAGAGAGGGAGAGAGAGACGCGGGGAGGGACAGAATCCCAAACAGACTCTGTGTTGTCAGTGCAAAGCGGGATGATTTGGGGAGGGCTTGAACTCATGGAAACCATGAGATCATGACCTGAGCTGAAATCAAGAGTTGGATGCTTAACCAACTGAGCCACCCAGGCGCTCCAAATGACATGTACTTTAAAACAATTCCTTTCAAATTTGTTTCAGTGGAGTAACAGGACAGAAAGTGTTATGATCAGTTCTAATGGATGTCATGCCACTTTTGTTTTTTTAAAGTATTATGTACCTTTTGCTAGATGTAGTTTGAGATAGAATAGACTCTTAGGTAATATGCATACATATACACAAACAAGGTAAGAGTGAAGAATGTTCTTCTTTCATCTTCTAAAAATCTGTGACTTTTTGTCAATACTTGCAAATACTTGCTTCTCTTAAAGAGAACTATATTTTTGGGGAGATTTTCAAGTGAGAAACATAGTTGACCAATTAGAATAATCACAATGAACATAACCACCAGACCTGCAAGTCCATTATAATAATGAGACTAAGCAAATGAAACAGCTTCACTGTGTTACAGAGAAGGTCTGAAAAAAAAATGTTCATGTAAAATGACACATTGCAGGAGTGCCTGGGTGGCTCAGTTGGTTTAGTGACTGACTTTGGCTCTGGTCACCATCTCACAGTTTGTGAGTTTGAGCCCCACGTCGGGCTCTGTGCTGACAGCTCAGAGTCTGGAGACTGCTGCAGATTCTGTGTCTCCCTCTCTCTCTGCCCCTCCCTGCTAGTGCTGTGTCTCTCTCTGTTTCTCAAAAATAAATAAAAATTGCTGGAAAAAAAAGGATTCGGCCTTCTTTGGGGAATTAAAAAAAATAAGATGGCACATTGCAGGGGGGTTAGGTGAGACAGCACAGCAGCATGGTAGGTCTTAGCTTGTCTAGTTCCCAAAATGCAGCTGGATCAGTACCAAACCATTTTGCACACGTAGGAAAATTATGTGAGGAGTAACACAACGACAGTCTACATAACTTGAGCCACAGAACTCGGCAGGTACACGGTGCGGAGATGTCACATGACACATTGCAATATACTATAGTGATTAGTTCAAATAAGGTTCACACCAAAATTGGCATGACTACCAAAATGGTTTGGATCATTTTTTTTCATTCAATATTTCATTTAATATTTCATACTTTTTCACATCTTGCTAGTCCTGTTGAGACCAAATCCAGGAGTGAAAACATGCCCTAAAATAATTATTTCTGAGAAAGACTGCAAACCAAGTGTTCAACAGAAGTTCAAGAATTTGTAGAAAACAATGTATATTGGCTTTAACATGCTGGGAGAGTTGATCATCCTGCTTTTCTGACTAGTATTTAACCATGTCCCCAGAGTAGCCCAGTTGAGTTCCATACATAAAGTATGAAGTAAAGCAATCTTATGCCGTAGTGCTGTGTAACCATAATAGCACTATTCTTTGAGAGCAAGTATTGCATTGTATTCACTTCTGTAGCTTTTTTCTAGCACAAGCACTAGGCACATTGTTACACAACACACATTCGCTAAATGAGTATTTAGTAACTTCCCCTTTCCACCACAAAATAATTCTTATGATCCATGACCTTGGGGTATTGCTTGCCCTTTATTCTTTCTCAGTTAAAACATACATCTTAGAATATATCAAAGACCTATATAATTGCATGGAGAATTTTCTGGTTCTTTGGCATAGTATCACCTGTAGCTCATTGTTACACAATCTGGAGTAATTCTATTTACTTTGAGGTTTCTTTTAGAGCTAACAGAATCAGACAACCACGCCCATGCTGCAAGCACAGGGGGAGGCTAACCGGGGACCACTTCAGGAAGGTCTAATAATCATCGTTCAGATTTTTTCCTTTGCTGAAACAATTAACTCTGTCTTCAACAACAGCAAGAACAAAGGAAAGAAAAAGAAAAAGAAACATACCATAACTAAAACAATTGTAATTTTCATCTTTCTTATAATTGAAAAATGTAATTGTTTTCATTTTTAAACAATATATTTAATTAGATAGTTAAGCCTCGGTCCAAATTTAGCTTCTGAGTCAATACAAGAAAAAAAAAAAGAAAAGAAAAAAGAAAAAGAAGCTCAAACTGACTTAGCCCACGTTTTGCACTATTTAAGATCAAGTTCAAATGTAAAGGCAAGTGCATTTCCCAAGCTTCCTAAACTGTGGTTTCTACTCAGAGGAGTATCTCCTATTGGGATTAGGGGGCCACTCATTGCCCTTTGATAATCTTATTTCCAAAAGAAATTCCTCATGCTCACTGACATGAACAAAATGTTGTGTATTTTTATAAATGTGTGTCACCCTCTGCTGTGCAATCTATTTTGTTAAACCTAGGAAATTAGAAATCTGTAGCTGAGGGAGGTATTAAATAACCAGGAGATGACATTCGTCCTTTTATTGACTTAATTTCTACTCTTTTTTTTCCTCTACTTAAGATGAAATTTAATTTCTGTAGGTTTTTTTTTCTGCCTCCAGAAAATTAACATTGGAACAAGCAGTTGATGACAAAATGATGATGATGATAACAATAAAAGTTACTGCAGCTTGGAGTTTCTGAGAACTTCTATGTTACTGGACTTTATGCTGAGGATGCTACACACACATTGTTTTATTTCATCCTTAGATAACCCTATAAGAAAATAATTAATGGTATATCCATTTTACAGATAAGGGACTGTTGGGAGCCATTCTGAGCCCACTAGTTAAGAAAGCTCCCGGTGAGGTTAAAGCAAGTTTGCACAGTCTCTTGCCAATAAGATGACGACCGATATCCACCCCCACTCAATTATTTCTGCTTGAGCACCTACACCCAAGGTACCTTGTGGATTGGTATCGGGAGTGACTTGTCCCCTTATTCCGGCCCTGGTACGATGATTGCACTTTGTGAAGAAACTTATTGTGGGAACTTCTTTTGGTTATGGGAACAGACATCGTGTTTCCAGCAGGTCCTGTTTCCCTCCATACTTTCCCTTGAGCTATGAACAGGCTAATGACCCTTACTCATAAAAGATTGACCTTTACATGTACAATTCTGTTTCTACTGTTGCATTAGTCCAAGAGTTTCATGCAGCTCAACATGTAAATCAGCTAACCAAAGTGTCTCTCATGCCCTAGCTATTCAAGAAATCATACAACTACACACAGAGGTAAATGCACTCGAAGAGGCTATTCTATGTACTGGAAATGAGCTAAATTCTTTAAAGGTATGGTTGGCTCTCCGGTGCCATAAAGAATATAACTGGAAAATCAAGTCTTGCCCAGAGACAAAGAGCCTAACTTAGAGAGAAGGAACAGATAAGGGCAGAACATAAGTTACCACATATATCTTTGCTAACTGATGGTGTATAGCAGCCCCTTCCCTAAGGCCTACATTCCACAAACACCTTCCCTTACCCTGGCAGCTGTGATGAGGATGGATAAGAGTATCTACAAACCTATGACTTAATCTTAGTGTTATTAAAATGTGAACACCCTGTTATTTTCTTAGTTACTCAACCTCACTATAATTGGGGCAGTTTTGCAAGAAGACTTCTATAAAACCTGTTTCTGTACACTTTCCAAAAACATCACAGAGAGCTATCCATTGTAAGAATTCCATTTTCTGATGCCATGTTAACGCTTGACCTATAAATAAAGACACCAAAATCTACAGGGCAGAGATGCCTGCCTGGTGACCAGAAAGATTTTGTGGCTCTCTCACTCCTTCCCTCACCAACACCGTCCATCCTTCAGGGACCCCTGGACCTGCCGGAGCTGAACTCCAGCAAGGGACTGAGGCTAAGAGAAGTTAGGATTCTAACTCCACGAGGGCAAGGTTTGTGGTCTTGTGTGTTGCCAGTGCCTGGAATCACACGTGGCACTGGGTGGGCACTTCTGAATGCTCAGAAGCACTAAGTGTATATTCATACACCAGATGAATGAATGAACTAGTAGTTAGGATACATATGGGCAATTCAGGACGATTCTAAGTGATGAAATTGACAATGAAAAGAACGTAGAGGATCATGTATAATAGCTTTAAAAATTAACTATAAGAGTAGGAACTAAGAAGGCCAGAGAGAGGAAATTAACATATTTCTCAGCTCTTGTGGTTTTAGACGTGAGAGCTTCTCAGAATCACTTGGGGGATCATCCTGAAAAAAGTGAGATACGTTTATGCTGGAAGAAAAAAAAAACACTGTAAAAAGAAACGTGTAAATTAAAAAGTCCCACATTTCCTTTGTTCTTACTCTTTCCCAAGCCTATTTCTCAGATTTGCCCACAGTTCAGTGTGTGTCTTTTACACATCCACACATGAATACACACTACTTTTTATTTTTCACTAACAAGACTATATCATTAAATGGTTGCATGATTTGCTTTTATTTAATTAAAAAATAATGTATGCTATCCATACCTGTCAATATCAACATTACATTCAACTGTATGGACCCACCATCATTTATTTAGTCTCCTACTGATTGTACATCCAAGTGGTTTTTTAAGGGGCGCCCGGGTGGCTCAGTTGGTTGGGCATCCGACTTTGGCTCAGGTCATGATCTTATGATCTGTGGGTTTGAGCCCCGGGTCAGGCTCTGTGCTGACAGCTCAGAGTCTGGAGCCTGCTTCAGATTCTGTCTCTCTCTCTCTCTCTCTCTCTCTCTGTCCCTCCCCCGCTCTCTTCTGTCTCTGTCTCTCAAAATAAAATAAAAACATAAAAAAATTTAAAAAACAAAAAATGTTTTTAAAAAAATATTAACAGAGCTGAAGTAAAAATCCTTGTATGTATAATCTTTCTACACTTGTTCAAGGATATTGGCAGGATAATTTCTACAAGTAAAATGACCAGGTCTAAGGGTAAAATGTTCACACCCATTGCCAACTTTCTCCAAAAAAGCTGCAGCAATTTACTTGTGAAGCTTATACAAAATACAGTTTCCTGGGCTGATTTCCCTGTCCACTGAATCAAAGCCTTGATAAGTAGAGCTTGAGAATCTCTCTATACATTTTAGAGCTTTCCAGGTGAAATCAGTCAGGTGTGAGAACCACTGATCTAGATCATTCTCTTCTTTTTGGGCAAAGTGTGGTCGAGAAAGGAACTAAACTCAGTCTTAACATGACAGATGTAGTTTTTTGAAATTATGTAATCTTTCCATTATCAACAATCAGATATAAAGATAATTTTCAATGCTTTCAAAGACAGTATCTTAATTCAGCCTCATAATCACTCCTTTTGAGTAAATAGAACAGAAGAGAAAAATGAACAAATGTTCAGAAAGTTAAAGGGCATTCAAATATGAAACAATAAAACCAAGAGTGAAATTCAGATCCTTAAACTTTAAATCTTTTCGCCCATGGCCCTTCTCATTATACTTTATGGCAAAGTGGATTATCACTAGATTGTTCTATTTGATTAGAAATATATGTGTGAAGATTCCGTGGAAAATGGGATTTTAGATTTTAAGAAGAAAGTTCAAGTATCATTTTGGGTTGTGTCTTATAGTTCTGTAAAAGACAAGGAGACAAGCAGCTGTCCGATGGTGACAGAAGTAACCAACATTTGTATCTAAACACACTGTCTCAAAAGATCTAAGGTTGGGACTATAGCAACTTCAGCACACAGATTGGTCCTGATCATACTCTAAATCTTTTCTTTAAAGATAAGGGGCGCCTGGGGGCCTCAGTCGGTTGAGCGTCCGACTTCAGCTCAGGTCATGATCTCATGGTTCGTGGGTTCGAGCCCCATGTCACGCTCTGGGCTGACAGCTCAGAGCCTGGAGCCTGCTTCTGATTCTGTGTCTCCCTCTCTCTCTGACCCTCCCCTGCTCACGCTGTGTGTGTGTGTGTGTCTCTCTCTCAGAAATAAAAACATTAAAAAAAGATAAATGATTGGGACGATAGAAGCGACCAGAGGAGGCAGCTGTTCTGCATGGATTAGAGAACTAAGTCTAACCAGGATGCACAGAATGAAGAGGCTGGTTCCCAACAACTCCCCAGGGTTCTGACCAGCTAACTGCATGGTAGGGCTGCTGTGCTGGGCTCTGAAGTATTTCAGTCAACAAAACCAAACTCAAGAGTAACTTAAAACTTACCTCTCATGAAAATTCCTGACTAAACAAAGGATAGAATGGCATTTTCTTTTTTTTTAAAAATGTTTTTTATTTTATTTCTAGGAGAGAGAGAGACAGCGTGAACAGGGGAGGGTCAGAGAGAGAGGGAGTCACAGACTGAAACAGGCTCCAGGCTCTGAGCTGGCAGTCAGCACAGAGCCCGACGCGGGGCTCGAACCCGCGAACCACGAGATCATGACCTAAGCGAAAGTCGGACGCTTAACCGACTAAGTCACCCAGGTGTCCCTAGAATGGCATTTTCATGATGATGAATTTTATACAGTTATTATTACTCTTAAAGTTTTTTTTAAATTTATTTTTGAGAGACAGAGTGTGAGTGGGGGTGGAACAGAGAGAAAGAGAGACAATGAATCCAAAGCAGGATCCAGGCTATGAGCTGACAGCACCCAGCCAACGCGGGCTCGAACTCATAAACCTCAAGTTCATGACTTGAGCCAAAGTTGGATGCTCAACTGACTGAGGTGCTCTGGTGTCCCATGATATTATTACTCATAAATGGAATAATGAATATGAGAATGGCCCTTATTACTAGGATTTATAATGGGTTCAGAATTAGGAAAGTAATCAGGTCAACCAGAAGCTGCGATCCAGGCTTGTGGATAGGAAGAAAAGAAAGGAACTAATATTTGTTGATCTCTTGGAATTTATTAGGTATTATGATTTAGACTCTCTGTGGTTCTTGGCTAGGGCTAGAGGTGAGGGCAGACTGTGGCAGAGAAATGAGTCTATACAGCCAAGGGAAAATTGTAAGTATTCATGCAGAATCAGATAGGCATTCACCAATGTATTTCCTAGGGGGTGAGTTTCCTAAAATAAGTTTGTTACCCCATGCTGCTACCTTAGGTGGGTGGGATGGAGAGGTGGCATCATTTTGGGGAACAGTGACTACTTTTCCTCCAAGTTAGGAGTCCTTCAAAGTATGTACTCTAATATCAAGTTGGGGGTGGTTAAGTGGCCAGACCAGAAACAATGTGTCTAATTTGTTGCCCTGTAAAAATGTGATAATCCCAAGTGTTTTTTCCCCTTTCAGGAATTTTTAATCCCTTGTTGGGAGGGCCATTCTGCAACTATATGTAGTACAGCGCCTGCAGTTTGAGGAAGGCGAAAGCACTCACTTCCATGTACAGTGAGGAGGAAAAAAGTAAGATCATTTCTATATGTAGACTGAGACTGCTTTGTGGACCATGAGTAGTAGTTGAAGAAATGGTACTTACTTGGTGGCAGTGACCCAAAATGCAGGTATAGCTACTAGAAGGAGATGAACAGAGTTTAAGCATACTAGTGTGTTATATAAACATACAGAGTGACAGTGAATGCCTTTGTACAGAGGAAGCATTACGGGCAATAAAGAAATACCTCAATGTTACACCAAAATTGTGAGCTAGCTGAAGCTTCTACAGGCCTTACCTGGGAGCCTGTACCCCTCCTCTCCGCCATCCTCTGAGGCCACTCTATCATTCCTTTATCGACCCATGCTCAGAACCTATTGATTCTTACTCTCCTTTTGGAAACTATGCCCATCCTATATCTTCAGAATGAAAGATTCAATTAAGTGCTTTCTTGAGGGACACACTTCATCCTTATTATAACTTTTTGTTGTTTTCAGCTTTTCTGCCACGTTCCTCTTCCTCTCTCTGATTAAATGTTAGAGTTACTCAGATCTTGGTCCTGTGTGCTTTTCTCTCTTCTCCTTCTATACTTTCTTTCTAAATAATCTCATTCATTCTTATGGCTTTAAGTACCATCTATGTGTTGACAGATCCCAAATTTATGCCACCTGTACAGATTTTTTCTCAAAGCACTAACTTCCCAGTGGGCTCTCCACATTATGTCCTCAGATCGAAATATATTTGCTCTTGTTCTCTAACTGGGCACATCTGCAAGTTATTCCCTTCAACATAAATGGAGTCTCTTTTCATCCAATTGCTTGATCCATAACCCAAAAGGCATGCTTCACTTCTTCCACATCTCCACAATCTATCTATCATTATTCTATCAGGCAAAAATATATTCAGCATCTATTAAATCTGTCCCTGTGTATATTTCAAATCCATCTTCTTCTTGCATCTCCAGAGCCACTGTTCTGGGCCAAATCATTATCAATTCCAGCCTGGATTATCACATTGGCTTTACATCTGGTCTAAACATTTCCATTATCTCCCTTTCCAATTTGCTCTGTGCACAAAGTTCTGAGAGCTCTTTACACGTCTAAATCCTATCATGTCATTTCCATGGTTCCATCTCTCATGTGGCTTCACACTGCACCTGGTATAAAATATAAAATCCTTGCTATGACCCACAAGTTTGTGCAATCTGACCTCCCTTCCTCCCAAAGTAGCCTTACCCCTCATGGTTCTCTGACTTTCTGTACTCTAATTACACTAATGCAGAGGTTTGGATTTTACAATCTCTTTCCACAGGCTTAGTGCATGCTATTTTCTCTGTGTAGAATAGGTTCTCTCCACTCTTTGCTTGGCTTTTATCTACCAGTCCCTCAGGTTTCAGCTCAAGGAACTTTTCTTGAAGCTTCCACCTGGAATTGACACACTCTAGTCTGTTCATATTTGTGGTCAAAGCAAGTCATAAACTGAGGCCACCTGAGTTTAACAGGACTGAAATGTATAATCTTCCCTTAGGGATATGAAGTGAATATTGATGACTATTGATACAATCTACAATCATTAACTGCAAGAAGGTTATAAAGATGAGTCAATGTATCAAGTTTCTCTTCTTTTTATTGGAATTGTATCAACTAAGTGTGAGAACATTAGTGGCTTCCTGTTGATAAGAAACTTGACTATATCTGTGTATATAATTTCAATACACGAAATGAAAACTAAATTAAGTATTACTGGATAAATTCAGTTTTATTGAGAGATAAAGTCTTTCAAAACAAAGGCCAATGGTGAGGGAACATTAAAAAAAGTAACTTTGCAGGGTGACATTTTACTATTTACTGAATACAGAATCTGAAATGTTTAATGCTTACTATGCTAATGGAAATTGAAACTTTTTACATGTGACCTGCTGGTGATAATGCCATTTTTATTTTTGTCTAATTCAAATCTGTTGGTGGAGATTTTTTAAAAAATTTAAATCCAAGTTAGTTAACATACAGTCTAGTAATGATTTTGAAAACAGAATTTAGTGATTTATCAGTTACGTATAACACCCGGTGCTCATCCCCACAAGTGCCTCCTTACTGCCCATTGCCCATGTAGCCCATTCCCCACCCCTGCCAGCAACCCTCAGTTGGTTCTCTGTATTTAAGAGTCTCTTATGGTTTGTCTCCCTCTGTGCTTTTATTTTATTTTTGCTTCCCTTTCCTTATGTTCATCTGTTTTGTTTCTTAAATTTCACATGAGTGAAATCGTATATTTGTCTTTTTCCAACTGACTTATTTCGCTTAGCATGATATACTCTAGTTCTATCCATGTTGTTGCAAATGGCAGAATTTCATTCTTTTTGATCGCTGAGTAATATTCCATTGTATCTATATCTATATATCATCTATATCTATATATCTATCTATTGGTGGAGACTTAAGATGTAGAAGGTGCAATCATGACATATCACTCTGTCCCCTATCTCTGTGTATATGGAAAAGATATATATAGAGAAGATGTATACCTATTTTAAAGGTTAAAGAAAGTCACTTTTCATAAAATCTTCGGTATCTTAAAAATTCTTTGCAGAAATCTGCAGACAGATAACATCATAAAGTTCTCATTTTACCTGGAAAAATAATTATAATTACTATATTTAATGACTATAAAGGGAAAAGAAATCACATTTTTGAGCATTTACTATGATCTGATGTATAAAATTATCCAAATAACTCCAGGAACTCACATTATTAGCTCCATTTTATGACTAAGGATCATTAGGTGTTGAGAAATTAAAAGTATGTGCCTAAGGCCACACAAAATGGTAAATGACAGGATAAGGATACAACTCCAAATCTGTCTGACTCCAAAGCTCAATCCATTACCTCAGTGATGATGATAAGGCGTCCCTTTTAAGTTCCTTAAATCAGAGTTCATCCACAATCTCAGTTTTGAGGCTCAATGATTTCTTTGGGGTAGCAAATCTAGACAATAATAAGGACCCAACAATAATAAGGGTCCAATAAGGACCCATGTTTACCATAAACACAATTTAAAAATTAGAGGTATATCTTTCCCTCAGGATTTTATTTCTGTTAGATTGAATATAATTATACTAAACTACTAAAAAAAATCAAATATCCTTTCCATTGGCAGAGAGGATCAGGTAACAGGGGAGATAGAAATCCACTGTTATTTTAGAAGCCCCACCAGACTATCTTAAATTTGGAGCAACTACCAATATAATTTTAAGAAGCCTAGTATAAGTAAACCAAACTGAAATCTGAGCAAGATTAACTCCTGCAAAAAACCACACAGAGGTAGCATAGTTAATGGAGATTAACGCATTGGGACTCGGGAACCGAATTTCTGGTTTCAAAGTCTGGCTCCATTATTGTCAGTTGTGTGGCTTTGGACAACTTCTCTTTGCCCTAACTTCCTCACCTGTAAGATGAAGATAATAATAGAATGAATCTGCTGGGGTTGTTACAAGGATTATGAGTTCAAATTTACAGAGTGCTTAGGGCAGTGCCTAGCACCGAAGTAAGTGCTATGTTAATATGGTAGGTCTCGAAAAATAAGCAAACTTTCTATTGGGCCATGTTTGCTGATTCACTAATAATTTATTGAGTATCTACTGTGTGTTAATCATTGTTATGTATAATTTGGCCAAAACAGGGAACATCAGGAATTTCTTAGGGTTTAATTGTATGGGTTTAACAAACATGGAAAATTTCCCAAGACAACCAATGCCTTTCATCTTAAAAAATAAAATAAAATAAATATGATCTCAGCACTCATACTACTGCAAAAGACTGCAAAATGCTGCAAAAGAATTTTTCTACCCTTTCTTCTCCCTATTCTTTGTTGAATTTTGTTCTTTCCATGCATAGTACACACGATGCCAGGTGTCTGTCAGTGGATGTCATCATGAACAACAACAAAAAAGAAAAATGGAAAAAGAAAAATTTATTGTTTGTCAATTCTTAACTTGAGAACACAGTAATAAATTTTAAGTTTTCACTATAGTGGTCATGTGGTTTGGGCCATCTGAAATTTGTTTCTACCAAATGAGTTAATAGAGAAGAAAACATTGTTTTATTGACCAGGCAATGACAACATTGCTCTGAAGAAAATATGCTTCTGTTCTCTATGGGAAATTATCATTTAATGCCTTTTATATTTTAAACCATAATTTGAGCTGGGAACATTTCCATCATTTTTATAAAGATCCTAAGTTACATTGGTTAATATAGGAAAAAGTGTATTTCCCAACGGAGGAATATCAGGTTTCATTTTTTTTTTTTTACACTACAAAGTCCTAGATAAGAAATAAAAGGACTTAAATATATAGTTGGTGATTTTCTTCTTCCAACAGTAGATTTAGTTTTTAAATAAAAAAAAAGAGTTATACGTGGAAGCAAATTGTTGGTTGTATATATATCACTTTCTGCAGGTTATGTAAAGTATTGGAGATTGAGATAATGACAGAAAGGCAGACTCTATTTGAATCACTAAGGCCCAAGACTACCAAGAAACATGGGATGAACACAGTGACTCCTTTGTATAGTTGAATGTATACCTAGAAAAATGCTGGCTTGGTACACTGCTTCGATCTGTTTCGTCAGAGAACAACATTGGTTTTTCTTTGGTTTTCTTTTATTTTTTTCTTCCCAATTCATCATTTGGGCTTTGTCTCTTACTGAGTGGTAGACCTGGATTCTGATTTGACAATGCTTGCTTGCAGTTTGATAATGCATCTTGGACTCAAGATGATAGGCAAGAGTATTTCCTGAACTCAGACTTTATGGATATTTCCAAAAGTTATATGTACACCTGCATATTGTAGCATCACTGTACCTGGATGACTATAGTTCAAAATGGGTTCATATATTTACATTTAGTGTCGCTTTTGTAGCCACACAAAAATATTTTTTAAAGCTTCAAATTTATTCTGGTACCCTCTGAGGATGAAAGTTTCTTTGTCAGGACAAATGTTAATGGTTTGCAATGTTTTTTGTTGAATCCTCCTCTGAAGTCTGCTTTAAAAAAAGATTTAAAGGGTACGTTTCCTGTAGAATATTCTGACATCTTTATTTGTTACAATTTGTGTTTTCTTACTAACCTGATACATTCCCACCATGGAGGTAAAAAAAAGTCAGGTCACAGTCTTTGGAATGGGCTGTCAGTGATGGGATTCTCCAAATTCCTTCCTCTGCTGAAACTTGGTGAAGCCGTTCAAAAAGGAAATATACTATTTTGTGATTTTAAATTTAATTTTATGTGGGACAAACTGAGGGATTTTTATGGTAGTGATCTTATGTATATTATCAAATTTTATAACATTTGATTTGATTAAGGGAAACCAAAACTTCGCACTGATAATCTTGCAGTGTCTAGTTCAACTTGTCTTACCTTTAGCAGAAAGCACATAATTGTACACACTTTCCAAATTGGTTTATAAAATAGATGCTCAAATGAGGAATGTGAGCCTTATCTCGTGACTCCAGGACAAGAAGAAAGTGAGAGTCAGAAATGATGGGGAACATGGGAAAAACCACTCATGAGTAATTTAGTTTCTTGCAGTTACAGAGCTGGGTGTTCTCATATGTGTTAAGCCAACTCTTCTCTCCAGCTATCCCTTGAGGGAGAACTATTATCAGTATGGCTTTACAAATTAATGCCTTGAGATTAAGTTAGTTTGAGTTACTTGTCTGCCGCTTCCCAGCAGAAAGAAACAGAGCTCTGATGCAAATCTTAGAATCTTAACTCTTAAGCCTATCCATATGATTAAAGAACTTTTATAGAGAGAAAATAGCTTTGGAAAAGTTAAAAAAAATAGTTTTTGGGCAAAGTAAAATTTAAATGGTCATAATGGTTAATAAAAATTAACTTTTCTGTTACTCTATGGGATGGGATATCCCTACCCTTGTGTCAACCCTATATAGACCATTTAATTCTGAATACCTCTGAGGGAGATGATTATTTACATTAATGAAATGTACCTGCTGTCAGTGTTGAAGGCATCAACAAATCCTGCTGTACTTGGAAACCGGATGTGAGGTTCTTTTTAAAAATTTTTAAAATATAGTATCTTTATATTTTATGTTTATATAACAGCTTTACAACATTTTATTTCTATGCTTTCCTTCTTTCTTTTGAGTTATTATCACACATTTTACTTCTACACCTGTTATGTGCTCCATAGAGCACTGTTATTATTTTTGCCTTAATTATTTCTCTTTTTTTAAAATTTTATTTAAATCCAAGTTAGTTAACATATAGTGTAACAATGGTTTCAGGAGAAGAATTTAGTGATTCATCACTTACATAGAACACCCAGTGCTCATCCCAACAAGTGCGGTTCTTAGTACCCATCACCCATTTAACCCATCTTGCTACTCAGCTCCCCTTCCGTAGACCTTGGTTTCTTCTCTGTATTTAAGAGTCTCTTATGGTTTGCCTCCCTCTTTGTTTTTATCTTATTTTTCCTTCCCTTCCTCATGTTTATCTGTTTTGTTTCTTAAATTCCACATATGAGTGAAATCATAGGGTATTGTCTTTCTCTGACTCCTTAGCTTAGCATAGTCTACTTGACAACAGCCAAATTATGGAAAGAGCCCATATATCTATCGACTGATGAATGGATAAAAATGTGATATATATATACATACATACACATAATGGAATATTACTTCACAATCAAAAAGAATGAAATCTTGCCACTTGCAACTACATGGATGGAACTGATATGAGGTTCTAACCTGTGCTTACTTAGTGATCACTATTGATAGTTCAAAGTGCATCAAAAAGGAAAAAACATCTTCAAGCTTCGAGTTCTCTGAGATATGGGGAAGTTCATTTTTGTAAATATATATTTATAAACAGGTGGGTAAATAGATAGGTAGGTAGGTAAGTCTGTTATTTCCTTAACAAGAATTTAAATTAGAGGGGCACCTGAGGGGCTCAGTTGGCTAAAATGTCTGACTCTAGATTTCGTCTCAGGTCATGATCTCCCAGTTCAGGAGTTCAAGCTTCACGTGGGGATCTGCACTGGCAGTGTGAAGCCTGCTTGAGATTCTCTCTCTCTCTCTCTCTCTCTCACTTTCTGCCCCTCTACAGCTCTTTCTCTCTCTTTAAGTAAATAAATAAACTAAAATAAAAAAGTAGAAACCATCCTCCTTTGTTTTAATAGGTGGGCTGCTCCAGAAGCAGACACCTAGGGAAAGTTTTCACCTTAGAAATTAGTTTTGGTCTACCTTATACACAGGAGAGCCAGAGCATGTTTCAGTGTCTGAGAGCAGGGCTCAGGCATGAATTCCTGTCATTTAGTGCATATGGAGATGCATTTGAGGTGGGCTGAAGGATCCACATGCTGATCCTGCTCTGGGATTCTTTCAAGGGTATACAGAAGAGTATAAAAGTGTCCATTTTGGGGCACCTGGGTGGCTCAGTCAGTTGAGCGTCTGACTTTGGCTCAGGTCATGATCTCATGGCTTGTGGGTTCGAGCCCTGCTTTAGGCTCCGTGCTGACAGCTCAGAGCCCGAAGCCTGCTTTAGATTCTGTGACCCTCTCTCGCTCTGCCCCTCCCTTGCTCATGTTCTCTCTCTCTCTCTCTCTCACTCTCTCTCAAGAATAAAAAACAATTTAAAAAAATTAAAAAATAAAAATAAAAGTGTCCGTCTTCTGAACAGATAGCAGTATTTATACATAAATGCAAAGAGCTGCATTACCAAAACCGACCAATTATTCCGAGAGATTAATCCTATGAAACTAAAAACAAGCGTTCTAGAAAACCTCCCTGGTCGACAGTGGTGGAGTAACCACAATAAAAATTCTCAAATTCTTAAGCAATACCGACATTGATTTCAGTTGTAAAAAGAGTAAAACTATGTTGTTAATGCTGCTAAGCCAGCAGCATCTTTCCCCAATGTAGTGCTATGCTTTCTCTTTTATTTGTCATTTCTCTTCTACTTTCCTGATTTTTATTTTTAAAGTGGCACCCCATGTGCGCCACAAAGCAAATGTTTGCTTGGGATGTGTTGTTTTGTTAGCATCGTTATGGAGAAAAGGTAAGAAAAGGACATTTGTACTGCAGCAGTGTGAGAAGCTGTCCTTTTGAAAAGCATTTTTGCAATGTGGCCATTAGCTGCTGATGGAGTTGCCATGGTTATAAGAGGTCCACTGTGGGAGAAATCTTCATTTATTATCAGATTTTGACAGCAGCGGTCAGAATGCTTGATGTGGGGAAAAATAAGAACAACAACATAAAAGAGCCTTGGCCATTTTAGCCGTACAAAGAGTTGAGTTATAACATTAAAAAAATATTCAACGAACAGTCATGGGTGAGTAGAGTGCCAAGAAAAATCTTGCTTTTGAAATAAAATGTATTCCTGTAAACAAGCAGAGGCAGAAGATGATAGTCTACTAAGGACACAGGAAAGAAACGGCAGCAGGCACAAACCTACTGAGTTGAACGTGATTAAATTATTGCATGTGATGGTTTCCAGCCGTTGTGCTGTTTTCTCACGCACTCTTTCTCATGCAAAAATCTGGGTGATCTAAGCCACAACTTTAATGGTAACTGAGCTTCCTGTGTCTCGGCGCGTTGGTACAAGGAAAAGCCTTTGTGCTAAATGTACCTGAAAGCCCTGGAAATATTATTCTCACATAAAAAGTATAATAAATCCCATTACAGGGGCCTTACTATGCTGTGGTTTCACATCCTCCACGGAAAGTCTAGGATATGCACAGCAGCTTTCTTCTTTAGTCTTAGCGCTATAAGAGGAATGTGATGTTTTTTGCTGCTTTGGCATAACAGCTGATTTCTCTTGACGGGTCAGTGGTTAGAGATAAAACACAGCTTGTCCCGAGTCTCAGAAAAATACAAATATGTAACAGATTATGTGGAGTTTATTTCTGGCTAGGGCAGGAGGAGAGGAGAAACCATTCCCCTGCTGGACTGCGATGTGGACACCCGTCTGTGGCGTCGGCTGAGCAGAGGCAAAGCTTGCTTATTAGAGAAGGCGAGCTGACAGGGATCAGGATTTGGCTCAGGCTTTGGGGATAAAAGCTGGGAGGTGCACAGAAGTAGGGCTAGTGGCAGTGGGCGGTGCATGGTCCTTGAGGCAGCAGAAGGGCTCAGGAGTCCGCGCATCTGGCCGGCGTCTCCGCGTGGCAGGCTCAGCGGTTCTACCTGGAGCTGCTGCTCCCGCAGGACTCAAAGCTGCCGCCGCGCGGGCTTCTTCTCAGCAGGTCTCAGCCTCCGTCCCGGGCTTTTTCTCTTCCCTGCCCTGCCGCAGTCCCCTCTTCTCTGAAACAATGTACTTGGTGAGCTTTAAAACCCATTACTGATGATTTTATTGCAATTTTAAGGTGTTCAGGAAACAAGCTCATAAATCAGGTGGCAGCGCGTGTGTTGGCTGCACGCAGGTCGTCACTGTCATCAGTAGCTTCACGAACGAGTCGATACCTGCTGTCTCCTCTCCCTTCCCTCCCTTCCCTTGCGTAGGCTGACAATGTTTTCCACTCTGATTTTCTTCATCTTTACTCCATGGAAACTAGTCTCCTGAGGTCACTAACCATTCAGTCATGGACTGCAACAGAGTTTTCAGATATGACCCTCTTGACGGCTTCTCTCCAAGCCCAGGTGGCATCCCTCCCATCGAACCTACCCCTGTGAAGCTATCACTGATGGGGCACTGCGTGTATGTCAAGCATGTAGCTAAGTTTTTGTATCAACTCATGAGGCAGGCAGAGGCCAGGGAATTGAGTTTTAGAATTCAACTAGTTTCCCTGAGGAGCCCGACCCCTGACACAATGAGTGACTTTTCAGGGACCAACCACGGACCATTACAAAGGCTTTACCTCGCAGGCTTCACTGAAGAGAGCTGTTCTCTCCACCCCGGACTCCGTGTGCCGCCGACATACTACAGTCTCTGAGGGGAGATGTGGTCAACGCCCCTGGCCCCCTCTGGCTGGCCAAGTTCTTATGCAGGTTTGAATTCTTAGCCCAGATGCCCTCTACTGGGTCATCAGTGGAGGCCTTCAGGCTCCTGTGCTGGAACACACGTTTTTCCCTACTCTTATTCACCGCTCTGTGTTTTTCCACTTCTAGCCCTTTCCCCTTGTCCTCTCCCCAGCGTCCCTCAGGTACATAAAACTGCAGTAGTCCTTTGTTTGTGGATCCCTCAGCAGTAATTGGACCTGAAGGACGTCTGTGCTGATCTATCTGATCCTTGACCAGCGTGCCGCTCCACGTGGGAAAATGGGACAGAGCCCAGGGTGTGGGGGAGGGTGTAGTATTTTCCGCAGTGTAGCCTCTTGCTTCTACAATTGCTGTAAGTGATTTTAAAGGGTTGACTACTTGACTGTTACTTTCATTTTTGGCTCGTTGCTTCAACCAGCTATTCCAACAACTGGCAGCTCAGCTCAACTCTCCCACTCACTGAGCTCCTGACACCTATCTGGTTCACACAGTAAGAACTGGAGCTGAGATTAAAAGCCAGCCTGTCTGACGAAAACAATCTGAGCTCTTAACCACTATCCAGACTGCACCATACTTCCTGAGCAAGTTTTCTGAATTACTTCCATGGGCTCCATATCCCTTGTTTGTCTTCAGTCTTGTGCAATTTTACTCTTCCTGGGAGATTTATTCTCTCCTATGAATTTCATCACCACTCGTGAGCTGGTATCTCTTCAATCTTTAGTGCCAGCCCTAATCTTTCTTCTGAGCTCAGAATGATAATTCTAACTCTCCATGAGATATATCCTCTTGGATGTTCCAGAGGCAACTCGTTCATTTATTCTTTCACTCATTCATCATTCATATATTTAATAAACATTCCTGGAGTTCTTCCTATGTGCCAGGCTCTAGAGATATGGACGTGAATGAGAAAGCACGGTCTCTGCTGTGCTGGCATTTGCTCACATACAATTGTGGAGACAGATGTTCAAAGTGAACATTGACTTATACATGCATGTGTTCAGTACCAGGAAGCCAAGTGCAGGGTGTTATGGAATGTGTACAAAAGAAGCCCATAACCTAGCTTTGTGCTTCAGAAAACGCTTCTCTGAGAAAGTGATATTAATAGATGTCACCAGGAAGGGGGAGGGGAGGAGGAAAGAGTGTCCCAAGCAGCAGAAATGGTATTGAAGGAGAGAAGACGGTTATGTTAAGGAGATAGTATGATTCTGGCAATACCTGGAAATTCAGAAGTCTTTTTCATCTCTTTTTGAAACCTTAGCTTGAACTAATACATGGTCAGTCTCGTGACAACCTGTGATGGTCAGATCCATCCTGGATCTTTAGCCTATAGATTAAAATCTACCAATAGATCTTGATATTTTTCTTTGTAGATTTAAAAAAAATTCTTAATGTTTATTGATTTTTGAGAGAGAGAGAATGAGAGGAGGAAGGCAGAGAGAGATGGAGACACAGAATCCAAAGCAGGCTCCAGGCTCTAAGCTGTCAGCACAGAACCCAATGTGGGGCTCGAACCCATGAACTGTGAGATCATGACCTGAGCCAAAGTTGGACGCTTAACCAACTAAGCCACCCAGGCGCCCCTACTTAGTGGGATTTTTAAGTCTGTTGCTGCTGAAAATGCTCTCTGCTTTAGCTCTCAGACATTTATACTGGATACCCTATAACATCCTCCAGTGATGACTTCTCTCTCCCCACTGAGAAATAGACCAACAGCATCTCTTCTGTCCTCACCTGTTTCTCTCTCCACTTCTTTCCTCTCCTGGTAAATATAAGGCTTTGATTAAAGGATCAATAGACAACCTAGTATGGCCTATAGAATACAGAAATGACATATAATTCTGGATTCTTTCGATGGTTTAAAAGTAATATATTTCACAAGTTAGCTACATAATCCTAAAAATAGTTATTATAAACTCTTTGATTCCTGCAAAAGAATATGCACACGTATTTAAATTAAAAAGCATAATATGTAACCACCTCTGAGCATCTACCATCCAGTCTAAAAATTAGAGGCCATCAAATCATGATTTTAGTTCTGTAAGGAGGCTGGCTGCCTGGTCTGCATTCTTTCCCCTTGCAGAGATGGTTTTTACGTTACCTCCAGAGATGCAATCAAGCATCTGGCTGAACATTTTACCTAGCAGACATGGCTTCTTGGAAGTAGCATGGGGGCTTTAAAGTCAGAGGGTACCTGCCCTTTCTGAATATTACCGAAATTTGGGAACAAAGTGAATTTGGATGATAGCCAAACTTTCTTAGGACCCATTTTGGTTCTTTCAAAATATACCGTGTCTTCACTGTTCACATTTTGACAGTAACACCTTTTAGTATTGAAACCACCTTTAATAAGGTGCCTTATTCTAGCAGTGAGAATGTTTATCTATTGATAGAATGTCTTGGAAGTAAATTTTTAGATATGGACCTTCCCTTCAAAAAGACAAGTCAAATCACAGACGTTGCAAAGAAGGTGGCCTGCCTTCAATTGGTTGCCAGTCTTATTTTAGTTGATTGAATAAAAATTGAGTAGATTTGGGGTGCCTGGGGGTCTTGGTCAGCTGAATGACCGACTTCGTTTCAGGTCATCCATCTCACAGTTTGTGAGTAGGAGCCCCGTGTCAAGTTGTGCACGTTGGGCTTTGTGGTGACAGCGTGGAGCCTGCTTTGGATTATCCGCCTCCTTCTCTTTCTGCTCCTTCTCTGCTCATGTGCGCACATGTGCTTTCTTTCAAAAATAAATAAAAATTACAAAAAATTAAATTGAGAAGACTCTATAGTTTATGATCCCTAGAAGACAATATTTATATCTTGTTCAGTGACAGATCCCTGGTATTTCAGAGAATGCTTGACAAATAGGGGTGGGTGGTAAATATTTGCTGTTGTTAAGTTGATCCACTAGCCAAACTACTGAATTTACTAAAACTGTACGTGGTGAGGGTAACTTTATATCTCTTAGGGAAAACTAACATTCATAAACGTCATTGGAAATAAATATCTTGAAAGGAATTATATGACATGGGTTGTACCTGAGGGTAATATTTAGTCAGTATGGCTCTGATTAGAACTAACATCCCTGCTTGGGGCACCTGGATGGCTTAGTCGGTTTAGCGTCCAACTTTCGCTTAGGTCATGATCTCGCGGTTCATGGGTTCGAGCCCCGCGTCGGGCTCTGTGCTGACTGCCAGCTCAGAGCCTGGAGCCTATTTCGAAGTCTGTATCTCCCTCTCTCTCTGACCCTCCCCTGCTCACGCTGTCTCTCTCTCTCTCTCCTAGAAAGAAATAAAAATATTAAAAAAAAAAAAAGAACTAACATCCCTGCCAATGGGTCCATGTCCTATTCTGCCTATTCTGCCTGGTTTGTGCTCCATTTTTTTTTTTGGGGGGGGGATGCTTTGTCTTCATTCTGATTTGTCTCTATCTGTACCGTTGTTAAATATTTGCAATATCCATCTTCAATATCAGTTCAAGAAATGATTTCACCATTTATGTATTTAATCTTTCGCTTAATAATTTATCAAAAATTATTGAGCATCTTCTATGTGATGCTTTTGGTGATACTAAGATTCTTAACCCATGGTCCTTATCCAAAAGTTCTTTACCTGTTAATGACTATGGGAATACCATAGGATGAATGTTTTGTCAATAGATATAAAAACATTATGGGGAGACTAATGAGGGCATCATTTTGTTGAGTCATAAGTGATTTGATTTTATTAAGTCCTCAAGATTTGATTTTATTAAGCGCTTTATGATTTCATTTACTATGTGGGGTATTTTATATACATTATCTCATTCAATACACACAACAATCATATAGAGTAGATACCATTATTATCTCCATTTTACAGGGAAAGAAACCAAGGCCTAAAAGGCTTGGTAAGATCAATAGCTTACCAGTGGTGGAATTGGAATTTGGATCTATGCATCCTGACCCCAGACATGGACTAAAAAATATCCCCTTCCTTATATATGAATATTTGGCAGTTGTTAACGTAGATTTTTCTGGAATATAAAAACTTTTAGTGCTAGCGATTACTACTGGATAGCCCAGTGATCAAGTTCCAACCATCCAACACAGATAATTTATAATTATGAAAAATGTCTTCAATTTTTATTGATACTTTGATCCATCACCTAAGTTATAAATTTTTTTTGTTGTTACAGTCTGCCCTATTTGACTGTGCTAATTTTAAGAGCTACATGAATCATTTTGTTAGGTTCAGAAATACTACCTCAATGGGTGAATTGTATTGAGAAAAAGCTCTGAAATACACATTAAAATGTTTAAGACTCAACAAAGTTTAACTACCATGAATCACTGAAAACAAAGTCTTTGGTTTCTTGTAAGGCTGCATTGAATAATGGAGTGTGATCACAATGATCTGAACTCCAGAAAATGGGGACTAATAAAGGACTTGAAGTTTGCTTTACCAGAAAATCTCAGGATGCAAACATTACATCTTGTGCTCACCCTGTAAATCCCACAGGAAGACAGTTCGCTGGGAGGAAAAAAACAATTATGTTGCTCTTGCTACGGTCTGTAAACACAAAGTGTTTGAAGAGGCCTATAAACCCATCAAAGGTATCATTTATCTCGGCAGCTGTAGACATGTTTGAGGTAACTTAAATTTAAGCGGAACTCTGTCTTAAGAGATTATTATGAAGTGGTTAAACTTTCCTCTTTTCTGCCCTTTTGACTTTGAGCCACAAAGGGAGGTTATGTGCGGCTAATTCTTATGTGGCTAAACAATATCCTAAAGGAAAGCTTTTATTTTGCAAGCAGAATTCATTTAATGATAGCAGTGTGTGAAGTGTCCAGATACCTGATACCAATGTATGCTACATTCTCAGCACAGTGCCTAGTGCATAGAAAAAGTGTCTGTGACTGGTTTCCTCTCACCTGCTCTGTATTTTCATCCTGGGCATTTCACTAGTTATTATTTTATTCAGAGGATGAGCAGAGGAAATAAAAGAAGATAAAATTAAATTAGCCAATTATACAGGCATGTTGGGTCTAAAATTTTGGAAGGGGAGGAGATTAATACAAGGTTTTTGGACCCTCCAAGGACTTGACTGATGCAAATCATTGTTCTCTATCCTCACTAATACTGTACCAAAAGTTGACTGAGGTGCCTATTATTCAGGATAAGAGAGAAAGCTAAGCTACTACTAGGGAATGGATTACCTGCAATGGAAAGTTCTTTTTATGTGCTCTTTTGTCTTCTTCATGCATTCATTTTTGCTGCAATCTAACTCTCTAAACCAACTATTGGACTTCGTTCTTTTGTATCATTAAAATCCAATGTTAAAAGCCAGGTAGACTTTCTTCGAAGAGATTTGGTCTTTAATGATCTTTGGCAAAACAGACTTCATCAAAGAATAATGTGAGATGGTAGGAAGTCAAACATGTGGTTTGGGGAACAGAGACAGTAGCTGAGACCAGGGGGAGAAATCTGCAATTTTGAATGAGAGAGGGAAAGAGCAGCTGAGAGCAAATGGGAAACATCAGGGAGGCAATCAGACTGCACAGGAATGGCCAGTAAAAGATGATTTTTCTGTCTGCGGGAACTTTGCACAATATACTAAATGGTGTGTTTGGGTCAGTAACCTGAATTTTGTGTCTTACTCAGATTATTAGAGCCACATGGAGGGTATCCCAGTTAATATTTGTTTTTAGGTCTACTGATGGATGGGTATGACGTCCTCATTAATATTACTTGTGTCTGTTAATGTGTGGTAAATCTATAGCTCTCATGGTAGAACCTTAATCTTCCTATGGATCTGACTGTTACTTTATAATTCTTTACACTCTGGGGATATATAATATCACTGCCTTGTGAGTGGAACTACCTCTATTGTGAATGGAGAATGAAAATTCAAAATACCATAATAGCTGTGATATAGGCAAGTAAAAGATTTTTTTTTGCTTTATTTGTAAAGGGAATAGGCTTTGGAGAAGCCAGCAGTCTTTCACATTTTGAACAAAACCCCAAATCTCTTAGATTGAAATAAATTCCACCATTCTCTTCTGGTTTTATTCTAACCTAAGACGAGGATAAAAACAACTTGTCACAACTGTGAAGTCCTTAATCCACATAAATTTGAATCACATTCTTCTGTTTATCTTGTCAAACTTATAAGATTGGGTTGAGTAGGTTCAACCCAATGTAAATAGAACTTAGCTAGATCTACACAGAAGAAAATAAACATTAAACATTCTTCTCTTTTTTAAGTGCTTATGTTAATCTGAAATATTTGCAATGTATTAACAAAGTTGAACACTTCTGGGAAAGAAAAAAATTTATAGAGCTGAATGGAATTGCCACATTTTTCTTCAACCTTATATAAATATTATCATCCAAAGGCTTTCAATGAATTTTTATATTTCCTCATTTAATCTTCCATGATCAGCTATGATTTATCTTTAGCACAAGGTCTGTTTGATGCAAGAAAAGCTTGGGTAACCTTCTTTGAATTTTTAAGAGTTATGACTAGGGCTGAGAATAAATTCATAGAATTTGAGAACCAGAAAAGATGCTAGTCAGATGGACATATTAGAGAGACTGAGTGACTTGACCATCGTTTTCCTGTTGGCTATTTGCAGGGGGAATTTGTGTTCCTTCTGCCAGTTTTGAGTTTTTTCCTCTGTACTACACTGACTCCTCACAGATCTATTTTTAAGAATTCAGTCCCTGACTCTGACCAGTTGTCTTAGTTTTTGTTGACTGACTCTGAAGCATGAGTTGAAACTAAAATTTGTGCCTGGAATTTCAAAATTTGTCTAGTAAGTATTTATTTAGTACTTACTCAGAATCAGGTGCTGTTTTAAATGCTTCGGATGGAGATATAAATAAAAAGGAAAGGTCCCTGCTCTCATGGAAATTGGAATAAAATTAAAGCAAACTATACCATTCAGAAGGGTATCCTTGACTTTTCGTATAATGCATCAGCTTAGGATTTCTCACCGCCAAATTGCTAGAACTTGCCTTCAGCATGGAGTATTGCCCAACTGATGCTATTTTATTGAAAAAAGGCTAATCTCAGAGGTCTGTCTGAGCAGTTCCTTAACTGATACAGAGCCACTGGTAGGATTCTAAAATGTCTCTTTCTTCTCCATGTCCAAACATCATTGAAAATGTCCTTTTTTCTCCATAACTTTATTCATGAAGCATGGAGCTGCATACAGGGCCACACATAGAAGCACACATCTGTATGTATTTTATCAGAAATCTTACAGAAGACTTTCATGGGTCAACTACCAGGCACTGTGCTTCTGAAATCTTTGTACTGTATTTTAACAACCATCATATTCTTTCTTATATTGTACAGTCACTTGCATATATATCTGTCTCTTAATCTATAATTATAGCTCCCTCAAGAGAGCAAGCAGCAATACCCAGAATGTTCTCACTGAATTATGGTTGAATTGTTTTAACCTTTCAACTGCCCTCCATTCTAACAATCACAATATAATTTATTAGGATTCTTTATCCCAGAATTTGGTTCTTTAGATAACTTAACTCACTTTTTCAGAGATATGTTCTGGCTAGAATTTAAATTGGAATAAGGAGCCCAAACACTGCTAGCTAGGTAGAACATATAAGTATTATGATCTTAGGTGTGTATGTGTGTGAATATATATAGACACAGAAATATGAAAACAATTGTGTCAGGGAAGTAGGAAAATTACAGACTTTCTCCCTTCAAATATCTTTTAACACTGACACAAATTTATATTTAAAAGATAGTGTAACAGTGTTTAAACAGTGCTCACAAGGGGAATGCAAGGGCTCTTAAGTGTTTAGTTTCAGTTCTTCACTAGTTGGTTATTCTAAAAAACCTATCATAACATCACTTTAGGCATCAGTGAGGAAGTTATCCCTATCACATCCGTTAACCCTAAAGATATTTAAGACTGAAAAAGTGGCAATGAGAAACTGACTTCAAAAACAAACTGGGAAAATATACCTCTTCCTACTCTCCCAAAGTCCTCACAGGACAAGAATGAAAAAAGAGACAGTGTTGTCATTTAATTAGTTATTTTCCTATCTACACCCAGTACATCAAAAACAGAATGAATAGAAACAAAAAAGGCTCCCACTTTAATTAGAGTTTTCAAAGGAAGAGATAGGAAGAAGTGACTCTACAAAGCAGTGTTCTGCAGAAGGCTCACTGAATAGTTTGCAGGAAATCTTTTAATTATGGAAGTGATAAATCACTTTGTAAAAGCTCCTTTACCCAGTCAATACGGGATAGTTTTCACTGCATACTTCTTAAGTATAGGTGAAAAAGAATTTCAGTTTATTTTGACCCTAACTAGATTTCATTAGTCATGATCTAAAGGAAAGAAATTACATTGATCCAGCAATCTTTTTGCTGAATACGTTTATAAAGGTCTGTTGTGCATATATAAGTTACTAAGTTTGAGCAGTAACTTTTTTCTTAATTCTTTTCTTTAAAAGCCTTTTTATTTTGAGAGAGAGAGAGAGAGAGAGACAGAGACAGAGAGAATCCCAAGCAGGCTCCGTGTGATCAGTGCAGAGCCCTATGCGGGGCTCATATTCATGAACCCATGAGATCATGACCTGAGTGAAATCAAGAGTCTAATGCTTAACTGACTGAGCCATCCAAGTGCTTCTGAGTAATAACTTTTAAATTCATTTTGAAATTGAAGAGAAATTCAGTAGATATAAAGCATAGTAGAAAGACTAGTATTAGAGGAGAGGAGCTAACTTGTTAATATCTAAGTATGTACTTGACTTTTAAAAGATAAAAAAATATACATATATATATATACACACACACACATATATATATAATGGCTATTTTAAACAGATAGCATTTAAGAGCTACATTGTATATGACCACTATAAAATTGCTACTGTTAGTGTAATTATTATGTTTTTAGCCAGAGTTATTTAAGTACATAATATGTTTAGTTGACAATAGTGTTGAAATATTTACTTATGTGTCTGGAATACGTTGAGGGATTTGTTCATAGATTATGGACTAGCCACAGCTGACCCAGAGGAACATTTCAGACCTCTGGCCCCAATTGTATATGGTTTTGTAATGATAGCTTGATTTTAATAAGTAATCTTTTAGAAATATCTAGCAATGCTCAGCATATTTACTCTCTTCATTTTCTTATCTCTTATTTCTAATACATGTGCATGTATAAAGTTCTGTCTGTTTTTCTTGCTTACGTGTGTGTGTACATATTCGCTCCTGTATACCCCAGTATATGGTGTACTCTAGGTATACAGAAATATATAGTATATGCACATGGGCACATACTTAAGAAAGAAGTTCAAAAAGGGACAAAACATGTGAATACCAACATAGATTGAGGGTTAAATATTAACTTATAAAAATATGTAGATGTAGAAAATGGAATTGTGTGGAGAGGGTAGAGAAAGAACAGGAAAGAATTAGTTAAACAAGAGCTTTGAATGGAAAGCTTCCACTTCCTATGCATCAGAGTGCATAGGGACTGCTCACCAGATTGGCTCTTGAGCCTTGTAAAGTAAACAGGGAGTAAACCTCTTGTTTGAAGATTTGCCTTTCGCTGCTGTCTTGTTGGGTAGCCTTATCTAAAATAGTATCTCAAATAGCATCCTTCTTGTCACTCTCTATCCCATTACACTGCTTTTTTTTTTTCTTACTACCTGTAACCACTATATACTACAGTCATTTTTCCTCTTTTTAAAATGTACCTCCATGGAACATAAAACCTCAACCATTGGATTTTGTATCTCTTGTTCACCATTTTGTGGTCCCGACTACTTTGAACAATGACTGGAAAATAGTAGACACTCATTAAATGTTTGTTGAATGAATGAATAAGTAAATGAATTCCACATTTAAAACCTCAGTTTGTTAAACTTTTTTTTTTTAATGTTTTATTTATTTCTAGGAGAGAGAGAGAGAGACAGCGTGAGCAGGGGAGGGTCAGAGAGAGAGGGAGTCACAGATTGAAACAGGCTCCAGGCTCTGAGCTGGCAGTCAGCACAGAGCCCGACGCGGGGCTCGAACCCACGAACCACGAGATCATGACCTAAGTGAAAGTCGGACGCTTAACCGACTAAGCCACCCAGGCGCCCCTAGTTTGTTAAACTTTTGAAGGCTATCTTAACTCCCCAGCTATTGAGAGAGAGTGAGAGAGCGTGAGCAAGGGATGGTCAGAGAGAGAGGGAGATACAGAATCTGAAGTAGGCTCCAGGCTCTGGGCTAGCTATCAGCACAGAACCTGACACAGGGCTCGAACCCACGAACCGTGAGATCATGACCTGGGCTGAAGTCGATGCTTAACCGACTGAGCCACCCAGGTGCCCTTCCCCCAGCTATTTTTAAAAAGTCAGGAAATGAGATGGAAGAAACACTGTCAAGGAGAGGATTTAAAATGTCCATAACAGCCCAGAATTCCAGAAACATTAATATTCCTCCTGACTAGAGGTAAGTAACTGATTCTGAAATGAACTTATATTCTTTATGAAGAAGGAAAAGATTATTGGACACTCGATTTCAACTCTAAAGAAGTAATGCCCCTGGAATCTTTAGAGAATCTTTCCAGCCTTATTAAAACTCAAGGTATAAGATATTGGTGCAATTTTAATCTCAACACATTTCATTATTGAAATGAATTTTGTTTATGTATTAATTGAAGAAATAAGTCCCTTAATAGTCACTTATTCTGAACCAGGAACCTTGTTGGAACTGAGGTTATAGTTCTAAATAAGACATGTTTTATATCCTTGGGAAGTTTATAGTTTTGGTGGGGAGGCAGGGTGAAACTAGAAATTAAACAAGTAATTACATGAATAGCCAATTATTTAAAATCATTTTAAACTCTAAGGAGGAAACTTATAGGGGTTACTGCAAATATAGCAGGGGGATATAACCTCAGTAATGGTCAAGAAATTCTACAAATGACATTTAAGTGTAGATATAACTTGTACTTTAAAAAAGTAATAGGATAACTAATTATCCACATGGAAGAAACTTAAAAGTGGATCACTTTCTTACACCATATACAAAAACAGATTCTAAGTAAATTAAGGGTCAAGTATGGAAACAAAAATTAATAGTTTTATTTAGAAGAGATATTTATGATAGGGAAGGGTTTCTTGAATAGGGCAAAACACATACAAACTATACAGGAAAATATTGATAAATTCAATAAAAGAAATTACTATACAATTTGAATTTCTGTGCATGAAAAGATACTATGAAAAAGCAAAAAGTTAAACCACAAAATGATGGGAAATATTTGCAATACATTAAAACAGCAAAGGAATGGTATCTCTAAAATATGAACTCTTTCCATAGGAAGATAGGAAAGTAAGTTGGTATAAAAATAGGTTGTTAACAAGCAATTCATAATATAGAAAGCCCAAATGGAAAAATAACATGAAAATATGATCAATCTCAGAGAAAGAACAAACCAAAAATTTCAAGGAGACATTTTTTCACTTCCTTATTACTTTAACACAAATTAAAAAGTATGATACTAGCAAGTATTAGTGAGGATGTATGGCTTTACCCTCAGCGCCTTTAGTTCTTTGTTCAAATATCCCTTTCTCAGTGCAGTTTTCTCTGATCTTTCTTTTTAGAATTGCATTTATCATCCTAGTAGTCTCTATCCTCATTCCTTGCTCTATTTTTATCAGGAGCACTATTCCCATCTGACGTACCATATATTTTATTTATTTCTTTTCTACCACATTTGAATGCAAGCTCCACTTAGGCAGAAAGTCTCATATATTTGGCTCACTGTTATATACTCAGTGTCTAGAATAGTGTCTGCCACATGGGACACAATATGAATGAGTAATTTACTTCCATAAATCGCTAGAGGCACTACCTATTGATACACTTTGGGCAGCTATTTGCCCATAATGTTGAAGATGTGCTTGCCATAAACTCAGTGTTTCCAATTGAGGTATATTCTTCCAGATAAACTCTTGGGCACTTGGCCAAGGAGATATGTATAATACTGTTCATTTCAGCATAATGGGAATGGCAAAAAGTTGGAAGCAATATAGGCACCCATCAATCAAATTATAAGCACATTTTAATGCATTCCTACATTGGAGTACTGCACAACAGTTAATGCAAATGACTAGATCTACTTGTATATCAACATGGATAAATTTCAAAGACATAATGTTAAAAAGAATATACAAGTTGTAGAACTATATATACAGTTTGATATCAATTTGTAAATGAACAAGATATTTTTTATGAATACATTAATAAATAGTGCAAGTTTATAAACATGCATGGAAATGAAAAGCACCAAATTCAAGAAAGAGGTTACCTCTAGGGACAGAAAGGAGAGGGAATCAGGTAAGAATACATTCAAGTCTTTTTATTCGTAATGTCTGATTTCTTAAGCAGACTGCTGTGTATATGGTTATTTGTTATTTGTTAATTCGTTCTCTCCACTTTTTGGATGGATCTGATAAATATCTACGAGGTACCATCAGTAGGATTTAATGATGGATTGGACCTGGAGAGATGCCAGGATTTAATGAGGGATTTAATGAGGAACCATATTTAGATATTCTAATTCATTCAATTTTGGGGAAACACAAAAGTATCCAAATAATAATTACTATGAAAAGGAATTACATATTTATAAAAGGACTGAATGTAGGATTCCTTAAAATTCCTTGCTGTATGGAATTTATTCTCAAGAAATCAGTTTATTCATAATTAGTTCAATTACATTGTGCAAGATATATCTAGAAGTGAAACTTTCTGAAATGCTTAATTATTAGTAATCATTTGCAGAAATAAGAATTTAATAATAAAAAGTCTAATAAACCATCAATGTGGCACATAATAACTGTTCTTTGGAAATACTCTAATAAAGAATAAAGTTAATGAGTTCCATATAAAAGTTTCTCACAGTTAGAAATATAAGACCAAATTTTATACCAGACTGCTTAGTGCCTCTTCTAAATACGCAGGTTGCTTTTGTAGAATATAAATTAATCAAATGTCGTAAACTTGCAGGTTTTAAAAGTAAGACCACCTAAGAGTTTTTATTCAGAAAAACACGTAAAAGCTTGAATTTAACAAAATGATAAATTTAGAAAATTTATCTTTTCTCTGTTCAAGATAACAAAAATTATAATAATCATCATAGATCAAATTCCCATATTCTCTTTTTAAAATTAAGTCACAAAATGTAAACTTCTTTTCTAAGCATTACTCATTCTAATCTAGAAAGTGAGTTCCTGGGATAAACTGATTTTTAGAAAAGGATTGAAATGATTCCTTTGGTGCATTTTAGTTACTATTTTGCTAGTATGTGTTCTTAAAGGCTTTATGATTTTTTCCCTCCAAATACAACTGATTTCAAGGAAGTTCCCATGGAAGTCAGATCTTAAACCTCCTCCGGATAGCACTGTAAGCTTTAGCTTTAAGAACATTCATACTATTTCAGAAATAAAGTTCTTGATCTCAGATCATTCCTTTTCCAATTTTCTTGGTAGATGGAAGTAGAGAAGGCATATGATATAATTGCTCAATATAGCAAGGAATAAAATATATTTAATACCAATCAAATTATTTTTTATTTCTTATTCCTCTTAGCATGCATTCAGTGAAGGAAGCTTCCTTTCTGGGGGATAAGTCTATATCTAAATGTCAAAAACTATAACTCTCTGTGAAGGTTGCTTATTAAGAATTTGCTATGGTTCATTTTACAATGACACCTTCATATTCAGTGGTGTCAGCGTTTGGAACAGCAATCCAAGATCAATTCATCTTGGCATTAAAAGGAGAAGAAAAAAAAGCAAGAGAAAGAATTGGTAGCTTTACAAGAGCATATGGAGTCATTCAAAGATGAAACAGATTCATTATGGTGCACCCACGCAATCCACTTCCAAACCGCCCTTCCTACCCCCATCTCAGGCAGCAGGCACTGGGGAACTGTCAATATAACACTGATCGCCCACAGGAATACAAAGCAGCCTTAATGCCTCATTTGCTTAAGCAGCAAGACTATTTTATATCCTTAGATCATGTGCTGAACTCTTGGATAAATTGGCCCGAGGGGCATTGAACATGGGGCTCGAAAAAGAATAGAGGAATTGCTTCAAAAACATTTTCTTCCTAAAATTATCTCTTTTTAAACTATAATCAAGTCCTTGGAAAGAAAGTGTTAATGTAGCCTGGAGAATGAATGATGAAGTATGGAGTGAGCTACTCTTGCAAGGCTAGCAATTACAATAGCCATCTTTCTTATTTGGAAGTACTCTAAGGTGATTAAAAAAATGACGATTAATTGGGTTAATTGAAATATTCAAGAGTGAATTCTTTTTAGTGGACTTAAAGTTGCTCAAGGGATTATTAATGAAAAATTACCAAAAAATCCCTACAGGGTTAAGATAGGTTTACTTTACATATGGCCAGGAAGCTATGTATTAATATGATAATTTGTATGTAGATATCTCTCCACTTGCCTATCGAGGAAAGTGCAGGATAATCCCACTTAATATTAGAGTCATACATAATGTCAGACACTTAGAAAGAGAGTTTAGGCATCCAAATGTAAAGTGAGACCCTAGAGAATTATAAGAACACAGACTGTAAACTATCTTTGGATAATTAAAAAAAAAAACACAGTATACTTGATCCTGTTTTTCTAGCGACTTGCTGCTGAAAATCTCTTATCTCCAAAGTGTTATACATTTCTGCCTGATACATTCAATTCAATGAAATAAGGACTTATACCTGGAAAGTCAGTGAATGTGAGTTGGTTAGAGGTCTATGTTCTGAGCAGATACATCACACTTCAGAATGTATACCTCGTGGATGTTAATAATGCTGGAGTCCTGGTTTACAAGGTTTTGTACTACATCAAAAGAAAGTTTCAATAGCATGTAATGTCTTGAACTATACATAATAAATTATAACCAATTTTTAAGGAAAAATTATTTGAATAAAACACAAAAGTTTTCTTCATTTCTTTACTTTTTCATTATTCCAGGACTTTACTTCTCACACCCAGGGTTTTTACCTTTGGAGTTATATTATCACACAGCTGAACACAGCACAACAACGGGCTGTGGCTTAGAAAAACCTGGGTTTTAGTTCTGGCTTCTTCAACTGACCAGCTATGTGACATTTGGGCAAGCAGCTCGGCCATTTTGAACCTCAGGTTTTCATTTGTAAAATATAGGCAGTAATATCTTATGGGACTCTCCTGAGGAACCTATGTCCAGCACAGTTCTTGCACAATATATGCTCAGCTCCTGCTTCCTCACAATTTCACTTCTTAAGAAACTTTAAGAGAACATATACATCTCCCTCCATGAAGGTAGCAAATACCTTAATTAACCCATATAAGTGGTTACAGTATGATCAACAATTTTGACATATCCAAATTGCATCTTAGCTGTTGAACTGTCTTTATTTCATTCAAACTACTGAAATAATTCCAAATGTTTTAACTGTATTTTTCTTGACCTTAACTTATATATATTTTAAAAAAATTAATTCTCTTTGTAATTGTTTTGTAAGCAGGTTTCTCAAATACTTATTGCAATGACAGTATGTCATACAATACTTTCAAGTATTTATTGCAGTATTTCTTATACTATTTCTTCATTGAAGCTGTATTAATAACAATAAAGGACAGTAGTAATAGTAATAGATATTGACAAGTTGATAATAGTGACAGGGGTTGACAAGTTGATAAGCTAATATTTACGTGAGAGTCACTCTACCTATCACTTTACCTCCCTTCTCATGTAATTTTCATAACCACCACCAAAAGCAAAAGCTATTAAGGTCACTATGAATTCAACCTTCCAAAGCCTCAGAGAATCTAGGAACTTCCCTAAAGTTACACAAGTGAGTGGCAGAACTAGGGCTTGAACCCAAATTTGCTTGCTACCAGAGTATTTGCTGTTGAATTTTCAATTCAATGGAATTGCTACCATTTCAACATTTTATAATGTTAGCCTATGATTAATTAGTCTTTAAGCTTAATTTCACTTCCTTAACAGACTTGTTTCAGAACCTAAAAGCAAAAGTGCCTTTGTTTTTTTCTTAAAAATTTTTAATGTTTTATTTATTTCTGAGAGAGAGAGATATAGTGTGAGCAGGGGAGGGTCAGAGAGAAAGGGAGACAGAGAATCCGAAACAGGCTCCAGGCTCTGAGCTAGCTGTCAGCACAAAGCCTGACACGGGGCTCGAACCCACGAACTGTGAGATCATGACCTGAGCCGAAGTCGGACGCTCAACTGACTGAGCCACCCAGGTGTCCTAAAAGTGCCTTTGTTTTTAACTAAACTTTGCTTCTAGTTATCATTTCAGTTTACACATTTCACTCCTATGAGTAGAAATAGAATCCATATTTACTTTTACATATTTATTTTTATGTATTTAGTATAAAAATAATAAATACATAACAGAGTCTCTTCTGTTTTCTCAGACACTGTGGATAAGTATGGTTTATTAAATCCTGCAGAGACAAGCTGTTGTGTTGGTCTGTTTAAACTGTTATGTCAGTTAAGCTTGTACATACTTGTTAGTTACATGTACTAATTCTACATATTGATGAGCTGTGAGTATAAATATCTACTTTAATAGAATAAAACAAGCACACATTTAGAAATTCAAAATAATTTCTATAATCATTTGCAAGGGGGAGACAAGAAATGATTCATATGGTAGTTTATAAAAGCATATGGCAAAAAGTTGAAAAGTGAACTTGAAAAATTTGACTAATTGCTTTTCTTCGGATATGTACGAGAGAGTCATAAGTAAGAGTTTGAAAGTAGGGTGACCAAAAAGATTTTGTAAACTTTTATATTAAGCATAGATCTAGTATAAACAAATACAGCAATTGTTGAAATGGAAAGTAGAAGAAAACTATTTCTTTGTGAAGTAATTGACTCATAGTCTACAGCATTTGTCAGTGTATCTTCCCCTTGATAGTAAATTCCAATATGGATAGTCATTTGATTTCTGGCATTGGAGAAATCCACCTTGACTTCCAATGAAAGCACTTAGGTACAAAATGAATTCAGATCCTGAAGTCTCAAGTGAATGTGATAGTCATTTGCTACGTCTGTCTTTTGGAATTAGATTATAACCCGAGTTCTTAAACATGTTGTGAAACCCATAAACTCTCAGCTTCTTGTTCACAAGAATCAGAATGATGAGCCTATCAATTTATTTTCTTCAGCCATAATGCATAAATGATTTTAAGACTAATGGCCAAAAAAGCTAGTCAACTTTACAGAAAATAAATCTCACTGGTTCCAGCAACAATTATTTACTCCAATTCAGTCGTGAACTTAAAATACTAGAAGCAGTTGTACTTGCTTTCATTAAAATGGTCAGATTAAAACCTTCATCTCCAACTTCCATAAACCCAGGTTCCTCAAATATCCGGAGTTGAGTTGCTTAATATTTACATAACCACTGCAGTCTTAAGATTCATATCTTCATTTACTTATAAGAACTGTTGTATTTCTTGCATAACAGGATGTTCAGAAAGACTAAGGCACAGTGGGTTAATGCACTCTGACATTAGTGCTTTCTTTAAAACTCCATTCTTGAATATTTATAGTGTGGAAGCATTTTGTTTCCATGGTCTCCGTATAAGCTTGTCAAGGCAGTTTTATACACAATTGAAATGCTCCAATTCTGGGTATGATATATGTTGCAATAAGAGTAAAAATTTGGGATTATGGAAGAGAGAGTAATTAGTGGGAACAGGAAAAACTTTTGTGGATGAAACTGACATTTGAGGAGGACTTTGGGAGATATTGAGGATTTTAACTGGGGAAATGGGGGAGTTTCAAATTTGATATGAAAAGGGGATTTGGAATTTGGCAATTATTTGAAAGCTTTCACTAACATTTTAAGACAATTTCAAAGATTTCTAGTCTTGTTCATTCTTCTATGTGAATGTCAGTTTGGTTTTATTAAAGGGTTGATAAAACTACAAGAAGTTGAAATGGAAAATAGAAGAAAGCACATCCTACAGCAATGTCAAATAGCGTGAGTAAGAGGAAGAGAGTATTGAGGGACACAATTAGGAAGTCACTTTTATTTTTGCAGAGAAGTTTTAGAGGTGTTAGAAGTGATGAAGTTGGTTATTGAGAGTGAAAGAAACTAGGGGCGCCTGGGTGGCTTAGTCGGTTAAGTGTCCGACTTTCGCTTAGGTCATGATCTCACGGTTCGTGGGTTCGAGCCCCACGTCGGGCTCTGTGCTGACTGCCAGCTCGGAGCCTGGAGCCTGTTTCAGTCTGTGACTCCCTCTCTCTCTGACCCTCCCCTGCTCACGCTGTCTCTCTCTCTCTCTCCTAGAAATAAATAAAAATTAAAAAAAAAAAGAGAGAGTGAAAGAAACTGAATGGGAGGTGAGGGTATGATGGCAGCTGATGCAGAAGTGGGATGGTAGTTTGAAAGAAAAGCCAAGCTAAGTAAAGGGACTAAATTGAGATTCAAAGTTGAAAGAGGGCAAAGAATAGCTCCAGCTGGGGTAAAGACTGGGTGATGTAGAACGGTGAGAGGTGTGGTTAGCATATAGATCTTAAATAGGTGAGGCTCCATTGAGTGGAACCTTTGGCATTAAAATTTAGTCAGCATTAGTACAAAATGGTTGTGGTTACTGATTTCTTTTTTTTTTTTAATATTTTTATTTATTTCTAGAGGAGAGAGAGAGACAGCATGAGCAGGGGAGGGTCAGAGAGAGAGGGAGATACAGACTCTGAAATAGTCTCCAGGCTCTGAGCTGGCTGTCAGCACAGAGCCCGACGCGGGGCTCGAACCCACGAACCGTAAGATCATGACTTAAGTGAAAGTCGGACGCTTAACTGACTAAGCCACCCAGGCGCCCCTGTGCTTACTGATTTCTATTAGAAGCCTACCTTCAGAATTTTATATAAGTATCATCTTTGTGAAATTGGAGTGTTTGTCTTACTGAGAAATCTCAGCATGTTCTCTGGCTTGGAATGTGTTAAAACAAATATGTATGTAACTATTTCATAAAGCTTTGCAATTACAGAGCATTTTCAAATACACTATGCCATTAAAGGGCCACATAATCAATAAGAGGAAGATGGCATTAACACCTTCTTACATTTGAAGAGAAGGTTAGTGTCTTGGAGAGGTTAAATTACTTGGAAAGGACACACATCTAAGAAATGGCAACATGGGGGGCGCCTGGGTGGCTTAGTCGGTTAAGTGTCCGACTTTCGCTTGGGTCATGATCTCGCGGTTCGTGGTTCGAGCCCCGCGTCGAGCTCTGTGCTGACTGCCAGCTCGGAGCCTGGAGCCTGTTTCAGTCTGTGACTCCCTCTCTCTCTGACCCTCCCCTGTTCACGCTGTCTCTCTCTCTCTCCTAGAAATAAATAAAAAAACATTAAAAAAAAAAAAGAAATGGCAACATGGGTGCTTCTGCCTTCATCCACTGCTCTCTGGATGTCTCCTAATCAACTGGTTTAATCCCTTCTCTTGTAACTGTCTGCTGAAAACTAATGTACATAAAGAGAGAAATAGAGCCAAAGAATGATGTCACATTAATGATTTTCAGCATAATCTAAAAGAATGTTACCCTGTCCATAGAACATGGCTGGAGATGGGTATATAAACTACCTAATTCCATTGTGGGAGGCACTGTTGTTCATTTCCCTCTTCTGATTCCTCTAGTATTTATAAAACCATACTTGCAGTAGTTATTTGACTTGTACAGAAGAAAACATGCATTGACAATGGGATATAAGCATTCTGGCTTCTTAGTTCTATACTTCTCAACATAAATTTCTCTTCTTGCATCTTTTTTGACTCTATTTGGATTGTGTTAGTATATGCCAATGTCACACAAAATGAATGTTAGGTAAATTCTGGATGAATTTTTAAAAAATGCACAAAGTGGAGGCTGAGTGCCTCATCTATAAAAAATGTACCGATGTATTTCCAATCTCCAATGCCTTTCCACAGCACTCAGTCAATCAGCATTTTTGACATTTCTTTGACCCAAATATTTAGAGTTGGAGATCTTGAAGGTGAGCATCTCAAGATAATTACAGAGTCATGATACTGTCAGGTATGTGTGAGTACCTGAGGTGAAATGAAAAGGAAGGTCACCAGATACAAAGCAATGAAGTTCCTCTGAAGACTGTCTGATGGATATCAACACTAATGTGATACAAAAAAATGTATAAGGAGAAAGAAAATTTTTGATTCAGTAATATAACCATTAACTTTAGAATATGGAGGAATGTCTGGAAGGTGATTAGGACTGGGAAGAAACAGTAAAACTAGATATTTGTATTTTAAGATCATGGGTTTCAAAAATTATTAAAGCCAGGAGACAAGTCAGTAGAAAATTTGTAGAGGATTAGGACTATACCTAGGAGAGCTTCAAAGGAAGAGGTATCATATATCGGAAGTAAGCTTTTAATCAGTGTGAGGAGGTGGAAGACCTACTGAAGTGAAAGAATAAAGATATATGGGACCTTGATAATAATAAAGTAGAGGCTCCCATGGGCCCCGGGGAAGAGACAAATGAGGAAGTTGGTGGGGGCATGTATCCAGAGAACCAGGCAGGTTTACATGGGGATGAGCACACAACAGTGTATGGCAGGGAGAGCAGTATCACAGAAGACCAAGTGCAATTAAGAGGGAGGGTAATGGGCTGAATAAGAAGATGAGAGATGTGTATAGTGATTGGCAAATATAAAATCAAGTGTCTTGTGAATTGCTTCTTCTCTTTGTGATATTCACATTTCAGCCTTACTCTTTTCCTTCTTGCTCCAAAATTCTTCCTTTTGACTAAATTCTTTCAGTGCTTCTCACATCTCTCAGGGCACTTTCAGCCTTGATTTGCATAGTTCTTTGCTCTTTGTTTTCCAATCATCTTTCCTGTCTTAATTTATATTTCTTGGGTCCCCTGGGATTGATGATCATCTCTTAAAGGCTAATTTATGGGTGTTTTCTACGTAACATGCATATTTAAGAAGCAGCTTTTCTCTATAGTAGGGAGGTCGGTCCACAATATTTTTTTCAGGAACTTATGGTCTCAAATGGTTGGTTGGTCCTGTCACCATATTTGCACATTACCACGTCTCTTGACTGTGGCAAAAAATTGAATCTTTGTTTCACAGAGCAATATAGTATTAATAATAATTTGCTACAGAATTTCTAAATTTTAGTGTGAAATTTTAGACACAGAAGAAGGCATATGCTACTACTATTAACCATGCTCAGAGCAGTACCATTAAAAATGTACAAACTTATTTAAACTGTTTCTCAGCTTTTTGCTATCTAACATGAAGACTTTTCTAATGTCAAACACTTTAAATAGAAAGCAAAACAGCTTGGCAATTTTACAGAAGACCTACCCTTAGGGGCTAGTTTTCATGTCATAATTCTTCAACCAATTTTCACTTGAGTCAAACAGATCTATCTTTGTCTTTTTTGGATTCCAACATCATATTAAGAGGGTCTAGTTGGGTGAAGCAGATGTCAAAGATGTCAAACAAATGTTCAGTTTACTTCATCTAGATAGTGCTGTAAATTATGCAGTTTTTAAATGCAACACTAATTTTGGCCTTATGAGTTTTCCTTTGTGTCTGGAAGATAATAAAAATACGTAAAGTGCTTCAAAACATTACACATAGCCAAGTCTGTACTTTTAGAATTTCTTGTTAATGCAAAATCAACCTTTTGAAAACTTTTACATGCCTATTAAAAAAAATAGTCAAATTCAGGGACAGATGGATCGATTTGTTGAAATGCACAGCCTAACATTGCAGATCTTTATTCAACTAACAATCGTGACTGAGCTGTCTAACTTATAACTGTTTTTCCTAAATGAAAAGCATCTTTTCACCATATTTATGTTACACTAAGTAATGATCACTTGTAGACAATTGTAAAGATTAATAAATGAGTTAATCAGGGCATTCCAAATTATAATGTGCATCAGAAAACAGAGTTAAATGCGGTTTAGTGAATGAGGCCAATTTGCAAAAACTGTAAATAGTTACTGAAAAATAACATGTTCACTTCCTCATTCAATGAAGAAAGCTCTATGAACACTTGTCATGTCTAAGATATTGCTGTGCTGGATAAAGGAGGGAATCAAGAACTTTAAATGCAGCAGAGGGTGTCTGGGTGGCCTAGTCGGGTAAATGTTTGACTTTGGCTCAGGGCATGATCTCACGTTCATAGGTTCGAGTTCCACCTCGGACTCTGTGCTGACACCTCAGAGACTGGAGACTGCTTCAGATTCTGTGTCTCCTCTCTCCACCCCTCCCCTGCTCATGCTCTGTCTTTCTCGGTCTCTCAAAAATGAATAAATGTTAAAAAAAATTAAAAATAAATGTAGCAGGAGATGGACCATGTCATTATAATTCATATGATTAAAACTAGAAATTATTAACACAATGGCTTAAATGGCATGAAACTGAGTATATGTGATTCCAAGTCCTTGAATAAAAACTGAAAATTTCAAAACAAATGCAAAAATATCATTTAATGATTATTAAATAAAATGACTAATGCTAAGCACTACGAATCATAAGTAAACTGTACTGAGTTCTTTTTATGCAGCTGTTGCATTCCTCAATGTGTTAAATGTACTAAACTCTGAATTCTCACAATATCTCCATGAGAGAATTTTAGGGCTTCTTCCAGGCATGTCCTCACTACTGTCCTTTTGTATTTGAAAGTTCTTAGCTACCCATTTGGGTTGCTCACTCACTTTCTTCAGATCATTACTCAAACAACATCTCAGTAAAACTTTCTTCCCCGGTCCCTTCTAAGTTTGCAACCCACCTCCTACCTTTATATCTCTGGTTTTTTGGTCTGTTTTTATTCTTAGCACCTATCACCTATTAACATACTGTATATTTTATTTATTTGTCATCTTATTGCCTCTCTCCCTCATCTGAATGTATGTTTTGTGAAGGTAAAAACAAAACATACATTGCCTCTTTTTTCACTTCTATATTCACAACTGCTAGAACAATACTGGACATATGGTTAAGTATTCATTGAATATTTGTTGAGTGAGTGAATGTAGTCAGAGAAGAGGCCACTTTTAGGCAACCAACTTGAAGAATAGAAACCTGAATAAGGTAGAAGGGCCCACAGCGACCCTGAACCCCTTGGATGAATACAATGAGGCCCATTAGGCGACCTACCTCAAAACATCCATAAGCCCTAGCTAACCAAGGGTTACTTACACCTGGACATAGGTACCAAAAAGGAAAATTCCATATGTTCCAATACCTCCTCACTTTTCCCCTTTAACTATAGCTCCTCACCATTGTCTCTTGATAGTTTCCGCCTTATCCTGCCCTGCCTGCCACTCTTTTGTGGTATATTTGATAAACTCCTATCTTCTTTGTTCTGCCTTGGGTGATTCCCCACCTGAGTCATTGTCCTCCACACAACTGGGTCGCCCCACATTTGGTGGCCCCATCTGAGAGGAAACCCCCCACATCAGGGCTGTTATAATCACACCCACACACAATTTACATGTTAATAAAAGCCTTTATATTTTAATATATAAAATTACATAAGATATATCCCAACATGTGTATATATGCATACACACATTTTATATGCCTTCACATTTTAATATTTTGGGATCTATATTATCTAATATATATCTTATATTAGATAAGATATAATAATAAAACATATACTATATATATTTTATTTATTTATATATGTCCTTATGTGCAAATGAAAATAAAATAATTCGTAGTATGTAATCATAGGCATTAAGTTCAGGAAATAGATATTAAGATTTATTTTCTGTTTTAAAAATATTAGCTAACATACTTCTTTTGATTCAGACAGAACAATAATAGCTACTACTTATTAAGGATCTATCTATTACAATGCTAAAAATCACTGCAATTATTTTCCTTACTTATTTAATAGATGAAAAATACCAAAACGTAGGGGAGGATTTAAGATGGCAGAGAAGTAGGGGGAACGGGATTGCCCTCATCTCTCAAACACAGCTCTACTGAGGTCAGAACATTTGGAACACCCAGGAAATCAATTGTGGAGTGGCAGAAGGATCTCCATAGGTGGAGGGTGACAGCTTGGTGGGATCCAGGTGTGTGTATGTGAATTGGGGGAGATAAAATGGCGTAGGCATGGAAGAGAGGGAACCCTCCCCCACAAAAGGGATAAGACAGAGGCCTTTGGTGTCAAGGAATACCTCTCTAGACCACGGATTGGGAGCGAGGGAGGAGAAATATGGCGAGTGCCAGTTTCTATTTTGCAAACAGTCTTAGGAACTGACACTTGGAGGTTTCAAAAGTTTGCGGCTTCCTCTGGACAAGGGTCGCCGTGTGCGCATGCGTGTGGCCGGGAGGGGTCAACCCCCCTCCTTCCCTTGGAGCTCTAGCGATCTCAGGGGAGCTCTAGGAGAGAACAGTCCCATTCCGGGAGTACTATGGGAAGGGGTTTATTGCCTCCCCGAGGAAAAAAGACCCTGCGGGTGCCAGCCAAAGGCCTTTTATCTGCAGGGCTGAGTGGCGCTACCCCAGAACAAGGTCTGAGAGGCGCAAGGCCCTTTAAGACATCGGGTTTTGAATCCCAGCCAAGCTCCTAGACTGTGGAGCGGGACAAGCCCACCCCCCGGCCACCACGGGCCCTACTCCGTGAGGGCTGCCTGGTCTGGGGAAGAGATTGGGGTGTCGCATTCTTCTCCCCTCACTTACACGGTGGGGTAGCACAGTGGGAACAGGAACAGCAGCCCCCAGTGGTGACGGGACCGGCTTACACCAAACCCCACCCTTCTGGGCCTGGTAACTGCTTATCTACTGGAGGGAGACTGACACTGAGCCAACCAGATGGCCTCTCCTCCAGGCCAGCACAGCCACTGGTCCCAGGCATCACAACTGTTTTGTGTTTTTGTCTGTCTGTCTGTGGCTTTGTCTGTTTGTTCTTCTCCTCTTTCTTTTCTTTTTTTTCCCCTACTGTTTTCTGGTTGGTTTTTTTTTTTTTTTTTGAATCAGGCTCATAGTTTCTGATTTGTTTTTGGTCAATTTTTATTATGTATATAATTCTTATTCTACATATTCTTTATATTCTCTTTCTATATATATTCTATATTATATATATAGTCTCCCTCTTTATTTCTGTTTTATTTGTTTAAGCAGGCATTTTTACTCTATTCTTTTTACATATTTTCTATATCTTCTTCTTTATTTTCCTTCTCGTCTGAATTAAGCCTAATGGTTTTCTTGACTCTCTGATTGGTCTTTTCTCACCTTTCATTTCTCTCTTTGTATGGGATCAGGTCCCCTGCCCTTTCCTTTCTTCCAGGGTTACTTCAACAAACAAATGAAAGCAACCTGGTCAAAGGTTTAAACACTCCACTACAAGCAAGGAGGAGCTTTGCAGAAGATGGACCAAGGGGATAGAGCAGCCAAAATGCAACAGCGGAGGGCATGTAACACCCTCCAGAAACACTTCCTGATGTGCCAGGCCCTGGACAGCGTATGACACCTTTTTACTCTAGTAGTACTTGGAACTGCAGGGCACATAACAAGGTATTAGAATACGTAAAAGCCAGAAACCTAGCCAAGCTGACAAAATGGAAGAATTCTCTTCAAAAGCAATTCCAGGAAGAAATGACAGCCAGAGAGTTGCTCAAAACAGATATAAACAATATATCTGAAGAAGAATTTAGAATAATAGTCATAAGATTAATAGCTGGGCTTGAAAAAAGCATAGAAAACAGCAGAGAGTCTACTGCTGCAGAGAAAAATACCAAAACTTAGCATAATTAAATAACTTGTTTTAGGTTACAAAGCTCAGATTTGAACTCATGTCTGTCTGTAGTCAAACCCTACTTTTCACTATACCTTGCTACTCTCCTTGGTTTAATATTTAACATATGATGAACTATAAATACACATTTTGACTATTTCCTGTTTTTTTTTTTAAACTTTTGTACCCAGACCTATTGACCACTAAAACAAAAATAGAACATCTATAAAATGCTTTGAATTTTCTGGTAATTAATTGTCTTTTGAGAAAACAGGAAAAGAAACATTTAGTTATTTCATGCTCTGAATACAATTTGTCCTAATCACTTTGTTAACATTTAAAGATCATCATTAAGTGACATTTCTGAGCTCTTATTTTATTTATTTTATTTTTACATTTTATTTTTTTTTTAATTTTTATAAAAATTTTTTTTATTTATTTCAAGGAGAGAGAGACAGCATGAACAGGGGAGGGTCAGAGAGAGAGGGNTTTTTTTTTAAACTTTTGTACCCAGACCTATTGACCACTAAAACAAAAATAGAACATCTATAAAATGCTTTGAATTTTCTGGTAATTAATTGTCTTTTGAGAAAACAGGAAAAGAAACATTTAGTTATTTCATGCTCTGAATACAATTTGTCCTAATCANTCGAACCCACGAACCGCGAGATCATGACCTAAACGAAAGTCGGACGCTTAACCGACTAAGCCACCCAGGCGCCCCTATTTTTACAAATTTTAAAAGAAGCAGTTAAATCTACTTTGAAACCAGATATATGGGGACAAATTAAAGATTGCACCCATTTGTATTTCACATTTGAAACTAACAAAATAACTTGATATTAAAAGTTATTGAACAAGTCTTTCATAACTGGAAAACTATTTTCACATATTTATTAAAAGCCAACCAGGTTAAGCACATATTTCTGTAATAAAAAGCTCTTATAAGCATACATGTGATATTTTTTAAATGAAGGGTTATTATATACATATTTAGTACATTCTATTGGGATGATGATCTAATTTAACTTCCCCAGTGAGAGAAAAGACTGGAAAGAGTTAAGGGCACGTATTTAGAGTCGAACTTTGATGAGTCAAGCTCATTTAAATTTATGATGAGAATATTTCTTTCTGGTTCAATTGTTTACTATTTTCCTCAAGAACTTACTCATGACAGCTCATTAGGAAAGCAATTTGCCAGTTTTTATCAGAAAGCTTGAAAATGTGCAGACCTTCCGATTTAGTAGTACATTTCTGGGAATTTATGCTGAGATAATAGTTTGAAATTTAGGAAGAGTTTCATACATAAATGTGATAACTGCAGTGTTGTTATTTTATTTTAAGATACTCTAAATTCCAGAAAGAATGTATACTCCTCAAATAATGCCGTATCCAGCAGAGTGATAGGGTTTCTTCTCAAAAGCCCCTTCATTCTCACTTCCTCAGAAGTGACCATATCAAACCATTTGTTTTTCAATAGCCTTGAAGGATTCATTTTAAGAATGTCTATTATATACATTCATACCCATAACATAAATTGGACCATTTCATATAACCAATGATTTTTATAAAAGCACAAGGAGGAATGCTTACATAAAGCCTGGTATAGCCACTGAAAGAATTGTTACATTGGCTTTAAAGGGTTTGCAAAGAATTTATAACATAAAATATGATTATTCTATGTAATAAAGAAGAACAAGATATAAAATTAAATGTGAATATACAGTTAGGCACATACAAACATACATACACATTCAGAATGAAATAAATTCAAGTACTATCAATTATATTTGAGGTTATTGGGTAACTATTTTTATCTTCCTAATTTTTTTCATTTGTTTCAAGTTTGCATGGCAAAATGCAATGTTTAGTTATATTTTTAAAATATGCTAATTTAGAAAAAGGAGAGGAAGTGTTCATATATTGTCCAGACAGTCAAGAAGCAATTGCTTTTATTTCCTTATCCAGAACCAAAAGTTCTGAATTTTAATCTTTTAAAAGAAATCCATGTGTTCTGCTTTTAAGATTACATCTATATGAAGCAATAACTTCCTTTTGAGTTTCATTTGCAAGGGACAAGGAAGAAATGCTAAACAAGAGTTAGACTCCTATTCTCATGGTCAGTTTATGGATGGGTAAAGAATCACTCTAAACCTTTTCTCAAGTTCAGGGTAGATTTGAAACAATTGGATATTTATTTGTTACCATGCATTTATCCCTAAACTCTTAAGTGCTTATTATATGACAGTTATTGTGGTATAACTAGATTCTTTCCCAGAGGCTCCTTAACACAGCAAGAATAAGTGACCAAACTCTATAGAATAACAAATTCATATGCCTGAAGTCCCAACTCCCAATACCATAGAATGTGACTGTATTTGGAAGTAGGATCTTTAAAGATGTCATTAAGTTAGGGGCGCCTGGGTGGCTTAGTCGGTTAAGCGTCCGACTTTCGCTTAGGTCACGATATCGCGGTTCGTGGGTTCGAGCCCCGCGACGGGCTCTGTGCTGACTGCAGCTCGGAGCCTGGACCCTGTTTCAGTCTGTGACTCCCTCTCTCTCTGACCCTCCCCTGTTCACGCTGTCTCTCTCTCTCCTAGAAATAAATAAAACATTAAAAAAAAAAAAGATGTCATTAAGTTAAAATGAAGTCATTAGGATGGGCCCTAACCCAATATGACTGGTACCCTTATAAGAAGACAGTCATGTGCAAAGGAAAAAACCAGGTGAAGACACAGGGAGAAGTAAGTCCTCTACAAGTCAAGGAAAGAGGCATTAGAAGAAACCAACCCCACCAAATTTCTGTTGCTTGAGCCACCCAGTCTGTGGTACTTTGTATGGCAGCCCTAGTAGATTAACACATTGCCTCTCCCACTATCATAGAACAAAACATTCTACTTCTTTTCTACAAGGTATCAAGATGTTGAATTACTGAGTCAGTGTATTAAACTGTGTTGCAAAATTAGGATAAAATAATCTACCTTTCAAGGTCATTATAAAGATTCAGTGGGATAACATATATAAAATGCCTCTTGTGGTGCCAGGAATGTAGAATTATGAATTAATTCCAGCAAATATCAAGTAGCAGTGGGGACATACAGGAAAAAGTAGAAAAAAATTTCCAGATGTACAAGGCATTCTTGAGGGAGAGCAGTCCAGGCAGATGGAACTGATGAGTCTAGATATGGAAACATCAAAGACAGCACGATGTGTTTAGAGGAGCAGATAATAGTATAGTGTCACTGGACCTAGTGGTACAGAGATAAGGCTGAAGATACATGTCTGGGTAAAGGAAACTCAACAGAACCCTTCTTGATGTTCCACCATAAGGTGAAGTAGTACTGTTCCATCAAGGTTAGAGAGCTACACTGTGGTTTATAGACAGGGGAGAAAAACCCTGCACTGGCTCCCCATTTCACTCAGAGTAAAAGTCAATGTCCTTCAAGTGGCCTATGAAGTCCCTAGTTCTCTGGCCCATGATTGCTTCTTTGACCTTCTCTCCTTTTCTCCCTCCTTGCCTTCTTCACTCCAGCTGTGCTGCCCCGTTTGCTATTTTTTGGGCATACTGGTACCCTCCTAGCTCAAGGGGTGAGCCCTCTGGGGCTTCTCTCAGATATCTGTAGGGCACACCCCCACATTTCCTTCAAGTCTTCTTTCACATGCCATCTTACCAAGAAGACCCTCCCTGACTACCTTTTTTAAAATTGCAAACTACCTCCCTACGTTTTACATCTCTTTTTAACAGCACTTTAACTTCTAATGTTTTATATAATTTATTTGTTTGTACTGTTTAAAATTTATTTCTTTCCTCTTCTCACTGAAATAGAAGTTCTATCAAGGATAGGGTTTTTGTTGTTATTTGATACTTGAATTTAATGTTTTCACATTTCCATCTCAGCACATGCTTAAGGATTTTACTAATTTACTCAACACATTTCTCAGCATTAAGTGGATGGTGAACATAAAGATTTAACTGATTTGTCCAAAGTCACAGGTTTTCAAGAACCATTTTCATGCAGAAGAATAAAAGTTCCATTGGTCTATCCAATTGCTATAGCATTAGTAGCAATCAATACTGATGAATTGTGGTGTGCAATGTGCTGGACAATTTACTTTGAAATATGGTAACTCTTCAGTGGTGTATTCACATTCCGGTTACTTCAAATTACTCTTGAATTTAAAATACTGTACTGTTTTTGGCTATTAAGTGCTAATAAACATTAGCATTATTCAGTTGAAGGAAGCTATTTTTTCAGTGATGCGTGCAAAGTGTTCCAACCTCTGGTTAGGAAATGCTTTGGGGTGGAAAGTATAAGCCATTATTATTGCTTGTACAATACTGTTTTTACTTTGCAATTTAACCTTGAAAAAATAATAGGTAATACACAAACAAGTGTACAATACTTAGAAAAGCTTAGTAAGTGAGTAATGTTTGATATGAGGGTGGAGACATGGGTCCCCCCACTCTGCTACTCTTGTTTCTCTCCTAACAGTGAAAAGGAAAGTGAAAGCGAAAGTGGTTAGATGTATGAGCTGTGGGTCCAGTGAGCCACCTCTGAAATAAGTACTATTACTATCCTTATCCACGAAAGGGTAGTAATAGTATTTCAGAAAATGACTGTGAAAATTAAATTCCTACATAAGAAGCACTTAGAATAATATCTAATACATAGTAAGTGCTCAATAAATCTCACCTATCAGTATAACTTCAAAAGCCAGATACATTTTCTTATTGAAAGTCTTACTGAAAGGCACTATTATGGTATAAGGCACTCTTAATAACTTATCTACAAATTATTATGCTTAACTGATTGTCAGGTGACAGGCTGTCTGTTAGAAGACTATTAGATAATGTGATATAATTTTAGTTATTTGAGTCAAGGTCATTTCCAAGTTACTCCAGACTTCATTTCCTTCTCTAAGCAATTTGTTGACTTTGATATGTAGGAGGAAAACGCATACACACGCGCGCGCGCACACACACACACACACAACATGCGTGCAATAAGTCCGTGTTATTTGAGATGCTTAAAAGCATTGAAAAATTAGTGAAAAATCACTTTGACTTTATTACTTATATTTTACATATATAAGAGTCCTTGTTATCAGTCATAATAGTGTAATAGAAAGTCTCATGTGATATAGTAAATATACTAATAAATATACTGATAAATCTTCAACATGGTTAGGGAAACTTTCAGTATAAAGATGCTCTAATCATGTAGGAGATATACTTAGTGTATATCTGAATATTTTTTAAAAATTATGAATTCAGGTTTTATATCCCTAGTGGGATAATAATTTCCCTTTAAAGATTATTGAAATATCATATGTACTTTTTTCTTTAGGTGAACTCAATTTCCTATGTAAGAAAAGATAACAGTGAAGTGACCTATAGTGCCTTATAATATTTAGAAGAATCTGAGAAAAAATTCACTTTTATACCCTGAAAGGTCAAATGTGATTACTCTGTTTATAATCCATGATGGGAGGGTTTAAATTCAACTTATAACAAGGAATGAAATGTTAATGAGTTCTTATACATTCATAGTGATCACTGATTACAGAAGGGTTTGAAGTCTATAGAGCAAATTCTGTGTCCATGAATTTTTTAAAGAAAAAGAACCAGTCTTGGAGACTGTAGACCATTGCAACTCACTGCTATCCACTAAAATACATCATTCAAACATAGCCTGACATTCAAATATAATTAATTGAAAATACAGTTGAATACTTAAATTAGAGATAGATTTTAATTAGGGTTGTGATTACCTCTCTTTCACAAGTATGGGTGGTGGACGGGAATTAGAGCATGGGGCAGAAACCCTGTGGGGGCCTAGAGCTAAGACAGATATAATTAATTTTGACTCTATATTTCAGAGGGTAACACCCAGCAGCAAAAGCAGGAACATAGCTAGAGCGCACTTGCAAACTCTATTTAAGGGATAGAGCTGAAGTGTCAAAACTGTGAAAGTCATATACTCCATGGGTCAAAGGAGCAATTCTGGGGTCCAAAATGGCAGATAAAGTCAAAAGCCATGAGTTATAAAAAAAGGCAGGGTTGAAGAAGAAGGGGTAGAAGAAAGGCAGGAACAAGGACAGTTGGGAGGGGATGGGGTTACTAGTCGGGTGGGTGTTACTCACAGACTTTAAAAAGCAGTATAACAAGGCAAATGTGGAGTTTGGTCACACGTAAAGAGCCTAGGAAGAGCCTGGGATTTTATGGTGTCCTTCTTAAATTGTAACTGCTACCCTTCAAAGACATTTGAGTTTGCAACCCCTGGGGACTATTGCTTACAAAGGATTAGAATATCCACCGCTATTTTTAATTGAGTATCTGTGGCTTGTTTCATGCATAGGTTGGCCTTCCTTAAAAGACAGCTTCGGGGTTTGGCCAAGAAAAGATCTGTTTATATCTATTAAAATTATTCGGGATGGCTCAGTTGTCAAGGAATAATGGATAAAAAGAAAATAGGAGGTGGTTAGTGAAAACATTAAGGTAGTATGAAATGTTTGTTTTAAGTTACTTTACCTAGGGGTTATCATGATGCAAGACATGAAAAAGAGATGTGAAAGCACAATCTGGAACAAAACGGCTCTGTGAAAATGCAGGGTATGGTAGTAACTGGTGTTTTTGCATTGAGATGGGAAGGTATTTAAGGTTTTGACATAATCTGTTAAGTCAACTTAAGTAAGAGATAACTAAAATATTTTTTCCTAACATAAAATATTTATGGAAAGACTTTCCACTTTCTTTTTCCTCCCACTTTCTTTGGGTGCTTGTGGTATATTAAGGACTTCCTGATGTAATGAAGTACTGAAGCCTAAAAATGATAGTCTCAACTTAATGAAAAAAGCTGATGAACAGACATCCTGCTCTGTTAAATATCTCAGGTTAGTAATCTGTATGATGAATATAGGTCGGTGGATGTTGCTGCTATTTGCCAAGTCACCACTGGTACCAAAGCCAGTGTGTGGTGCATTCCAGTCTCTTCACATTTGCCATCGAAGCTGAAAGTAATTTTGACTAGTTCTTTTGCTGATAAATCGTATTCTATGCTATTTGTGAATACTATACAAAATCATTACAGAGATTCCATACAGAGACAATTTCAACTACGGAGCTTAAACTATATAATCTCCCTATACATCTTACATTCAACATGGAATATTTTGTAAAAGGTTTAGTTTTGGCTACCAAAGAGAAAAAGAGATTATAACTTTTTATTTTTCAAGCTGATGTGAGAAGAGGGGTGTGTCTATCAGGCAACATTGTCCTGGTATGAAGCACAGAATACCTACAAATTGGTTAGGCAGCCGGAGTATCTGCAAGAGCACAGCGGGTGGCATAATAATGGAGAAATGGTTGGGATTTTGCCCAGACTAAAGAACTCAAAAAACATTTCAGTCCCCAGTAGTATGTATTCCTCTCCAGGGTAAAATATTTAACAACAATAATTAGTCCCAAAATTAGAAGAAATATTCGTGGGAATAAGTTGTAAATCCACAGAATGATTTATGATGGCAACTGTGAAACAGTTAATATTCAGGTAGCCCGAGGTCAAAGGCTGGCGTATTGCATTTCTAAATGTTTGAAAATATAAGTCAAGTTATCAAATGTTAAAATAAAATACGTTTTCAATCGCAGCTGCGTGACTCTCTTTCCTTTCCACTTCCAGCTCTTTCCTGCATCTCGAGGGCCTTGCATATCCACACTCCATCCATGCCCCACAGACAGCTAGTTACCCTTTCCCCTAGTTACCCTTGGACCTAGGGAGTTGCACCAGTGATGTATGTTTTCCCCTTGGAGAATGATTTGTGGATAATTTCAGGCCCAGAAAATGGGATCAAGACTGTTTATGGGTAGAGAATTACAGGGCCTAGGACCTTGGAGTATGGTATAGGAGTGCACTGGTTCATAGTGGACATGACCCATTGACTCTGCAAATTCCCCAATGGATGGGAAGGGGAGTAGCACAAATAAGGCCGGGATGGGGGCTTGAAAGAGCAGAGCCCAGGGCAGGGGTCTTTCTTGCTTATGTTTAAGGATGGTACTGCTCTGAAACATCTTAATAAGAGCTAATGTACATAGTGTTTTCTATTCACATTTAGCTTTCATGTTCCTAGTCTCATTAAACTTTGGCAAACATCTCTGTGAGATGGAAAGAAATTACTACTATAATTTTACAGATAGGAAAATTGAGTCTTAGAGGTTAAATGATGTATCAAGGCCCCATAACCAGTTAAAGGAGTGGTAGAACTCACACCCAGGTATTCTTAGTGTAGGATTCTTCTCATTGTACTGTCCCAGGCAGATGTTGGCCAATTTTGCAATGGGTTCAATACCATACTGTCAATGTAGAGCTCACGTCCTAAGACTTCTGAATATTTAACAAGGGGGAAAAGCCTTTTGGAAAACATTTTAAATTTTCTTAGGCTGGCATGATTAAGGGAAAATCCTTTCATGCACAGCAAATTGTCTAGCTCTAAAGTTTGGACCTAACCCATTCTCTTTAACATACAGGGTTTTAGAACCTGGCTGTACTCACAGTGTTTTCTGCCCTGCCTCACCAAAACATAGCAGGGCACTCTGAACCCACTTCTATTATGCTCTCTTGCCAAAGTCTCAGCATCTTCCCAGTTGAATTACTCAGAAGTGTAGTTTCAAATTTGGGGTGTATTTGCCTTGGATACTTTGATTCCTTCCCTGTGAGTTTCTATAGCAAAACCAGAATGAGCGCCTGGGTGGCTCAGTCGGTTAGGCCGCTGATTCTGGATTTAAGCTCCAGTCATGATCTCACCATGTGTGAAATTTGAGCCCACATCAGGCTCTGCACTGGGCAGGGAGTCTGCTTAAGATTCTCTCTCTCTGGGGCGCCTGTGTGGCTTAGTCGGTTAAGCGTCCGACTTTCGCTTAGGTCATGATCTTGCAGTTTGTGGGTTCGGGCCCCGCGTCGGGCTCTGTGCTGACTGCCAGCTCAGAGCCTGGAGCCTGTTTCAGTCTGTGACTCCCTCTCTCTCTGACCCTTCCCTGCTCATGCTGTCTCTCTCTCTCTCTCCTAGAAAAAAAAAAAAAGATTCTCTCTCTCTCTCTCTCTGCCCTTCTCCTGCTCAATCTCCTGTGCACATGCTCTCTCTCTCTCTCAAAAAGAAATAGGGGCACCTGGAGGGCTCAGTCAGTTAAATGTCTGACTTCAGTACAGGTCATGATCTTACGGTTCATGAGTTCAAGCCCTGTGTAGGGCTCTGTGCTGATAACTCAGAGTCTGGAGCCTGCTTCAGATTCTGTCTCTGTCTCTCTCTTTCTGTCAAAAGTAAATAAACCAAAAAACCAGCAAAAAAACAAACTCAGAAAGAAAACCAAATAGAAAGCCTTCTATTCCTATCTTATTGGTTCCTCTCAGGTTTTAGTAATCATAAACTCATATATACTCTTATGGAATGTTTGATTATAAAGTAAATACACAGGCAGTTGCCTTCATCAAAGTCTGATCTGTCTGAAAGATTCTGATTCATTGATAATTTTTTCATATTGTTTTAAACATGATGGACTTGGAGATTTTCAAATAATATTCATAGTGGATTCTTTTAAAAATGGGGGTGCCTGGGTGGTTCAGTTGGTTAAGGGTCCAACTTAAGGTCAGGTCATGATCTCATGGTTCGTGAGTTCAAGCCCCACATTGGGCTCTGTGCTGACAGCTCGTTGGGCTCTGTGTTGATAGCTTGGAGCCTGAAGCCTGCTTTGGATTCTGTCTCCCAATTTTTCTCCCTCTTCCTCTCTCAATGATGAATAAACATTAAAAAAATGAAACCTATACAGAAAATGAGTTTATCTACAGTAAATACAAATGAGCTTGTTTTTAGTAGAATTGCCTAGAACTTGCTATAGTCATCTGTAATAGTTAATTTTATCTGTCAACTTGACTGGCTGCAGAATGCCCAAATTAAACATTATTTCTGAGTGTATCTGAGTATGTTTCTGGGTGAGATTAGTATTTGAATCAATGGACTCAGGAAAGTAGAATGCTCTACTCAGTGTGGGCAGGCATCATCTGATCCACTGAAGGTTTGAAAAGAACAAAAAGGCAGAGGTAAGGAATTTGTCTTGTTTCCTGCCTCATTGCTTGACTTGGGGCATCTCATCTCATCTCATCTCATCTCATCTCATCTCATCTCATCTCATCTCATCTCATCTTTACCTGCCTCTGAACTGGAATTTATACCGTTGTCTCCCCTAGTTCTCAGGCTTTTGGACTTGAACTTATTATACCACTGGATTTCCTGGATCTCCAGCTTGAAATGGCAGATACTGGAACTTCTCAGCCTCCATAAATGTAGGAGCTAATTCCTCATTCTCTCTCTCTCTCTCTCTCATACACACACACATACACACACACACACACACACATATTCATATATAAGTATATACACATTCCATATATATCTGTGTGTACACACACATTCATATATCAGTATACATGCACATTAATATACACACATGCACAAATAGTTCTGTTTCTCTGGAGAATCCTGACAAATACACCCACACTTCCCTTGCTTCTATTGTGTGGCAGTGTGGCAGACAATGATGTAACCAAGAACTCTTCTGAATATTGTGTGGAAGTATCAGTGTAGCCCACTTATTACACAAGCAAATAAGTCAATTTCTGGACATTCAAAATTTTGTTTTGATAAATCATAAAGCTAGGTTTTAAGGGTCCAGGATTTTTTGTGAAGGACAAAATAGAGTTTGGCTATTTGGCCACTACTGATAGTTGCTATTCACTTTATCAATATGTCAGTGGCCATATAACTTTTGCTGTTCCCTTTTGGGTCTCTGTTATTGTACAGAAAACAGTTTTAAGCTAAAAGACATGAATTCATTATAGGATTTTAGTTTCCTTAAATTCAGCTTAGTGTCACCTTGAGTTTCAGGGTTCCCAGAAATGGTCTCTGACATAATCAGATATCAATGCTGAGAAGTACAAAACCATAGCATCATTGACTCCAAAAAATAATTATTCCGGAACTGTAACAGATCAAGGGAAGAATGACTTAAGATAATTGTTGCAAATGTGAAAAATCATTATTTTTGGCGAACTCCATTGATTTATCTGTGAAAACTCTATATGACTGTAATGACCACGGTCACATTTTACCTTGAGTTCATCAATAAGTTATACTTCTAGAAATTAGGTGTTTCAAGGTTTATCACTGGGATTTGAAAATAGTCACAATAACCAGGTACTAACTGGTACTTTGAAAATTTTCTAGTCCCAAATCATCTTCAAATTTTATTGTATGATTTTCTTGTGTGCATGTATAACAGAGGTGGTTCAGGAAGAGTGGGAGCCCAGTGGAGGAAATGTGGAGTGCAAATATAAAAATTTTGAGAAAGACTTCAAACTATATATATTAACCGGAGAAACAAATGTGTACCTTCTCCACCCATTCCCTTGAAAATCTTTACATGCAGTAACATATGTCCTTGGTGGGATATGTTATGTGAATATTATGGAAGGGAATAGGCCAAGTAGACAGAAATCTAACCTTGAGGTTAAACTGAAATTCAGCCAGCTATAGACTGACTGTATTACAGAGAGTTTGACTACTTTTTTTTTACTTTACTGACTTCAGTGTAATTAATTTTGTGTGTATCATTAAAATTTTTTCCCAAATGGGTAGGAATTTCAATAAGGCTCCAAATAAGTCTTGTGGCATATTGTTTTTAATGATAATGATGATAATACTAAATAGTCAATATTTACCAAACTATGCATTGTGCTAAGAATGCCATTTTAAATATGAAAAGACAATAAATGTGCTTGCCACAGAAATTTTTGGTAGGTTGACTTATTAATGCTTAGGGACATATTTTCCATGCCTGATTATACAATTCCATCATAAACACAAACTATCTTATACAGAAAGCATATTTAGAAATATGACTCCACATCAACTCAGAGGCTCTCTGCATATCTAACACTATGTTTGAAATTTTTTCATTAGAAAATACTAGCTAACAATGCAAAGGTAGTAATGATAGAACATGATATACTATAACATAAATTATGTTGAATCAACATAAGTTCCATAGTAAATGCATTAACACTTCACTCACTGGAATGTAATTCATTAATCACTTAAACCATTTTCTGTTATAGAAAGAGAAAACTAGCAAAATAATATGCTAACTGTTCAAAACAGATGTCACAAGTCAATGTGCAAAGCTCATACACGAGTATAGTGTCCTTCATCTTACTAAGAGTAATTTCTTCTTATTTTAGACAAAATTTTTACAAATGTGTTTGCATTTTATAGCATATATTTTTCTTTATGAGAGATGCATTACAAACAACTCTGCTCTGAATTCTTTCCTAGTCCACTGATGCTGACCCCTTCAATCCTGCCTTGGGCCACATGACAGTGACAAAGCCAGGGAAAAACCAAAACACATTGTCCATAGAATAAAATCTTATTCATCACAATTAGCACAGAGAATTGTAATTATTTTTTTATGTCTCTATTTCTTTTTTGCCTTATAGTTCTTTAAAGGCTGAGACTTGTTTTATTTATCTTTGAATTTTAGCAATTAGTACAGTGACTAGTACATAGTATATCCTCAATTAATATTTGCTTAAATAAGTTTGACTTGAACTAGCATTTCATAAAAAGGGAGGACTGAAAGGGGAGGTGACAATAGCAATTATAAAATTGAAAGCAAACTGATAGCAAAGAAAAGCAATATGAAAACCAGATAATAGAACTCAAAGGTCACAGAGTGTAGAAGGAAACATGTATATCTCAGTAATGGCTAATGGTGTCATAGTATAAAGGCACATTAAAAGAATACATTTTCATAATGATCATCCCAGATTAAAACAGTCTGTAAAGACAAGGAAGGGTGTAATATTTGAAGGAAAAGCTTTAGGCATATTAAAAATTACACAGATTACCCAATGGTGACAGAAAACTAAAACAATAGGAAGCTATTTGGTCAAAGTTAATGCATAACAAATCATTGTTTCCCTGATTTATATAAAGAGAAAAATGCTATTTTTTCACACACCCACAGATTAAGAAAAGCTCTTAAAGATAATAAAGGTAAAGGCATGATACACTGATCATTTTGAAAAACAATAGTGCTACAGTATACCACTTTTAAAAAATTTCTCAGTGAGAATTATTTGGAGTCCATTTCAAGGCACTGTGTTGGTCTTACACTGTATTAGGTTAAATCTCACTTCACTTGATGAACTTAAACAAAAGAAACAATTGTTATGTGGCTCAGTAAATTCAGTTGCTTGATCTCATCTTTATCAGAGCATAAAAGCTGTTATGATATTTATATGAAAATATACTTGGTAAATTTTATGGCTAAGATACTAATCAGTATATTCACACAAACCCTGGTAAAAGCATACAATTTTTGGAAGCAGAAATAACATTTATTTATTTTCATAGCACTTTTGTGACAAGGCACGATGGTTTATCCAATGACTGTGACTCTTAAACCCACTGCTCTCAATGAAACCCATCTCAGTAGATTTCTCTTTTGATCATTTAAGCCCATAGAAGGTACTTCATGTTATTAGTATACTTTTTCAAAGCCCTCGCCATAGGTGGCACCTCCTGGTTATCACTAAGGCCATAATGAACATAAATAAAAAAAAAAGAGGAAAATCTAAGTTATAATGGAAATCTACATGTACTTGGTCAAATGGTTCTACTATTTAGTAGTTATGCTATTTTAGCCTGTCTTTCCCCTTCAAAATCATTTTAAACACACTATTCTTTCAAGAAACCCCCTTTGCTTACCAGTCTGATTTAGATCCTCTTCCCTGTTTTCTTCAAAAACCCATGTACACCTCTGGCTTAACCTTTCCTATGATATACTGAATTGTTTCATTTATTTATTTTTCAGTCAGTTCAAATAAAATCAGCTGGAGGTAAAGGTCATCTTATTTGTCTTTGTATCTCTGGACCTGAGGAAAAAAGCCATCACATAATAGGCTTCCAAGAGATATTTGTTCAATTAATAAATAAATTACTGACTGATAAATGGAAAGTTTCTATTTCATTATAAATAAAATTATAGCTTCTGATATGAACCTGAAATTTGACAATCATTTGAATAAGTGTCCTAATATTAAAAAATAATTTCATAATGATTTTGCTTCCTTCTTTTCTTACATTAATGCAATTGATCCATTCTGAAAGATAACTATGTTTTTCAGAAAGAGTCTGGAAACTGCTGTTAGGAAGCCATCTTAAAAATCTGGGAAACTTCTTGATCTTATTCTTTTCATCCCCTTATTTGAGACCCAGGGAGTCCTTTGATGAGGTTACAAGGGACTAAAAGCTGTGGTCTACAGTAAGGGAGGAAAACCTTATCAACATCATTGGGCACTTAAAGTGCCTTACTAGTAACTTAGCCTGCATGCTTTTCTTCAAACTTCCATTCTAGTCGCCACCTTATAATTAATTCAACAAACAGCAATGATAGAGTGACTTGCATATGCAAAGCACTGTTTTAGGTGCTTAAGATATTTATTGTGCTGCTCAGTTGGCAAAACCACACACAACAACACCGAAGACGGTTTTCCTCTGGAATTCTTTAGCTGCTCAAATGCCACTCTGAAAACTGTCACTACCATTCAAATATATATAATGCCATATATATTTAAATGTTTGTTTGTTTGTTTATTGATTGATTGATTGTGCGTGTATGAGAGACAGCAAACTCGGGCAGGGGAAGAACAGAGAGAGAGGAAGTCAGAATATCCCAAGCAGCCTCTGCACTGCCAGCATGGAGCCCGATGTGGGGTTTGAACCTAAAACAGTGAGATCATGACCTGTGTCAAAACCAAGAGTCTGATGCTTAACTGACTGAGCTACCCAGGCACTCAGCTGCATAATATTTTAATTATTTATTCATCAATTGTCAGTATATGTTGCATAATATATTGATTGGTTATTTACTCGCCAGTTTCTCCTTCCAAATTGTAAGCACCTCTAAGAAAAGAATTACACATTAATTCATGCATTCCTAAGTAAAAATTCGTTAAAAGTCATGTAGAAGATGCTTCAATTTGTTGAGATAATGAAATGCATTTGGCAGCATGAAACTAAACTGGACTGTCAGTTATGCTAGAACAATATGGACAATGAAGACATAGTGGATAAAAAAATGACAATAGAGGGTGTTATGCTGAGCGAAATAAGTCAGGCAGAGAAGGACAAATATCATATGTTTGCACGTATAGGAGGATTGGGAGGAACTTGACGGAGGAACAAGGGGGAGAAGAAGGGCGGAAATGGTGGGGGAAAGGGAGAGAGGCAAACCATGAGAGACTCTTGAATGCTGACAAAAACTGAGGACTGATGGATGAGGGGGGAGGGGGGATGGGCATGGAGGAGGACACTTGTGGGGATGAGGACTGAGTGTTATGTGGAAACGAATTTGACAATAAACTATTAAAAAAAAAATGACAATAAGAAGAAGAGAAGTATATTATTTTAACAGACATTTACAGACCATTTACTAATTCCAGGCACTTAGGGGAGTAAAACAGAACCAGTTATAGTGCCTGTCCTGCAGGGGCTTATGGTCAATTGAAGACGTGCGCACAAGTGCTCTGTTATAAGATATCCTCTGATGAGTATAGTAGGGATGAGTCAGTGCAGAATGAAGTGACTTCAAGGAAGAAGCAATATTAGAACTGAATCTTGTAAAAAAAAAGAACTCAATCTTGGAGTCTGGGTAAAATTTTTTATGGGTGAGGAATAGAGATATTTTAGGAAGTGGCAAAAAAAATATGGTGACATATAAATTCAGGGATTTCTTCAGGAATACTGAATGTACTCCAAAAATGGAGTCAGGGTGGAATAAATGTGGCCATGATGATTAAGTTGGAAATTTAAGAGTGGGAATCTCTAAGAAGATACAAAAAAATGTGGTACATTCAAACAATAAGTGTGAGACTCGGAACACTTAGCTATCAAAACAGGCTTTATTTTTTTAAGTTTGTTTATTTATTTATTTTGAGAGAGAGAGAGAGAAAGAACATGCACAAGCGGGGGCTGAGCAGAGAGAGAGGGAGAGAGAGAATTCCAAGCAGGGTCAGCACACAGCATGATGCGAAGGGCTAAAACTCATGAATCATGAGATTATGACCCGAGCCAAAACCAAGATTTGGATGCTTAACCCATTGAGCCACCAGGTGCCACTCAAAACAGGCTTTAAAAGGTATTTCGCTGGTACCTGACTTAGGTGCCAAATGTAACAACAAATAACCTATTTTGAGGGGGCAGGGCACACTGGAGAGAAGCAGGTCTTACTGGTGTTTGTGGAGTAGCTTTGTGACAAGAATCGAGGACCAGAAGCCCCACCTTAAATGGGCTTAACGATGTCACATCAATAAGCAGGAAGGAGGTGCGCCTGGGTGGCTCAGTTGGTTAAGCATCAAACTTTAGCTCAGGTCATGATATCACGGTCCAGTTCGTGGGTTTGAGCCCCACGTTGGGCTTTGTGCTGACTGACAACTCAGAGCCTGGAGCCTGCTTGAGATTCTGGGTCTCCCTCTTTCTCTGCCCCTCCCCAGATCACACTCTGTCTCTCTCCCTCTCTCTCAAATATAAATCAACACTAAACATTTAAAAAAATAAGCAGGAAGGATGACTGAAGAAAGGACATAGTAAAGTGTAGTTTGGAGAAACTTGTATCTTGGGAATATAGGCAGCTGACAAAACCTGATGTTGAGGATGGAGTGACTGAACTGGAATGAAACCCTACTATTGCCCAGCAGGGAACTATGTCAGGTCAGTCTGTTTTTCTGAAAACAAAGATATTTATGTTGTTTTTCATACAGACCAATTATACCAGACACTATCCCACTGGCAATAATAATCTATTAGGAGTAAACAAGATGTTCAGAAAGGAGAGTATGAATTAGTACTTTTGGAGAATAGCATGAGGCAGATAAATCACAATAGTACTGTGATGGCTTGATGATCTGAGGCACTACATAAATTCCAAAAGAATAAAGCCAAGAGTATATTTACTGGTTTGTACCTAAGTCTCCACCAGACTGATTGATGTTTTTGCTCTCTGGCTTAAGTGATGAGAAAACAATGAAACATCTGTGAAAGAACACGGCACACTGACAGCAGTAAAACAGGAAAAGGAGTTACAAAGTTAAAAGGATGATTTCCTATGATGAACATAGAAACTGGAAGACATGAGATGAGGATCCCCTTTCTTAAGTGTTTAATTAGAATCCATCTCTTTAAAACACAATCTTGGAACATTTCAGCATATAGATTTCATAGTGCTGTAAGAAACCTCACACCTAATCTCATGGAGGAGGTTATAATAACTCCACTTATTAATCACTTATATATACTTGATTTTATTTCATCTTATCTTCCATTACAAGTTTGTTTTATGCACTTTACACTTCCCTTTTTTTGGAACCCTCGAAAGTCTATCCTACATGTTGGGTTCTATTATCTTCATGAAACAGATAAGGAAATGGAGCCTCAGAAGAGCTGAGTTAATGACAAAGATCGTATACCTAATCAGCTGCAGAGCAAGGGCAAATATAATCCAAATTGGGTCAACTCCAAAGCCTCAAAGGTCTCATTTTCCAGAACTGATTTCCCAACTTTCACATCCCCACACACTCTAATGTGTTACTGCTATAGGTTTCCTGTCTCATTAAATGACAACCCTTCTAGTTTTTCATACCTACAGCCTTGGAGTCATGCTTGAGTCTTATCTTTCTTTCAAACCCCATAATCTTTTAGCAAATTCTCTTATTTATTCAGAATTGGACCACTTGACACACCCTTCACTGCTACCATTATGGACGAGTCACCATTATATATTGCAGAAGTCTCCTAACTGGTCTCCCTGCTTCCACTTTGTCCGCCTCAGTTTGTCCACAACAAAGCATTCACTGTGATGTTTTTAAGCCTGTATTCAGGTAGTACCATTTTTCTGCTCAGAACTTTTAATGTCTTCCAACTCACTTAAATTAAAAGCCTGAAAAAGTCCTTATAAATTTGTATGTGATCTGGCCCTGGGCCAGATCTGACTTCAACTCCTACCACTTTCCCCCTTGTTCATTTTGCTCTACTTCTTTCCTTTACCGTGAGCACACTGCCAATCACACCCCAACTCAGGGACTTTGCATGGCTAGTCCCTCCACCACCAATGCTTTTCCCCAGATGGCCAAATTACTTGCTCCTTCACTGCCTTCATTTTTCTGTTCTCATGTCACTTGGAGAGTCTATCCTTGACCATTACACAAATTAGTAATCACTGACCCACAACCCACGCCATTCATTTTTCTCCTTACCTTGCATTATTGTCCTCTATGGAACTAGAATACAGGTTCCATAAATGCAGAATATTTTTGAGCAGAGATATTTTCAAACCAGATTTGTATGAAAAAGACCACCATAAACAGTATAGATCAAAGCATAGACTCTAATACCTTCTCAGTGAGACATTGTATGTTCCTACTTTCTGTACTAGAGATTTTTCAAGTGAGTCCAGTAGTACATTAGAGTTTTAGATTGCCTTCTTGGAATATAGGAATTAGGAAAAATGAAAGAAGGAGATTTTGTAGCCCTGGATTAAGAGATGAGAATGATGATATATATAGACTACCCATTGACTAAGGTCTATATAAATGCTCTTTCCATCATGAGGCCTTCCCTTATAAAGTCCTCTATCACCTTCATAGTTCAGTAGCACTTGGTATCTTATGGCTCTTGTCCCAGGGCCATAATAGTTATATACATGTATGCATGTATAGATGTGTGCTTCTGACTCTGCCAAAATGTATTACCATTTGAGACTTTTACACAGAGAGGTTGCTAGCAGAAATAGACAGAAGTGTTGCTTTCACAAAATGTCCAAGTGTGATCCAGCCCAGGAGAGCAGAATTCTTACTTGGGCCTCAGCATGGCTTGAGCTTAGTGAGGACTACAGGAAAAAGGACTCTGCTTTGGCTCTGAAGTGTCTGCACCCTTGGTACATATTTGTGTCTTTACGATGGCTCTTGAGTAGACAAAACACTGCTCTCAAATGGTCTTGGTAGACACGAGCAGATGGAAAATCCTGAGAAGATTCTTCATGAGCACCCAGAATAACCCACATACAAGAATTATGTGAAACACTGAAGGGAGCTTGGAGGCCCTATATTCTATTGGGCATTAGCCAGTGAATCTAAAGTCCTTATAGATGATGTGGTCCTGTTTGCACTCCCCAGTTGTGAGAAGTTGGAGAGATTTCGATTAAAACAGCAGAAGAAAACCACCTGATGGTAAAACTCAGAATCAGAGTTAACACCAAACCAAATGTCTGTTACAAAGTTCGCTTGGTATTCATTCCATTTATCTGTGGTTGTCTGTGGCAACGTGCTGAAGCACAATGAGTTCTCTTACTATCTGTTTAGGTGCAGTGAGAAACATGCTTGTAGGGGACCTGCCTTCTATTAATGGAGATTGCTTCTTTATTTAGGAATTAAACAAACTATGTGTTCTCAGTTAGTTAAATGAAAGTGTTCATGTTTTGTGGGCAGTTTAGCTAGACTCTAATTGTTTTGTTCTCTAAAGAAAAAGCACCCTTTTTCCTTCATGAGGGATATGTTTGATCTGATACCACTGGACATAGAAATGATAGAGACACAGCCCCTTTTCAAGTAAGCAGCATTTTAAAAAAAATCAGTGTTATTTTGATTGTCTAATCTCAACTTTCATGCTACTGAAAACATTGCTGTCAGTGTAAAAAATGAAAAGATTTGCCATTCCTCTCTTTACAAGACAGCTTGAAAATACTCGGCGACTTTTCCGTAGTAAGCTTTCTAGCCTTGCTGAGCCTGAGCAAGATTTTCAAGCTCTGCTTCTCTCAATGCTTATTTATTTGTTTTGAAGAAATATTCTTAGGAGCTTTCTTTAGAAGCAGATTAAGGTAGAGCTTATAATACTGCAGAAAGAAAGTCACTGAAAAGTCTAAGAGATCTAAAAATTTCATTTATTCAATAAATATTTATGAAAAATCTATTATAAGGCAGGCACTGTTCTAGGTTCTGAGTATGTAGCCATGAATAAAACAAGCAATAATCACATATTTTGCAATAGTCCCACATACTGTGGGAAGGGTACAGATAAACAAATGTATACATAGTATTTGTGCTATGTCAGATGGTGGCAGTGCTATGGAGAACAGTAAAACAGGGATGGGTGATGGGGACTATGCGGGTTGGGAGGGACAGGTTTGCAACTGTAATGGGTTGGTCAGTGATAACCTTAATGAGAAAGTGACAATTTAGCAAAGACATGAAAGATACGAGGAAATAAGCCATTGAGATGTCTGGAAAAAGAGAGAGCTCTTTAAACAGAGCAAAAATAAGCACAGGGCTCTTGAGGCAGGAGGCTGTCTGGAGTGTTCCATAAACAGCAGGACTCAGGGGGGCTGGAGTAGAAATGAGGAAGGGGACAGTGGAAGAAGCTGAGGGCAGAGGCCACAGAGGCAAGGCGAGGAGCTCAGGTGCTATAGAACATTAGGATAACTTTTTTTTTTTATTCTGAGAGCAGAAAGTCATTGGAGAACTTTGAACAGAGCTGAGTCATGATTATACTTAAGTTTTATAAGGATCACTCTTGCTGTTTTGTTGATGATAGGCCATGAGGGAACAAGAGCGGAAGCAGCATTGGTACCATTTGTGGCTGACTGTACAGTTAATTCTCATTATTCATGGCAGTGATGGCCTGTAAATTTGCTGCACACACTGAATTACTGAACACTGAATCATTGCTCCTAGGGGAAATACGGGGTTAGGTTCCTGTGAGCCTTTAGTAATAATATTTTCATAAACATATTAATACATACCCTTATTTTGTGCCTGTTTCTGTTTAATGATATTGTATTTAATATATATTTTTGATTCACTAACTTAACTCACAGCCAACAGCACTGTAAATTAAGCCTGAATGAAGCATGTTTAACACACAGTTTCTCCTTATGACATACCACAGCCTTCCCGCATTTAGGAATACTAGACGTACTTCAGCACTATTCAGGGTCATTTTAAATAGCAAAATTATCCAGTAACCTCTCCCCGCCCCCAAAGTACACAAAAATGCAAAAAACATGACAGTAGGCTTGTATGTGAGCTAAAACAAGAGGTCAGAAAGTCACCTGGTTTCACTTTAGCAGGGGACTTGAGTGTCAGGAAGCTCTGCACATGTCTGCAAATGACTGGAAGTGCTTGCATGTATTGATTTTAGGCTCACAAATAAATTTCAGTGAGTAAGTGAGTTCTCAAATACAGAATTGCAAATACTGAGTTTCTATCACAATATTTTGTTAAGGGGTAATTCTCCATTTTGAGTCTACATGCCTTGCAACAGCTGGGACTCTTTTCGAGGATGTTTGCCTAGCAGTAGCCTTAGGGGATAGGGGCAGATTTTTTTTTTTTTTTTGGTCTGGATAATAGAGGTAATGCCTCCCTCTTGTGCAAAGTTTGGGCAGGTTTTCTAGTAGACCCTATGTAATCTGAGGTTTCCTAAGCCCACTCTGTAAGCAGGAACCATCTGGGCTTGCCTCTGCCTTATTTCCACTGGACTTGGGAGCAAAGAGAACTTTAAAGCATGAAAGCCATGCTGTTCATTCTGCCATGAGGAATAAAGTCCTTCATTTCTGATCCAGGAATCTCGTGTCTTCTGCCAAGATCTATGAAATGGTGGCAGGCTAAATTGGTGCCTGTGAGTCGTATAAAATCTGAGAACTTTCACAGTTCTTGACATAGCCTTAATTTAAAAATCTAATTCTGGGGCGCCTGGGTGGCTCAGTTGGTTAAGTGTCCGACTTTGGCTCAGGTCATGATCTCACGTTTCGGGGGTTTGAGCCCTGCATTGGGCGGTGTGCTGACAGCTAGCTCAGAGCCTGGAGCCTGTTTCAGATTCTGTATCTCCCTCTCTCTCTGGCCCTCCCCTGCTCATGCTGTCTGTTTCTCTCTCAGAAATAAATAAAACATTTAAAAAAATTAGAAAAAATTTGATTCTTACATCTTTTAAAACTGTTGCTTACAAATTGGGGGGCAGGTGTATATCTCTCATTTAATGAGAGTGCTTCTCACATTTCTTGATAGGAGCTTCAACCAAAATAATAAAATAAGTTATTTAGTCCATAGTCATTTCTAATATACAAATATCCACTTGAATTAAATAGTCTCCCTTTTACTTTTTTTCCCTTACTACAAAATTATAGAAAATGTTCTTTTTTTCTTCAAACACTGTCTTGTAACATAAAACTCCTTTAAGTGACTACATGTGTCTACTGGTAAGTCAAAATAACACCATTTAAATGTGGTTTCACTTGAAAAAAAACAGTATAATTTGAGAAATAACCATAATTTTACATATATGGAAGCTATTTTGACTGGGATAGCAATCTGACTGACATTAAAACACTAAGTAAATGTGGCTGAAAATACAGGATTCCCCTGCTTGTCACATGAGAATACCCTTAAGAAAGAATTCATGTGGATAATGTTCTAAAATTCAACTCTAATTATTCCAGAGTCCTTTTTTTTTGTTAGAAAGACCTCCAACTATGGATCAGAAAAAAGAATCACTGATAATGCTTTATTTTTGACACTATTATCATAACAATGCAGATACTGTAAATGTAAAATAATGAATCATATATTAAAGCTATTTTTTTAGTGTATAAGAGGTTCTATTATAAAAAGAGACCATTAAAACTATAATTTAAAATCATAGTACAAAGAGGTCAAATCTCATATCTTGACAAGGTTTTCAATTTGAGAACTAGCTCTTACATCCTCAGTACTGAGTCCTTTTAACAGTAAAGTCTAATTTAAAATTTAAAAGAGAATGAGGATGGAATGGAAATTCTCACTGATGACTCATCTGTGTTTAGGTCTGCAATCTGCTTACTTTATATTTCCTCTTCCTGATGTCTTACTCTCATCTGCCAATCATCTAGTGCAGAGAAATTTATGGCAAAATGCAAGCTCTGGAAAGTTTAAAAACTGGAATGCAAGCTGGCATTCATCACCACTTCCTAAGGTATGACGTCTACCAAATAAAAGTTTTTCTTTTAATATCACAACTTTCTATTTGACAAACTGAATTTCAGTATGTATTTTTTATTAAATATGACATGACGGCCATATCCCCAAAATACACAAAAATGGTGATTAGTGATTGGTGGATGAATATGCAATTTGCTGTTTTCAGCTTATACCTGCCCACCTTATTTCCCTTATACCCAGTGAGGGAGGTGTGATGACAGTTTTGGATTCAAGCAGTATTCATCTCGTGCGTCCTCCCGCTTCTTTGTTTCTTTTCAGTTAGTTTTGGGAATCCCCTGTGGAGGTTTTATAAGACCTCTTGACTTTAAGCTGCAATGTGGCTCTTTTCCTCCATTTCTCAATTCTTGGCACTTTTTGCCCAATCCAAGAGCCTTCAGAACCATGGAAGTCTAATGAATGTGCTTCCTTCACCCAGTTGTTGCTCTCACTGCTGGTGTCTAAGTTGTGTTAGACTGTCTTCCTGCTGCTAGCGCGACTACTGAAGCCAGGCAGGCTCTGCCTTATGCGTGTTAGGGCCCCTGTTTCAACGCATGCTCCACTGCCTGGGGTGTCCATAGAAGTGTGGAGGGCACTTGATCCATTGTGCTATTCTCTGTTCACTGGTTACAAAGCTTTGTTAACAAGTGCTCTCAAGTTAGTGCACAAAGTTTGGATAAAAATAGTTATTTCAGTTGCTTTGTTCAGTGTTTCTATTAAGAAAAATCACTAGAGATGGAGTATGATCAAATACTAAAATTGCTTTTGCCCCCTGATGATGAGGATGTTGCCATTCAGGTGGCACCCTCATTACTTATGACTAATTCTTCCCCCGGAAGTAACTCAGAATCTGAAGGCACTATAATCTTGGTGGCCTATTTCCTCAGCCCTCCAGACTCGTAATAGAGTATGGTGGTTAAAAGCATGGACTCTGGAGCCAGACTTTCAAGGTCTGAACACCAGATCCATCACTTGCTACTCTTATGATCTTGGCTAAATTATTTAACCTCTTTGTAACCTCCATTTTTTCATCTGCAAATAGGATAGTTGTGAAGATTAAATGATAATACATGTAAAGCTCTTAAAAGAGTGTCTGCTACAGTATGCCCTCTATAGGCTTTTGCTATTAAAATTATTAGAGTGGTATTATTTCAATACTCAATAATAACACCACTCTAAAGGTTACTGAAGTTTCTGTAATTTTATAACAACTTCTATTGACCACGCTCCAGATATATTCAATTTTTATCTCCCTTCTCTATTTCTGAAAACTTTGATTCACCACAGTGTACCATCATCATACTTCAATTACCTATCAACTGAAGGTGTGGGAATCACTTCAATAGGTTCAAGTTGAAAATGATAAGGTTCATCTCATGCTCTAAGAGTAATAAAAAAAATCACATATAAATATTACCCTAAGAAGCAAATGGTAAACATAAAGCCTTGTTTTCTGCTCCTGGAAATCTCTATCACTTAGTAAAAGGTAAGAGCAATAACCTTTTTGTTCAGGATCCCAAAGGAAGTAGAAATGAATGGCCCATTTCAGCTCAATACTCATTCTGAAAACGATCCAGGTCACTGACTCGGTACAAATGAAGTTCCTCTCTGTTTCAACTCAATTACTAATGAACACCTTGATTGCCCTCAAAAGTAAATTGGCAGCTGTATTAGGTTTCACAAGAAATTTGTACCTTAGGCAATCCAACTATAGATTTTTGCCCTCAGTGTCGCTTCCAGATAGTCGCACATGGAGAGACTTAAGTAGAATATTTTGCTTTCTGAATATGAGTGCTGGATAATATTTTTTGTTTGGTCCAAGTTGTCATTATATTGCTAAATTTAACACCAAAGTGAATATTCCACTGCAGAGACCTATGCAAGAGTCAATTCTATTCCAGTAATACTGTTGAAGGTTTACTAGATACACAGTACTTTGTAAGTACAGTTATCTCAAGGAAAACTATCATGAACATGTTTTGACATGCACCATGTTGGAAATGTAAGGATTGATTGGTTACACCAAATGTATGAAGTCTACAAAATACTGAACTGAAGGACTTGGTAACATTTGACTTCAGAAAGATGATGATAAGATTGCAAACTCTGGCTGATATAGTCATGTTCTTGTTACAATATCATCAAGAACAGCAATGTTAAATGTTAACTGAACCTTATAATAAGACTTAATCTCTGTCAGGACAGAAAATATTAGTAATATAAACTAGAGCTAATGTAATATCATTCATTATCAATGATATTCATTATCAATATCAAGCTGGGATGGTTAGGGCTTATGGTATTTCTATCCAAAATAATAATACTTAAAGGAAAATAGCAGAAATTCAGATATTTATTCAGTCATTCAAAAGAGTATTAAATGCCAGGGATATGCTAAGAATGTTAATAGTGAATAGGGCAAACAATAAACAGACATCTCTATACTTCTAGGCCTATATTCTAATGGGAATGAAGGGATAGAAATATGAATGAAATACTACCTGAAGGCAGGACTAGCTAAAGAAGAACTTATCCTTAAAGACATATCATTAATGTATAGGTACGTAGAGTTACTCAGATACCAGACTTCTATACATACCACAGGCCCAAATCATACCAATGTATAATATACTGATACCTTTTTCCCCCAGGGCAGTAGAACATATATGAGAACAATTACACTTTCAAAACTACCTGAACAATGAACTTGACCATATAAGCTTTTCTGAAACAGTGGATAGTATAAAAGAGTCCGAGAAATACTGACCTTCTTAAGGGATATTTTGTTGTAATGACAGCGGTCCTTTTTGGGATTGTAATTATGAATCAAATAAGGGAATGGAAATGTATGACTGAGAATAT